>NC_025995.2:55165671-55531082 GCF_000442705.2 Elaeis guineensis | reverse complement strand
TCATCTCTATTACAACTTTTTGGTACCAGCATGCCTTTTCTTTGTGCATCTTTTTGATCGATACAACAAATCCATAAACAAAAAGTAATATTTATCCCAGCAATACAATCTCGATCAAGATTTGCTATATTGGTGCGTACCACCTCATATTGGGTGTACTGTATTGTACCAGTATCGAACCAAGTCTTAGTATAGAGGGATTACTGCTTCTCGGCATGCCGAACTGACCTTTGTGTTTGGCATACCGACATTTTTACCTGCATGGTACTAGTATAAGGTCCGGTACCAAGAAGATGAAACTTGATCTTGATTTTATAAATGTTACTTTGACCTCACTTCCTTTATGAAAGCATGTCCTATGAAATAAAATCTGTTATATCAGTTCTCACAATCACTGTTTGATATCCTCATCCTTTTCACTCAAAGTCCTCAAACTTGTACTTTTGACCTCTCGCTGGTCATCTCTAGCCTCATTTACATTTAAGACCATGATAAATGTTTAATTCAGCTCAAATTCCATAGTTCTTCAGTGGCATTTACAAACATCAGTTTGATAGTATTCAGTGCATCTCACCATGGGCCACTAGGCTGCAAATTTGTTAAGTATTGATCTTCATTTGTAAGATTTGCCTATGTAATTCTGTGACTCTTAGTATGGAACATTAAAGGGTGATACATTTATCTAGATATATGGTAAAAGTTTTCATGAATATTTTCTTGACAATGGAGAATGGAGCATCCAGATAGGAAAGGCCATTGTAATATTTCATGACTTATTATTTGGGTTTGTTTTCAATGAGTCTGGTTTGCTTCCATATTTGTTTGTCCCTTCTGTAAAAAATAAACTGCAGCTATAAGGTGAAGTAAAAGAAAGTTTGCTATGGTTTAATTAAGAGCGTTTGACTTACATTTAACAGCATGAAGTTTGTTTATTGCATAAGATCAGACCTTGTACTTTTTTATAGGTAAAATTAACCAATTCATTAAACCTGTTTTGTTAGGAGTAGCTTTTATTATAAGCAGAATATGTTGTAGATCTCCTCGTCCATACTTGATTTGCATGCTTAACTTGTTTCCAGCCTGTTTGGGATCTGCTTTTGCTTATAGGCCATTTTCCATTTCATGTTAGGCTCTATGTAGTTTGACGAGTCTTTCCCTCTTGTCTGCAGGCTTATGAGAGTCTTAGTGATGGTCTTAGTAGGACTGCCTCTGCTTTACTTGGGACTCCTCTAAAGGCTTACCAGCGTGGTGCTGGTGCAGGATCAGCTCTGGCAACTGCTTTCCGGGCAGCTCCTGCTGCTGCTGTAGCTCCTGTCTCTGCTTCTGCTCGTGCAGTGCACTGCACACTTCTTGGACTTAGAAACAGGTTATTTCTTTGCTTGCATTGCTTAAGTGGAAACATTTGCTACAGTTAATTTATACACCTTAGGCAAATACCTTATACATCATAATCCAGGCAACTTGTTCAGTTCAGTTGGACCATTCTGTATTTATGGACTTGATGCACAAGATACATGAGCCTGTGCATGGAAACTGGTATGTTTGGCAGTGTTGTGTAGTGGAGTGATTAATTTTCACAAACTTGAAGAGTTTCAAGAATATAGCACTTCGCAAAAGTATGGGTGTTTTAGGTATTCAATTTCTTCATGAAACAATTAGAGAACTGGATTAAAACGACCTATTGGGACTGGATTCTTTGGTGTCTAAGCTGGACAATTTGAATACTTGGTGTCATTTTCTGGCACTGCTTTAGCAATCTGGTACAAAACAACATAGTTTATACTTGATAAGATTGTAGTATGGTAAGTGAAAATATAATGATAATATAAGAATAGGTCACTAAGACACTAACCGGATAGCACATACTGTGGGCATTTTCTTTTCTTTTGTCTTCTGGGGATGACCGTGTTTTATGAACTGTGCTGGTGCACAGACATCTCTTACCAGCAGCTCAGTGCCCTTGCTAACTATTAAGTTTCGAACTGCAGCCTAGATCCAGAACATAAAAAGAATCTATGGGGAAATATTTGGGATCTTCTCCATCATAAAATTACAAAAAGTAACAGTACAGCTTGCTAGTTGGTTGCAATAACATTCCTGCTTGCATCGTTGGAAGGAACATGAAGCCGTATCCTTGATCCTTGTCATTTTGGCAGAATTCATTTAGTTTATGAGTTGGATATTTTCTCATCCAAATTCAGGTTACAGCTGCATGTAAAAGGTAAGTTATCATGGAATTATGGTTAAGTTTGCCTGTGTGATGGGCCACAATTTTTTTCAAACATTGATTGCTTTTCTCTGGATGATGCAGGTGTATAGCAATTTAAACAGAGATTCTTTGTGGAACAGAATAAGACAGTAATCCCTGTACAATATGTAAATAAATATACGACCTTGTCATTCACTCAGCCATATAATTGTAATATGCCTGTAATCAGTTTATGTTTACAGTTTTGCACCACATTAATTGTAATGTTTATGGCTCCTTATTTGTTTGAATAGGAATGTTTCTCCTGATTACTTCTGAAGGCAACCTCAGCCGCAACTAGGCTAGATCGAAGAAACGTGCATTTTTGTGTGCTCATAGAAGTCATAGCTGTTGTGTCTGCTGCTGGTAGACGAATGAGATGCGCTTTATGCATGGAAAATGTTTTGTAACCCATGATTTACCCTAGTGTGTGCTAACTGGATTTTGGTGAGTCACCAAGGACAATATAAGCATTTTTGCCCTGACAACACCCCAACCCTCTCTGAATTGCACAAAAGTTTAATCTGCTGAATGGTGCTTTCATATATAAGAAGGCTGGGTGATTAACAGTAGAGAGTCCCTTGTATCAGATTTTTGCATACAAAATATCCAATATCACTTTCTGATGACCATTTTGTGTTCCCCATTGCCGACCTCACATTGCCCTCCCACTTACCTCCTGTCAGTGGCCCACTTTTGGGGAGGATTATAGTAATCCAAGCACGTCATCCTTCTACGCCTCCCTGGTGGCAATAAGGGCATTGACTGAACATCTTGCTCTTCTGTGGGTTCTATTTCAGTCCGTCTCCTGCACAATGAGCACGCTCAAAAAGTGAATTCAGCCATAGCGCATACTTTTAAGATGCATATGGATTTCCTCGGATACAATTACAACCTTGAGCCTATAATGTGGACGTCTTGGGCCAGAGAGGAACCAAGAGTTTAAGACCTGGAAGATGGGGAGACCGAGGATGGTGTAATGACATTCAAATCCGGTGTAGTCCTGATTTGCTTCTTAGGGGTGAAAATGGGTCGGGTTGACCCATCCAACTCATGTAGATCCAAATCTGAACTGTTTGAAAAGATTTGTGGACGGTTGATTTCTAAAATTAGATCTATTTTATTTTTCTTGTTGGGTATAGATTTATTGAATTTTGATCGAATTCAATCTGATCTATCTAACCTAATTTGGATCTACTATATGGATTCGAACGATCAAAGTCATATCCATTATTCTCTAAGTCCAAACCTCAGTGCTCGACTCCGTGAGACCATGACTTCATCATTACAAATGGCTCTCTTAGTCATGGTATTGATATATTGGTGTTGCAAAGATTGCATTGAGAAATAAAGCTAGGATGGCCTTTCGATCATTTGCCCCAAGCCCTCCATGTTGTTGTCGGGTTCGCAGTGGAAATAGCATCGTATTGTTAAAGAGCTCATTCTTTGTAGGTTGACTGTGTTCCTATGTAGATGGACAAGCTGATATATAGTATTACCACTGTGGACTTATTTTGGGTAGTTGTTATGGTACTTCCATTTTCTTTTTATGTGGTATGGACTTGTCACCATCCTAGATATTGCTTCTGGCAGTATTCCTGCATGCTGTGCAGATGGTTATAATATTGTATAGTTCGTATTCATAGGGTGAGGTCATCATCATTGATATGAATGATGAATTGTGCTGTGATGGAAGTGTTATTCAGGCATAAGCCAACTCTTGGGAGCAAATGTTTTGAATGGTTGTGCTAAATCCAGACTAATCTTCTTCTGATGAATGGCTTGCAAATTTACTGCTACCTCTCAGCTCTACGGTGCAGTTCGCTGGTTGTGCCAGCTGTTGGGAATTAGTAAAGTTAGTCTAGAACTATGGGACTTCATAATTGCAAGAGCGTACATTTGCCATTATGACTATATTGAAGCTTTTTCTCCATAAAGAAATAAATGCACTTGGTTGTTACATCCTGTTCTATATTTTCTTATGAAGAAATCTTTTACTTGGCTTTTCTTTTGAAGTACCATATGGCCTCATTGTAGTCCTCAGATTCATCAGTATGTTAAAGTCGTCTTATCTTTTGTTACATCATTTGTTAGTTATGCTGGAACAGTTCTAATTCAAGGAATGAGATAACAAATCATTGTTCTGTCACGTCCTCGATACGAAATTTTGAATCAAGGATCATGGCAACCACCGCATACTCATAGAAAACTCTTTCCATAAGCATGCAAGACATCTTATCATGCTATTCAAAAACAACAGCGGAATAATTAGACAATAATTCAAATCTAAAATATAACGATCTAAATTTCTTCTTTAATATCTCAATAAATTCAACAATGATTCATAGGTCTTACATCAAATTCAATAAGACTTTCAACCTAAATTAAAAATATGGAGATTTTGCTTCTGATCATTCTTCCATTCATATCTTGTATCATCTTAATTCCTCAACATCTGTAAAAACAGTAAAATAGGAGATAATGAGCTAGACAGCCCAGTAAGCAATGATCACTTCTCAACAGATTTCATCAGGCATTTAAGTAAATAATCATTTACAGAAAATAAGCATATAAAGTTCATCAATTCGAAATCAATTTCAATTATGCAACATAATTCATGCCAAATTCATTTCTTTTTCGAAAATTCAAGTTTCTTTTCATATTTCAATTTCTTTCATTCTTAAATTCTTTTCGTCAACCATGAGCTATGACCACATTTTTCCTGTGGCAGGGTCATAATACCGCGTATCTTCTTGCGGTGAGCTGCGAATCATCTGGCAGCAAAGTCCTTCGGAGCCGCTGGTCTCTCTGACAGTTTGTCGCTGGTCTCTCTGACGACGTAAACCCTTAGGACAAATCAATTTCCAACGTATATGCCCCCATTGGCAGGATCCTTTACATAGTCAGGTTGTCAATTCATAATGTTCTTATATCATAATTCTTCATAAATCATATTTCATATTCTAATTTCGATAATAAAACATATAATCATGTAGTATCGAAATAAATCAATATAATGCATCATGGAATCAATATGTTCAATCATGCTTCATCATAATATTTCAAATAAGATATTTTCATAACAAAATACCATTCATCCAATTCATGCATCGTTTCACAAATCATGTCAGAAAAACACATTATAATTTGTCGATAAATCTAGAAAAAGTGAAACATTACTTACCTCGAACGCATTCCAATAAACCCACATAATTCTATAAATTTTTTTTTCAAAAATTTTATTCGTAGATTATATCGCGATATCCCATTATCAAACATCCACAATCCTATACAGAATCAATTTCAATAATTAGAAAGAATACGAATACCATATTTCAACGGTTTAAATTGGATTCGATCATCTAATTTTATCTAATCAAAATCTAATTAGGACCTAAATGATCCAAAGTTTGACTATCAGATCAAATCGAATTCGAAGTGATAGGATCGAGATTTCTTCATCGATTTCATAAAATCAAGTGGAGAGAGACAATTAGAGGAGAGAGAATTCATGAGGTACAATTCGAATTGATCAAGTGACACAATCCAATATTACGATTGGTCCAATATCTCGATTGATAAAATCAACATGATCAAATCAAATCATGGCTAGATCGAAATCATGGATGATCAAATCTAAGGATTCATGGTCTGATCAAGATGGGCGCTAGTACGCTGTTTGACAATCATGGATCAGGGTTCTTCATTAGAATCAGACCAGGACTATTAAAAGAAATTTCTTCATTCACTAACCTTTTTAGAGAGAGAATCAATCAAGAGAAAATATTTTAGAGAGAGAAAATTTTAGAGAGAGAAAACTCATCTTGAATTCTTCAGACAATATGATTCAACAAATTCGATCGATCAGATCAAATCATGCTAAGATTATCATGTGGATAATTCAATAAAATCATGAAAAATAGAATCTTAAAAATACCTAATCTGATCAAAGTGGATGTTGGTGTACCATCCGACGATCACAGATCAAAAATTCATCACGAGGATTATTTAAATTCATCATCATTCTTATCAAAATTTTAGAAATCTTAGGAGAGAGAAATAATCTAGAGGAAGAATTTTAGAGAGAAAGTAGAGAGAGAAAGTCCAATTTTAGAGAGAGAAAATACTAGTTCAGGCTGAAGAAAGAGAGGAAAGAGAGAGAAACTCTCTTTCTCATATTTTATTATTTATATCATTATTTATTAATTAATTAATTTTATTTTTCTTTCTTCTTTTCTTTCTTCTTTTTTTTTCTTTTTTTCTTCACGGAAGAGAGAGGAGAAAATCCTATTTATTATTATTATATTATTATTATATTATTTTTCTTCTTCTTTTTATCTTTTTTTAATCTTTTCTTTTCCTTCTTTTTCTTTTCTTTTTCTTGTTCTTTTCTTTTCCTTCTTTTTCTTTTCTTTTTCTTTTCTTTTTCTTTTCTTTTTCTTCTTTTTTCTTCTTCTCGTGGGTTCTTTTGGGCCAGACAGGGGATCTCACAACCCCCTATTGGCAGGCCGAACGGTGGTGCAACCAAGTGGGGTGGCCATCGACAGGAGAGGGCGACCCGACGACGAGAGGAGGGCCAAACCGGTGGTCGGCGGTGACCACCGGCATCGAAAAAATCGAAAAAAAATGGGCAAAAATAGAGGTTCTTCCGCAACAAAATCTGATGACTCCGACGCCGGCAAGCGTGCACACCGGCATGGGAAGGAAAGGGGAGAAGAGAGGAAGGGGAGGAGGCTTACCTCCGACGCCGGCGAGGCTTTTCCGGCGAGCAATTGGACGGACACAGTGACGGGTCTCCGTGAGGATTTTCCGACGATTGCCACCGTTTTGCCCCGGAATTTCTCAGTGAGAGGGAGAGAGGAGGGTTCTCCTCCTTAAATAGGGCCGGAGGGAGCTCTTTCCGACTCTGATTGGGAGCCGATGAGAGGAGGAAGAAGACTCCCTTTGGGAGTCTTTTCCCCTATTTTCTTCTCTTTTTTTTTTTTTGGGCTTTGGTTATATGGGCTGGGCCATGTTTGTTATATGGGCTGGGCCATCACATTCTTCTCCTCTAAAAGAAATTTCGTCTTCAAAATTTTTCTTGCTTGAGTCTTCATAGTTTCTTACTTGAATCTCATCCACAAATATTTCAATATTCTAATTCTTGATATAAATTCATTCTTAAATTATTTCATAAGGAAAAAGTAAAACATCAAATATTTATCTAAAATGGAATCATTCATTTTCTTATTTATCAAGATCAACATCTCAAAAATTTTCAATGTTTCAAGATTTCAAAATTATGATCTTATTTTCTGTAAAAATTAATATTCAATATCTCACGACTCAAATTAAAATCAAATCTATCTCTTGTGAACAGAAGAAGGTCAATGTCTCTATTCTTGCATAAGAACTTCATTCATCATCATTCATTTATTTATTTATATATATATTTTTTAAAATATTAACCACTCTTAATTTCAACCCATCATAAGTTAGAAAAAATATACTTATGTGAATCATTTGATGATATCCCAATCAATCAAAATTCAAAAATATTTTTTCTTATTCGTACTTTCAAAGGTTGAAGATTTATCATTTCAATCTCATTCTCGAATTTTTGATATTTTAATTCTCAATACAACTTCATCATTAAGTCATTTCATAAAAATCAATATCACCATTGTTGATTGAATCAATATCACTATTTCTAGTCATCGAAATTTTCTTACTCAAACCCTCAAACTCTTAAATATTTTAATTCTTGAAGCAAATTTTATCATTAAGTCATTCAATAACTCAAAAATTAATCTAAATCAAAATTATAGTTTTCTTATAATCAAAATCAATATCTCTATTCTAAGTAAGTATATCAATTTGCTTTATCTAAACATTCACTACTCTTAATTAATCGATTCATTATCAAATTAAATTATAAATAATTCCAATCTATCTTTTGTAGAACAATCGTCAATATCAATAGATAACCTCAATCTTTTTCATTCAGTCAGAAAAATAATAATGATCAAAAGAGTTCTAACTTAAAATTTCATTATACCCTGGAGATAAATATTTGAGTATAATAATCTAAGATCAAAATCATCATTCGATAAATGATTTCAAATTCTTCCTAATAAATAGAGAATTATAAAATTTAATTTTAGGATATTCTAAATCTAAAATCAAAAATCAAAGGTCCACTCATCCTAAAATTAGGATGCTAAATATTTTTTTTTTAGTATAATGGGTGGAAGCACTACTTTTAAAAATTATATTAGAATATCTAAAATAATTTAAAATTTTAAAATATTATTCTTTCTAATATCAAATTTTTTTTTTTGTATCAAACCATATCATTTATAATAATTCTTTAACTCAAAGGGTCAACATTCCTGACTTACTCAAAGTAATCCAAATTACCATGCTTCCGCTGCGCACTCTGATCTAACAATCAAAATTTCTTAGGTTCACCAAAAAAAAAGTTTGATCAAATTATTTCTTTATCTTATCAATAGAAAAGATCTAAAATTTTAAATTACAATTGAAGCCAAAGATTAACTTTCGATTCTCATTCATACTTTTACTAGTATATAATAATCTTGATTAACCCTTGAGTCCAATATCATATTTGAACCATCATATAGATTTACTATAATCAATATAAATCAAATCTTAATTCTCATATCAATTCAATTCGATAATTTTCAAACCAAAAATCTTTATAAGTCAAATCAATAAAAAAAAATCCTTCGATGCTCCATCAAATTTGGACATAATCAGAATATATAAGAATTTCAAATCATTATTTTTTTTTTCTAAAATTTCTATCATCAGGATCTTCAATATCTATCAAATATCCTTTCATAATAATCATACAAGCTTTCAAAATCAAATCTCCATTTAATAGTAGATTCAATTAGGGACCTCGTTAACAAAAGCAAAGGAACTCCTATCAATTCCTAAATCCAAAATTTTTAAATTATAAATTCACATGGATCCCTTAATCTGAAATAAATATAAATCAGATCTTTTATCTTAATCTAAAGATATCAATTTTTTATTAACAACCTCAACAATAATATCAAAAAATCTCTTGATCAACTTAGATACGAAATCTTTAAATTGAAATTTCATACACATCATGTACTCTCCAAGAGACATAATAAGATCCATTATCTAGATCTAAGGATGATGATTCAAGATTTTAGTACGATGAATATTTTACAATCTCATAATCGATTTCATCAATAAGAAATAGGTTTCTTTGCAATATCCTCAAATATGCATTAATCCTATTATGCCACTTTATATATAATCCACATACCAAATTTAATTTCGATAAATATTCCAATCAAGCATCATAAAAGATTTTTCTTAGTCCATCCTGGAATAATATTTTATCATCAAATCTTTATCTTGCCAATAATAGTCAACTTCTCAACTAGAAGTAATATCATAGTATTATTCTCACATCGAATTTGAACTTATGATTCACTTGAATAACCAATGATCAAATTAATAACCATAATACACAATAAAATTTTATGTCAATCCTTTTGTGATTACTTTCGATCAAGATCTAACTAATCATATCATGATCTATAGATTATCCATAATATTTTAAACTCCATATGTCATAATCTCTTACGATCCTTTTATACATAATCTCAATGTTTAATCAAAATTTTTAAATATTTCTCCCACTACAATCATCAAAGATCTACACTATAATGTCCCTAGTGTCTATCCACTCATACCTATTCTATATCTGATTCTATGTTTCATAATTCATCCACTTATGCTCTGATACTACTTAAATTGTCACACCCCCGATCCGAGATTTTGAATCGAGGGTCATGGCAACCGCCGTATACTCATAGAAAACTCTTCCCATAAGCATGCAAGGCATCTTATCATGCTATTCTAAAACAACAGCAGAATAATTAGACAATAATTCAAATCTAAAATATAACGACCTAAATTTCTTCTTTAATATCTCAATAAATTCAACAATAATTCATAGGCTTTACATCAAATTCAATAAGACTTTCAACCTAAATTAAAAATATAGAGATTCTGCTTCTGATCACTCTTCCATTCATATCTTGTATCATCTTAATTCCTCAACATTTGTAAAAATAGTAAAATAGGAGATAATGAGCTAGACA
Source organism: Elaeis guineensis (assembly GCF_000442705.2). NCBI lineage: Eukaryota > Viridiplantae > Streptophyta > Magnoliopsida > Arecales > Arecaceae > Elaeis > Elaeis guineensis. Next base: position 55,520,687 of record NC_025995.2, on the reverse strand, counting down.
GCCCAGTAAGCAATGATCACTTCTCAACAGATTTCATCAGGCATTTAAGTAAATAATTATTTATAAAAAATAAGTATATAAAGTTCATCAATTCGAAATCAATTTCAATTATGCAACATAATTCATGCCAAATTTATTTCTTTTTCGAAAATTCAAATTTTTTTCTAGATTTCAATTTCTTTCGTTCTTAAATTCTTTTCGTCAACCATGAGCTATAACCATATTTTTCCTGTGGCAGGGTCATAACACCGCATATCTTCTTGCGGTGAGCTGCGAATCATTTGGCAGCAAAGTCCTTCGGAACCGCTGGTTTCTCTGACGATTTGTCGCTGGTCTCTCTGGTGACGTAAATCCTTAGAACAAATCAATTGCCAACGTATATGCCCCCATTGGCAGGATCCTTTACATAGTCAGGTTGTCAATTCATAATGTTTCTTATATCATAATTCTTCATAAATCATATTTCATATTCTAATTTCGATAATAAAACATATAATCATGTAGTATCGAAATAAATCAATATAATGCATCATGGAATCAATATGTTCATTCATGCTTCATCATAACATTTCAAATAAGATATTTTCATAACAAAATACCATTCATCCAATTCATGCATCGTTTCACAAATCATGTCAGAAAAATACATTATAATTTACTGATAAATCTAGAAAAAGTGAAACATTATTTACCTCGAATGCATTCCAATAAACCCACATAATTCTATAAATTTTTCTTTCAAAAATTTTGTTCGTAGATCATATCGCGATATTCCATGATCAAACATCCACAATCCTATACAGAATCAATTTTAATAATTAGAAAGAATACGATTACCATATTTCAACGGTTTAGATTGGGTTCGATCATCTAATTTTATCTAATCAAAATCTAATTAGGACCTAAATGATCCAAAGTTTGACTATCAGATCAAATCGGATTTGAAGTGATAGGACCGAGATTTCTTCATCAATTTCATAAAATTAAGTGGAGAGAGACAATTAGAGAGAGAATTCATGAGGTACAATTCGAATTGATCAGGTGACACAATCCAATATTACGATTGGTCCAATATCTCGATTGATAAAATCAACATGATCAAATCAAATCATGGCTAGATCGAAATCATGGATGATCAAATCTAAAGATTCATGGTCTGATCAAGATGGGCGCTAGTACGCTGTTTGACAATCATGGATCAGGGTTCTTCATTAGAATCAGATCAGGACTATTAAAAGAAATTTCTTCATTCACTAATCTTTTTAGAGAGAGAATCAATCAAGAGAGAGAATATTTTAGAGAGAGAAAATTTTAGAGAGAAAAAATTTTAGAGAGAGAAAATTCATCTTGAATTTTTCAGACAATATGATTCAACAAATTCAATCGATCAGATCAAATCATATTAAGATTATCATGTGGATAATTCAATAAAATCATGAAAAATAGAATCTTAAAAATACCTAATCTGATCAAAGTGGATGTCGGTGTACCATCCGACGATCACAGATCAAAAATCTATCACGAGGATTATTTAAATTCATCATCATTCTTCTCAAAATTCTAAAAATCTTTGGAGAGAGAAATAATCTACAGAGAGAATTCTAGAGAGAAAGTAGAGAGAGAAAGTCCAATTTTAGAGAGAGAAAATACTAGTTCAGGCTGAAGAAAGAGAGGGAAGAAAGAGAAACTCTCTTTCTCATATTTTATTATTTAGATCATTATTTATTAATTAATTTATTTTATTTTTCTTTCTTCTTTTCTTTCTTCTTTTTTTTTCTTTTTTTCTTCACGAAAGAGAGAGGAGAAAATCCTATTTATTATTATTATATTATTATTATATTATTTTTCTTCTTCTTTTTCTCTTTTTTTTTTCTTTTCTTTTCCTTCTTTTTCTTTTCTTTTTCTTTTTCTTTTCTTTTCCTTCTTTTTTTTTTCTTTTTCTTCTTCTTCTTTTCTTTTTCTTCTTTCTTCTTCTTCCCGTGGGTTCTTTTGGGCCGAAACAAGGGATCTCACAACCCCCTGTTGGCTGGCCGGCCGGTGGTGCAACCGGCGTGGGGCGGCCATCGGCAGGAGGGGGGTGACCCGACGATGAGAGGAGGGCCAAACCGGTGGTCGGCGGTGACCACCGGCGTCGGAAAAATCGAAGAAAAATGGGCAAAAACAGAGGTTCTTCCGCAACAAAATCCGGCGACTCCGGTCGCCGACGAGCGTGCACCCCGACACGGAAAGAAAATGGGAGAAGAGAGGAAGGGGAGGAGGCTTACCTCCGACGCCGGCGAGGTTTTTCCGGCGAGCAATTGGACAGATACAGTGACGGGTCTCCGTGAGGATTTTTCGGCGATTGCCGTCGTTTTGCCCCGGGATTTCTCGATGAGAGGGAGAGAGGAGGGTTCTCCTCCTTAAATAGGGCCGGAGGGAGCTCTTTCCGACTCCGATTGGGAGCCGACGAGAGGAGGAAGAAGACTCCTTTCGGGAGTCTTCTCCCCTGTTTTCTTCTCTTTTTTTTTTTTTTGGGCTTTGGTGGGCTGAGTTTGTTATATGGGCTAGGCCATCACATGTTCCATCCAAGATGTGGGTAACTCTATGAAAATTTTTGCACAAATTATGCAAATTTCTCGGACTTGACTTGGACCTAAACCAAATCCAATCCAATCCAGACACAACTTTTTCGAGTTGGATTTGGCTTATACATGGACGGGACCTAACGCGATTGACCTATTGAGGTAGAATGTTTGATCGTGGACTCGATCCAATCTAATTCAGTCTTCTGTTGAGTTGGATTTGGATCTAATATTATGGTTCAATTAAGAAACTGGTTCGGATGGGGTCACTTATGTTCTTATTCAATCTGATCCATTTGCAACCATAGTGCTAGCCAACACGATCACTAATTTGGAAGGGTCAAAAAAAAAAAAAAAAATTTAATGAAGATAAAGTTGGGGGCAGTGCATCTTTCAAAGAAAAGATGATTCATACCAACATTATCATTTGATATTTGAGTCAACTGACTGAGTTGAACATAACAATACCTTGGCTGATTCAACTTCTAGACATGCACGAACTTAAAAATGGAGAGAAAAAAGCATGTAATATTTTTGATTGAATATTGACTACTAGGGACTTCTGAACATGTTGGACAAAGATTTCAGAACAAAACCTTCAAATTAGAACAACGCTGTTAAGTAGTCTGTGACTTTTGCATCAACTGAAGAAAATGCAAGCAACAAACTGAGACAACCTACCAACCCTAATGAATATAAACAGATATTATATACGAGGCTTCTCCATCGATGATTGGGCAGCTCATTTGCCACACAAAAGGCAGATCGCGGATGCCGAATAAGTGTCCAACTAAGTAGGGATGTGGATCCTCCTGCTCCCATCTCCAGACGTATGCCAAGAAGATGAGGAGATTAGAGGATTTGCATTCGCTAGATGATCCTGAGAAACGAACCCGCACACAAACCATTATTCGTTTTCTCAACTTTCAAAATTCAAAATTCTCATATATCAAAACAATTGCATTTCCTATGATCCATGGCCCACCTTTTTCTCTCTCTACACTAGGTGGCCAATTTTGTAAAAGACCTACATGCGTGCGCACATGCATGCATGCGTCCACACACGCATACATGCACACCACCACATATATAAATATATATGAATATATAAATACATAAATATACATAAATCAATAATGGGGCATCCAAATCAAAAATCTATCACTAAAAATAGCTAAAATTAAAAATCATGTATTTTGATGATCTCAGACATATGCATTATTTATATACAAAACATAGATAGTTTTAGCATACTAGAATGCCAAAATATATGATAAAGTATTTGAATTGAGAATTCATCTAATTGATCATCTAAATATGTCAACAGTTTTAATATATGAGTGATAACAAAGCTTTGTATTATATCATTTAGCCATTTATTTTGCATGCATATGATGCATAGATTACGAACTAGAAAGATATATGATTTCTGATTTTGTGCACATTTTTTAATAGTATACATCATGATGAATGGTATATATTTATTTCAAGGCTCTGTTGTTATTTTTAGAGTTGAGAGGTATAGTAATTAGCTCCTTTTTTGGTAATATGATGAATATTTGTCAACCTAATCGAGATGCCTGACCTCGGTACTGTCCAAAGTATTTGACCTCGATAATAGCCAATGTGCTAGATTGGTCCAACCGGGCAAAGGAAAATGCCTAATGTCTCATTGAAGACCATTTAAGGACAGTTAATGCCTATTAAGGTGACCACGATCCCGATGACGGTCACACCAGGTTGCTAGTAATCATCACATGCATGAGCAATTACCATATAGTTATTGCACATCTCATTAATCTCGATAATAAACACTGACCCCATCTTTTATACAGGGGGAATCAAGAAATCCATAAGTAAATCATTCTTTCTACTTTATTATTCTTCTGGAAACTCCCTATCTCTTTTACTGCTTTTTTAGAATTCGACCGACTGAAGTATTGATGGGTCCCTTGTCAAACAAACTTCAATAAAAAAATTTTATTTTCAAATTGATCTAGCATCTTATCTATTTGGTCTGACTCATCATCAACATCCCACTTGTTGTATCCAACGTTCTATTCACTAGCCCCAACATTCCACTTTGGAGCAGACGTCAGCTCATTGCTTAACGTCAGTTGCCTACCGACCTTAATGTTTGCCTCGGATCCTAGTGCCAACACTTAGTAGAGTTAACATGTGGGCATCCCATATAACAGCCCAACTAACAGTCCTGTTTGGATGACCACGGCTGATATCAATAATCTGAAACATTGGATTGATATACTATTTTTAAATTACCCGATCTTAAAAAGTGATATGATTTGTATTGTGGATCTGTATCTCGGTCTCGGCTATCGCATCTTTGACTCCAACCGAGCTATGAAAGATTGATGCTCATTAGATTATGGGTATATGGTAGATACGATGTCACGCCCCCGATCCGAGATTTGTGGATCGAGGGTCGCGGCAACCGCCGCATACTCATGAAGAACTCTCTCCATAAGCATGCAAGGCATCTCATCACGATATCAATGCATCGCAGCGGAATAAAATCAAATAATTATTATTCAACTGTAATTCAAGTAATTAAATCAAATGTCTTACATCCAATAAAATTTTTGCTAAAAAAAATAAAAATAATAGATCTAAGTTCAATTGAAGTTGACAATGCTAATCTCGCTTCTAAAAGCTCTGTCCCAATATTTCGTCCCACGCTCGAAATTAATTATCTGAATCTGAAAAATAGAAAGAAAGGTAATGAGCTAGACAGCCCAATAAGTAACAAATATCTCAACTAGATATTTCAGATATTATATAATTTTCAAGAATAATGCTGTAAATAAACATAAGAGTATATTTCATGCTGATTTAATACAAACCAAATATTTTCAAATATTCACATATAATATAATCATAAATCCGATTTGATTCAAAACACTCGGTACTCACAGCCTCGACTATGACCAAACGTTTAACCCCCATTGGCAGGGTCCACAGAATACCAGCGCACAACCCCCACTGCAGGGTCCAGAAATACCAGCGCACAACCCCCACTGGCAGGATCCACAAATACCAGCGCACAACCCCCACTGGCAGGGTCCACAAAGTACCAACGTATAATCCCCATTGGCGGGGCCCACTGAAACATAGTTAGGCTGAGAGCATAAATCCGATCTATATCAAAACACTTAGGACCACAATATATATCATAAATCTTTCACTAAATATGTGCATAAATCGATATACCATAACATTTCAAAAGCACTTTTCTTTCAAAACATAATTCCATAAATCATGCATAAATTCAGAGAATAATTATTTATTTTCAGAATAAATATGGAATATCTCGAGAAGATGATTCATTACTTACCTTTCACGGAGCACTGAACGAATGGATCGACTAACTTCTAATAGATTCTTCCGTGCCTATTATCCAAAATTATATTTTTACATTAATTTTAATTCAAAATTAAATCTAAACAAATCCCAACTCAAAACCTCACTTAGAATCGACTCTTTCCTAAACTCGATCAAAATCATCAGATGAGACCTTCTACTACGCTAATCCTAGAGGAATAACTTTAGAGAGAGAGAAATCCATCAAGAGAGAGAAATATCCTAGAGAGAGAAAATTCTAGAGAGAGAAAGTAGAGAGAGAAAGTCTAATTTTAGAGAGAGAAAGTCAGAGTTCAGACTGAAAAGAAGAGAGAGAAGAGAGAAAAACTCTCTCTCTCATCAATTTCAATTTTTTTCTTTTATTTATTTATTTATTTATTTATTTATTTACTTACTTACTTATTTGTTCATATATATATATATATAAATATATATATATATATTTTATTATTATTATTATTATTTTCTTTTCTTTTCTTTTTTTTTTTTTTCTCTTTTCTTTTTCTTCTTTTTCTTTTTCTTCTTTTTTCTTCTTTTTCTTTCCTTTTTCTTCTTTTTCTTCTTTTCTTTTCTTTTTCTTTTTTTCTTCTTTTTCTTTTTTCTCTTTTCTTTTTCTTTTTCTTTTCTTTTCTTTTTCTTTTTTTTCTTCTTCTTCTCGGTTCTTCCCGCACCGGAACAGGGGACCGGCGTCCCCTCGGCCTTGACCGGCCGTTCGGGCCACGACCGCCGCGGCGGAGGCCGGCGGCCGACGGGGGTCACTCCCCCGGTCACGGAGGAGGGTGGCCGGCGATCAATTCCGATCGCCGGCGCCGGAAACTTCAAGGAAAAGAGACCCAAAAACAGAGGTCCCTTTTCCGACTGAAAATCGGTGATTTTTGTCGCCGGCAGCCGCGCACAATTGCACGGGGAGGAAGAAGAAGAAAGAGGAGAAGAAGAGGGGAAACTTACCTTAACCTCCGGTGACCTCGCCGGCGAGAAAACACGGCGAGAACCCGAACGATATCCGCGGCTTCGATTTGAGAAAAATGGAGAGAAAGAGAGAGGGAGGAGGTTGATCTTCAGTCTAAAGGGGAAGGGGTCTTCTTATAGAGAGTCCTAGGACTCCGAAGGGTCCTAGGATTCCTGATTCGCTTGGGTTTCGCAGGAGAAGAAGACTCCTACCGGGAGTCTTCTTCCCGGTTTTTGCATACTCTATTTTTTCTGTTTTTTTTTTTTTTTTTTGGGCTTTTGTGGGCTTGATTTGGTTGGGCTATCACATTCTTCACCCCTAAAAAGAAATTTCGTCCTCGAAATTTTTCATACCTGTCACCATTGTATTGGAAGCCTGTGGATTCTGTTGAGTAAGCGCATAAACTCTTCCCTGGGTTTTAGAAATCTGTCCACCACCCTTATGTTGTCCTTCATGAGTTCTTTTGCCAGCTTGATTTTCAACATTTAGCGGGCAGCTAGCAATTTTATGATCCTTCTGTCCACATTTGAAACAAGCACCGGTATTTCAATAGCAATCCTTATCTGCATGATTTTTGCCACATCTGGAGCACGGCTCACCATCAATCTGTTGAGTCTTATTGTCTACTGCTCCCTTAGCTGATCTTTTGATATTTTTATTATTCTGCCCTTGTGTATCATTTGATTGTGCTCTCTTTCTTTGCCTTCTTTCCCTTTCCATGCGTTCTTCATTGACTTCCCTTTCAATTATCAGTGCTTTGTTTACCACATCTGCATAAGTTGTCAATTCATATGGAACCACTTGTTTTCGAATCTCAGTTCTTAGTCCCATCTCAAACTTGTGAACACGTTCTTGCTCACCATCCACTAATCTCGGAGCAAATTTTGCTAACTCTGTAAATTTTGCTTCATATTCAGTCACACTCATACCCTTTTGCTTCAAATAAATAAACTCTTGCTCTTTCTGGATCCTTATACTCCGAGGAAAATACTGATCATAGAATGTGTTGGGTATAAAATACCCACAGCCGGAACCCTCAACGGAATCGACATCAGCGCAGCTCCGCCTGGACTCCTACGAGAGCCGGGCTCCACCGCCGACAGCAAGTGCAGCTCCGCCCGGACTCCTACGGGAGCCGGGCTCCACCGCCGACAGCAAGTGCAGCTTCGCCCGGACTCCTACGGGAGCCGGGCTCCACCGACGACATCAGCGCAGCTCCACCCGGACTCCTACGGGAGCCGGGCTCCACCGCCGACAGCAAGTGCAGCTCCGCCCGGACTCCTACGGGAGCCGGGCTCCACCGCCGACAGCAAGTGCAGCTCCGCCCGGACTCCTACGGGAGCCGGGCTCCACCAACGACATCAGCGCAGCTCTGCCCGGACTCCTACGGGAGCCGGGCTCCACCGCCGACAGCAAGTGCAGCTCCGCCCGGACTCCTACGGGAGCCGGGCTCCACCGACGACATCAACGCAGCTCCGCCCGGACTCCTACGGGAGCCGGACTCCGCCGCCAACATCAGAACAGCTCCGCCCGGACTCCTACGGGAGCCGGGCTCCGCTCTCAGTATCAACCGATGGTAAGCTCCATCCGGACTCCTACCAGAGCCGGACTTCACCCTTAACTTTGATTGCAGCACAGCTCTGCCCGGACTCCTACGGGAGCCGGGCTCCACCGCCGACAGCAAGTGCAGCTCCGCCCGGACTCCTACGGGAGCCGGGCTCCACCGACGACATCAGCGCAGCTCCGCCCGGACTCCTACGGGAGCCGAGCTCCGCCGCCAACGTCAGAACAGTTCCGCCCGGACTCCCCCGGGAGTCGGGCTCCGCTCACGACCCCTACCGCCAGGCGGACCTTACCCGGACCCCAACAGAAATCGGGCTCCGACCGTTGCCGAGCTTCAATCGACAGATCCGCGCCCCCTGACAGGCCCTCAAAACGGCAACGACCCTGCCCCACTTCCTGTGGCAGACTCCGTGCAGTACCATCATTCTCTGACAGGCCGCAGTAACCATAGCCGCCCTGCTCCACTTCCTGTGGCGGACTCCGCACAGCTCCACTATCCCCTGGCAGGCCACAGTGACGGCCACGAACCTGCTCCACCTCCTGCGACGGATACCATGCGATTCTCCTATCTGCTGACAACGGATGCTGCTCCACCCCTCATAACAGATTCCACGTGGTGGGCCGAGGTAATGGCCACGTGTCCGCTCCACTATCTTCCGCAATCAATTCCCCTGACCATGGGCGGCCCACTACCAGGCAGTTACGAACGTCGCCATCAATCCGTTGCCTCCTCCGCCTATAAAAAGGGGATTCAGATACGTTATTCTTTAAGCTCATTCTTCCTTATCTCAAAACTCTACTAAATTCTCCGTTCGAGCACTCCATTCTTGTTGAGGCAGAAAACTGACTTGAGCGTCGGAGGGTCTTGCCGGAGCAACCCCACCTCCGGTTTAGACTTCCCTTGCAGGTCCCGACGGCGACCGCGGCTTCCCCGACTCCAGCTTCTCCGGCGCAAGCGGATTTTTGCACCAACAGGATTGGCGCTAGAAGAAGGGCGGCGTGTCTTCGCAGCACCCTTGTTCTTGAAGGAGCGCTCAACGGACCCGCTATCGGCCATCTCTCCGTCATCCACTCCTAATCCTCCCCCGCGAGATCGACACTCGATGCCTCCGCGCAAGGCGTCCACCCGGCGGTCCACGGCCTTCGCGGCCAGATCTCAGGCTCTGGCCTCCCCTCCCGTTTCTCAGCCTCCTCCTCCTCCCCCTCCGGCGGCGGCGGTCGGTGCGGAGCAGTTTGACTTGCTGGCGCAGCAGATCAAAGGCCTCGTCGAGGCCGTACAAGCAATACAGCAGCAGCAGCCACAGGCGTCGGCGCTTCCGGAGGGGGTATCTCCGGAATGCCAGAACCCGGCAGTGGGGCGGGCCACCTGGGCCAGCCGCCCCGTCCTTCCTGGGAAGGCGAATCCGAGGGTAGAGAGCCCTCAGTCGGACCACGACTCCACCCCTGGAAGATCCCTGCCCCCATTCTGCCAAAGGACCCTCGAGACGCGAAGTCGAGAGGACTTCCTGGACCGGAGGCTCCAGGAGATGAACCGACGGATCGAAGAACTCCGCCACGCGCCTCCCGTTTATGGTGAGGATATCTACACTGACCCTCCCTTCTCCCAAATGATTATGCAGGAACCGATCCCGCCGAATTTCAAGCTCCCCCAGTTTGAAAGCTACGACGGGACGTCGGACCCGGTGGACCATCTGGAGGCCATCTTGTGCCGGGCTTTCCCGTCTACTTTGAAGGGAGCAGCAAGGAACTGGTACTCGGCTCTGAAGCCGGGTACCATATTCTCCTTCGATCAAATGAGCCACCAATTCGTGGCCCATTTTGTCAGCAGCCGGCATCTCCGGAAAGGTTCGGAGTCCCTCATCAACATCAAGCAGAGGGAAGGGGAGTCCATCCGGGCCTACGTCAACCGCTTCAACATCACGGCGTTGGAGGTCCGGAACTTGGACCAGTCAGTTGCCATGGCCGCCCTGAAGGGTGGCCTTCAGAAGAATGACCTCTTGTACTCCCTGGAGAAGAAGTACCCCAGGGATTTTGCCGATCTACTGGCTCGGGCTGAAGGATATGCCCGAGCGGAAGAGGCCTTCAAAATGAAGGATGAGGAGACTGCGAGGGAGCGCCAGGCGGGAGATTCTAGTAAGCCCGCAGTCGAGAAGAGGCCAAAGGAAGCCCGGCCTCGCTCCCGATCCCCTCCTGGGCATAAGCGCGCCCATACTCCCCCCCGGGCACGCAGGCAGAGAAGCCCGGACAACAGGTTTCTGCGGGGCTCCCCGCCAGGGAAATTTCGCAGCTACGCCCCCCTCAATGCCTCGAAGGCCCAGGTGCTGATGGAGGTCAGGGAGCAGCTCCCTAGGCCAGAGAGGATACGCACGCACCCCGGGAAGCGCAACCCCAACAAGTTCTGCCTCTACCACCGCGACCACGGCCACGACATCGAAGAATGCATCCAGCTCTAGGACGAGATCGAGGAGCTCATCCGGCGAGGTCGACTCGACAGGTTCATCCGCCGCAGGCCTGAGGGTAGGGGAGACCGGCCAAGAGCCCTCCCACCGCCCGAACTGCAGAAAAGGGAGGAGTAGCCCGGGGACCGGCCTCCTATCGGGACCATCGACTCCATCGCCGGAGAGCCTCAAGGAGGAGCGGGAGAACTGTAAATGTATTACTTACTATTTCATTTTGAATCTACTCTTCTTTCTAGCTAACGTGCCCCTCCTACTTAACATGGATGTATTATGACTGAATATGACCCCTCCAAAAACAACGGCCATGTCGAGAACAGGAGGAGGACCTCATCCTGACATGAGCAAAGTCAAAGGCCCGGTTCTTTTAGACCGGATGGGGGGGAGGCCTTGCAACGCCCTAATGTGCCCCCACAGCCCTGTTAGGGACAGGAGGAGAACCTCGTCCTAACTTGAGCAAAGTCGAAGGCCCGGTTCTTTTAGACCGGATGGGGGGAGAGGCCTTGCAACGCCCTAATGTGCCCCCACAGCCCTGTTAGGGACAGGAGGAGAACCTCACCCTAACTTGAGCAAAGTCGAAGGCCCGGTTCTTTTAGATCGGATGGGGGGAGAGGCCTTACAACGCCCTAATGTGCCCCCACAGTCCTGTTAGGGATAGGAGGAGAACCTCGCCCTAACTTGAGCAAAGTCAAAGGCCCGGTTCTTTTAGACCGGATGGGGGGAAGGCCTTGCAACGCCCTAATGTGCCCCCACAGCCCTGTCAGGAACAGGAGGAGAACCTCATCCTGACATGAGCAAAATGGAAAGCCCGGACTCCTACTGGAGCCGGGTCCCTACGCCAAAGAAGACTTCACCCGGACTCCTACGGGAGCCGGGTTTCGCCGCCAAGAAGACTTCACCCGGACTCCTACGGGAGCCGGGTTCCGCCGCCAAGGAGACTTCACCCGGACTCCTACGGGAGCCGGGTCCCTACGCCAAAGAAGACTTCACCCGGACCCCTATGGGAGCCGGGCTCCGCCGCCAAAAGGATTTCACCCAGACTCCTACGGGAGCCAGGTTTCTACGCCAAAGAAGGCTTTACCCGGACTCCTACGGGAGCCGGGTTCCTACGACGAGGAAGACTTCACCCGGACTCCTACGGGAGCTGGGTCCCGCCGCAAAGAAGGCTTCACCCGGACTCCTACGGGAGCTGGGTTCCTACGACGAGGAAGACTTCACCCGGACTCCTACGGGAGTCGGGTCCCGCCGCAAAGAAGGCTTCACCCGGACTCCTACGGGAGCCGGGTTCCTACGACAAGGAAGACTTCGCCCGGATCCCACGGAAGCCGGGCTCCGTCAGCCACTCCCGCAGCAGGGGTTAATAATGGCGGCGAAACCCGGCCACACGATAAGGACGGATGGAAGGGAAGAGCCCCCCCCGCGATGACAAGTCGAACGACAGGAGAAGGTCAACAGACGACAACATCATGTTATGCGTGGACGAGGTAACGCAAAGCACTTTTTTCCATTTCCCATATGCATACTACAGGGCCAGGACGGCCAGGGAAAGAAGAGCAAAACGACAAAAAACAAGGGGGTGATTACATGAAGACAAAAGAACTCTAAGGAGGCCCTGCTCCCTCCGACCTAGGGTTATCACTTCCATCCCTCGACCAGGACTGCCTCAGGCTCTCCACTACTTCTTCTAGTTCTTCCTTCTTCCGCAGCGTATCCTGGAGCGCCTGACGAAGTCACCGACTTTCAGCCTCCGCTTCTCGACGCTGCTTCCGTAGAACTTCGGACTCCGCCTCTACGTCCGCGACGGCCCTCCGCTCAAGCGCCAGTTGGATGCTTACTTGTTGAAGCTCGGCTGTCTTCTCCCCAAGGGAGACAGAAATCCCCTCGACAGTGCCCCTCAGGGTTAGGAGCTCTTCGGCATCTTGGGCGTTGGCAAGCTGCGCCCTAGTAACCAACTGCCTCTGGAGACGAACGACCTCGTCCGCCGCTTGACGGAATCTCCCTTTGTACTCTTCTACCTGCCGGCGCCAGCTGGCCCGCTGCACATCGTGGCTCATCTCAGCATCTTGAAGCTGCTTCTGGAGGTCGGAGACCTTTTGTGACCATATCTGCTCATCCCGCGCTGCGAGCCGGGATGAGTTCCCTTCCAGCTGGCCGATCCTCCTCTTCGCAGCTGACAGCTCCACCTTAAGGGCGCTGATCCTAGCTTCTTGAGCCCAAGTTCGGTCACTGGCGCTCTTCGTGCATTCCTCGAGCTCCTTTGTGAAGTTCGCCGTCCTCCGGCTGTAGTCCATGATTGCCTTCACTTGGAGACTCCTGAAGTGGACGGCCTCAGGGACGGCCTCGGAATAGCATTTTTTCGACTTGCGGAGCTCGTCCTCCGACTTTCTCAACTTCTTCGTCAGGTGGAGGACCTCCTTTTTTAGCCGTTGGATAGTTGACTTCAGCGGGACCCCCAGGGGCAAGGGGAGTGCTTCGGCAGGACACTGCCATCGGAAGAAGCAAACGTCAAAGACCAACTCATTACAAGGAGAAAGGCAGAAAAGAAGGAGCAAGGGGAAGGAAAGGCCATCCACAATAAGAAGTTTGACTTTATTGATTAATTTTGAAGACAAGCGGAAAGGAAATATGGCGACAAAAGAAAGATACAAGATCGGAGGTCTCAGACCTCGGGGGCAGGGGGTGGAGAGCTCGGTGCGGGGGGTGCGACTGCGGTAGCGGCGGACGAAGGGGCGGCCTCATCGTCAGACTCCTCCAAAAAGCCGAGATCAAGGTCGGGGTATCTACTGGCCACCCTCTCTCGGCAGAGCTCGAACCCCTTGGTAAACGCCTCCAGGCCGAACTGGACGTTCAGCTCCCTCATCTCCGCGGAAGCCTTGAACTCCTCCACCGCAAGGGTCCTGGCCTCCGAGACCAGAACCGGAGTTTGCTCGGCCAGATGGGCGACCTCGGCCTCCGCCTTCCTCGCCGACTCCTCCAAGCTTCGTCTCTCCTCCTCTCGGGCTCGTCTTTCCTCTTTCCGGTCTTGTCTCTCTCTCTCCAGGGCCTCCCGGAGGGCGGCCACCTCGGCCGTCTTCGCTTGGAGACGAGCAACCTCATCTTGGCAGCGCTCCTTCGCCCGAAGAAGGTCCCTTCTCATGCGGCCCGACGCCTCGACATAGGCGAAGAGCTGGTACCCGATCTGCAAGGACAGATAGAGAATTACAACAAAGACCGAGCAACTGTGCAAGTAAAAATTCGCTTACCTCAAGAAAGGACCCCAAAGTGTCCCAGGCCTGCTGCTCGGGATCGGCGCGATCGATCCTCTCCACGACGTCGGACAGAATGCAACCATCGAGCAGCCGCCGGATCAGAGCTTTGTCGTTGAAGGGGTTCTCCGATCCCCCCTCAGAGCAGACGGACTCGTCTACAGCGGCTCGGTGGCTGCTCACCCTGCGAGCCACCGATTTCCTCCTCCTCCCCACGGCGGGCGCCTCCGTGGGGCGAACCTCCGGAACGGGGACCCCAGTCGGCGGGCTCCTTGGGGAAGCCCGGGGGCCACTGGCTCGGCATCCGAAGGAATGTCGATGGCCGGGGTCCCTGGACGGGCGCGGCCAGGCTCGTCTCCTCCACCCTGGCCCTCTTCGCCGAACCGGAGGTCGTTGCGCCCTTCCTCTTCTGGGCTCTCATAGCCTTGGCGAGCATCCACGTGGCTTCGGCGTCCATTACTAAAAAAAAAAAAAAAAAAAAAAAACAGCAACACAAAACAGAAGAAGAAAAGAAGAAAGAAGAAGCAGCACCGATCAGTCCAGAGTCAAAAAAAAAAAAAAAAAAAAAAAAAAGAAGAGAAAGAGAGAGAAGAAGAAGGCAAGAAAAGGAAAGATAAATACTTGCTGGATCCTGAGGGCTCAGGCCGATGTTGAAAAGAAGCTGCTCCCTCAGAAGGTTAGGAAGGGAAGGAGCGGGATAACTCAGAAGCTTCTGGGCAGCCTGGAGGTCATCCTCTCCTAGGCTGGGAGCCCGACGGACGGAATCCCTCAGAGACCCCCAAGGGGGCAGACCTAGTTCCAGGGTCGGGCAGTAGACAAAGAGAAATTTCCTCTTCCAATTGTGAATCGAAGAAGGGGCGCCATTCAGCAACCCCTTCTTACCGAACTGGGGGGAGAAGTACCACCAGTCCTTCGCTGAAGGATGGCGTTTGAAGGTGTAGAAATGTCTGAACAGGGAGAGGGATGGCTGGACCTCGGCTATATGGCAGAGAGAGAGAAACCCTATCAAAAACCTAAAGAAATTCGGGGCGACAGAGGCGAGAGAAATGTCTAAGAAACGAAAGAAGGCGGCAACAAAGACAGGAAGCGAAAGCCGGAGTCCGGCACGGAATGCCTCCTGGTACAAACAAAAGCGACCAGGAGGGGGAGCGCTGGCCCGGTCAGAGGGGCCAGGAAGCTCCAGGTCGTACTCCGAAGGAACCCCGTACCGAGCCCTTATCAGGAGGAGTTCGTCCGGAGTCGACGAACATGGAATGGCGCCCGGTGCGAAAATCGGGCGAGGCCCTGCCCCGAACGCGGGTTCGTCCGCAGAAATGGGGGCCTGGGGGTTCGAAGCAGAAGAACTCCCAGAACTTACGGGGGCAGAAGAGTCGGAAGATATTTTTTTTTGGGGGGAGAACCTAAAGGGCCCTAGAAAGGCAGACCGGAAGGGAACGAGACGTCGAAGGTCAACTCAGAAGAAGACACAAAAGAAATGAAAAGAGGAGAAGCCCCTAGGCGGTAAGAAGAAGAAGGTTGGCACTAACCTATCTTGCTCTGGGGGCCTGGGGAGCGAGAAACGGAAGGAGCCTACGGCTCGAGAGGGCGTTCGCTAGAGCAGACCCTCGGGGAGATGACAGGCGCCAGCAAGAAATCAGAAACGGAGTGGGACACCTGAAGAAGGGAGGACGGGTTTAAATAGACCCTGGGATCCGGCGCCATAATGATCTCGAATCCCCCCAGACCAGTCCGCATTCGATGCGTGTCCCACTCCCCGCGGCAGACGGCTAAAGGCGGCTGGCGGTTGGCAGGGTCATAACTGTGCCGTACCTAGGCCAGCATACCTGCGGGGTCTTCGAAGCGTCCCCTCGTACCGCCCCAATTCGAAAAGACTCCGGCACGCGCTCATTTAATGCCAAAATATCTGGGAGCGGCGGGGCGTGAGATTCGAAGGGACGGTTCCGGCTGTACCTCTGTGTACTTCCTTCGTTTGAAATTCAAAACTCGGATGTAGGGGGACTGGTGTTGGGTATAAAATACCCACAGTCGGAACCCTCAACGGAATCGACATCAGCGCAGCTCCGCCCGGACTCCTACGGGAGCCGGGCTCCACCGCCGACAGCAAGTGCAGCTCCGCCCGGACTCCTACGGGAGCCGGGCTCCACCGCCGACAGCAAGTGCAGCTCCGCCCAGACTCCTATGGGAGCCGGGCTCCACCGCCGACAGCAAGTGCAGCTCCGCCCGTACTCCTACGGGAGCCGGGCTCCACGGACGACATCAGCGCAGCTCCGCCCGGACTCCTACGGGAGCCGGGCTCCACCGCCGACAGCAAGTGCAGCTCCGCCCGGACTCCTACGGGAGCCGGGCTCCACCGCCGACAGCAAGTGCAGCTCCGCCCGGACTCCTACGGGAGCCGGGCTCCACCGACGACATCAGCGCAGCTCCGCCCGGACTCCTACGGGAGCCGGGCTCCACCGTCGATAGCAAGTGCAGCTCCGCCCGGACTCCTACGGGAGCCGGGCTCCACCACCGACAGCAAGTGCAGCTCCGCCCGGACTCCTACGGGAGCCGGGCTCCACCGCCGACAGCAAGTGCATCTCCGCCCGGACTCCTACGGGAGCCGGACTCCACCGACGACATCAGCGCAGCTCCGCCCGGACTCCTACGGGAGCCGGACTCCACCGCCAACATCAGAACAGCTCCGCCCGGACTCCTACGGGAGCCGGGCTCCGCTCTCAGTATCAACCGATGGTAAGCTCCATCCGGACTCCTACCAGAGCCGGACTTCACCCTTAACTTTGATTGCAGCACAGCTCCGCCCGGACTCCTACGGGAGCCGGGCTCCACCGCCGACAGCAAGTGCAGCTCCGCCCGGACTCCTACGGGAGCCGGGCTCCACCGCCGACAGCAAGTGCAGCTCCGCCCGGACTCCTACGGGAGCCGGGCTCCACCGCCGACAGCAAGTGCAGCTCCGCCCGGACTCCTACGGGAGACGGGCTCCACCGACGACATCAGTGCAGCTCTGCCCGGACTCCTACGGGAGCCGGGCTCCGCCGCCAACGTCAGAACAGTTCCGCCCGGACTCCCCCGGGAGTCGGGCTCCGCTCACGACCCCTACCGCCAGGAGGACCTTACCCGGACCCCAACAGAAACCAGGCTCCGGCCGTTGCCGAGCTTCAATCGACAGATCCGCGCCCCCTGACAGGCCCTCAAAACGGCAACGACCCTGCCCCACTTCCTGTGGCAGACTCCGCGCAGTACCATCATTCCCTGACAGGCCGCAGTAACCATAGCCGCCCTGCTCCACTTCCTGTGGCGGACTCCGCACAGCTCCACTATCCCCTGGCAGGCCACAGTGACGGCCACGAACCTGCTCCACCTCCTGCGACGGATACCATGCGATTCTCCTATCTGCTGACAACGGACGCTGCTCCACCCCTCATAACAGATTCCACGTGGCGGGCCGAGGTAATGGCCACGTGTCCGCTCCACTATCTTCCGCAATCAATTCCCCTGACCATGGGCGGCCCACTACCAGGCGGTTACGAACGTCGCCATCAATCCGTTGCCTCCTCCGCCGATAAAAAGGGGATTCAGATACGTTACTCTTTAAGCTCATTCTTCCTTATCTCAAAACTCTGCTAAATTCTCCGTTCGAGCACTCCATTCTTGTTGAGGCAGAAAATTGACTTGAGCGTCGGAGGGTCTTGCCGGAGCAACCCCACCTCCGGTTTAGACTTCCCTTGCAGGTCCCGGCGGCGACCGCGGCTTCCCCGACTCCAGCTTCTCCGGCGCAAGCGGATTTTTGCACCAACAGAATGCAATCCGAAATCTTTCCCAGGTAAGTATTTCGCCGTCTTGTTCATGCTTGCGCTGTAGTCGCTGACACCAGTTGTATGCTTCTCCTTGTAGTAAATAGGCTGCATATCGAATCTTTTCTTCATCAAGACACTCTTGGACAGCGAAAGCCTTCTCCATCTCCATTATCCAGTTGTCAGCCTCCAAAGGTTCAGTAGTCCCCTTGAAAGCTGGAAGAGCAAGCTTTTTAAATTCTGAAATGTTGTTCCGTTGTACTGGTTGCTCTCCATGTTGTGGTGGTGGATGCTGATGTTGTTGTGTATCTCGTTGTATCTGTTGTTGTTCAAACATTTGCTGCTGCATTTGTTGTTGCGCTTGTACCATCCTGATTAGGGTCTGCATTAACTGAGCCATATCTGGTTCTTGACGTGCTCTCGAAGTACTCCCATTAGGATCTACGACTCCCTCCTCCTGAGGGGTGCCACTGATTAGATGAGGAGTGCTACCATCCCGTGGTTGTGATGTCTCTCTTGCAATTCCTTGAGTAGTTCTTGTCATTCTACGGGGAGGCATGATAACCTTGTAGTAGTAAAACCTTATTAGATTCATTTATCTATTTGTTAGGATGGGTTTATTATGATGCTCATATTCTAACGTCCCAATATTCCTAATGTTTACCCGCCTACACTCATACTGTGTCAAATTCTATATGTCATAATTTATCCACTTATGCTCTGATACCATATTAATTGTCACGCCCCCGACCCGAGATTCGTGGATCGAGGGTCGCGGCAACTGCCGCATACTCATGAAGAACTCTCTCCATAAGCATGCAAGGCATCTCATCACGATATCAATGCATCGCAGCGGAATAAAATCAAATAATTATTATTCAACTGTAATTCAAGTAATTAAATCAAATGTCTTACATCCAATAAAATTTTTGCTAAAAAAAATAAAAATAATAGATCTAAGTTCAATTGAAGTTGACAATGCTAATCTCGCTTCTAAAAGCTCTGTCCCAATATTTCGTCCCACGCTCGAAATTAATTATCTGAATCTGAAAAATAGAAAGAAAGGTAATGAGCTAGACAGCCCAATAAGTAACAAATATCTCAACTAGATATTTCAGATATTATATAATTTTCAAGAATAATGCTGCAAATAAACATAAGAGTATATTTCATGCTGATTTAATACAAACCAAATATTTTCAAATATTCACATATAATATAATCATAAATCCGATTTGATTCAAAACACTCGGTACTCAACAGCCTCGACTATGACCAACGTTTAACCCCCATTGGCGGGGTCCACAGAATACCAGCGCACAACCCCCACTGGCAGGGTCCAGAAATACCAGCGCACAACCCCCACTGGCAGGATCCACAAATACCAGCGCACAACCCCCACTGGCAGGGTCCACAAAGTACCAACGTATAATCCCCATTGGCGGGGCCCACTGAAACATAGTTAGGCTGAGAGCATAAATCCGATCTATATCAAAACACTTAGTACCACAATATATATCATAAATCTTTCACTAAACATGTGCATAAATCGATATACCATAACATTTCAAAAGCACTTTTCTTTCAAAACATAATTCCATAAATCATGCATAAATTCAGAGAATAATTATTTATTTTCAGAATAAATATGGAATATCTCGAGAAGATGATTCATTACTTACCTTTCACGGAGCACTGAACGAATGGATCGACTAACTTCTAATAGATTCTTCCGTGCCTATTATCCAAAATTATATTTTTACATTAATTTTAATTCAAAATTAAATCTAAACAAATCCCAACTCAAAACCTCACTTAGAATCGACTCTTTCCTAAACTCGATCAAAATCATCAGATGAGACCTTCTACTACGCTAATCCTAGAGGAATAACTTTAGAGAGAGAGAAATCCATCAAGAGAGAGAAATATCCTAGAGAGAGAAAATTCTAGAGAGAGAAAGTAGAGAGAGAAAGTCCAATTTTAGAGAGAGAAAGTCAGAGTTCAGACTGAAAAGAAGAGAGAGAAGAGAAAAAAACTCTCTCTCTCATCAATTTCAATTTTTTTCTTTTTTTTTTAATTTATTTATTTACTTACTTATTTGTTCATATATATATATATAAATATATATATATATATATATTTTATTATTATTATTATTATTATTATTTTCTTTTCTTTTCTTTTCTTTTCTTTTTTTTTTCTCTTTTCTTTTTCTTCTTTTTCTTTTTCTTCTTTTTTCTTCTTTTTCTTTCCTTTTTCTTCTTTTCTTCTTTTCTTTTCTTTTTCTTTTTTTCTTCTTTTTCTTTTTTCTCTTTTCTTTTTCTTTTTCTTTTCTTTTCTTTTTCTTTTTTTTCTTCTTCTTCTCGGTTCTTCCCGCACCGGAACAGGGGACCAGCGTCCCCTCGGCCTTGACCGGCCGTTTGAGCCACGACCGCCGCGGTGGAGGCCGGTGGCCGACGGGGGTCACTCCCCCGGTCACGGAGGAGGGTGGCCAGCGATCAATTCTGATCGCCGACGTCGGAAACTTCAAGGAAAAGAGACCCAAAAACAGAGGTCCCTTTTTCGACTGGAAATCGGTGATTTTTGTCGCCGACAGCCGCGCACAATTGCACGGGGAGGAAGAAGAAGAAAGAGGAGAAGAAGAGGGGAAACTTACCTTAACCTCCGGTGACCTCACCGGCGAGAAAATACGGCGAGAACCCGAACGATATCCGCGGCTTCGATTTGAGAAAAATGGAGAGAAAGAGAGAGGGAGGAGGTCGATCTTCAATCTAAAGGGGAAGGGATCTTCTTATAGAGAGTCCTAGGACTCCGAAGGGTCCTAGGATTCCTGATTCGCTTGGGTTTCGTCGGAGAAGAAGACTCCTACCGGGAGTCTTCTTCCCGGTTTTTGCATACTCTGTTTTTTCTGTTTTTTTTTTTTTTTTTTGGGCTTTTGTGGGCTTGATTTGGTTGGGCTATCACATACGAAGATCATCAAGTACGACCTACTGAGTTAGCAGCAGTTCCTGCTCCTCCGTCTGATCCTAGTTCATCTCATCCTTGGACGACCTACTATAGCTCATACGTGACTGACCAATTCACGCTCCATAGTCTCCAAAACCTCGGGCCTGGATGATCTATCATAGCTCGTCCATAACCGAGCTATGCACTCCATCAACAGATCCGTCTCTCCCTCTCCTAAATTAAGAAAGTCCAAATAGAATAGAATTCCTCCGCAATCAAGTCTCCTATAAAAGAAAAATATCTTCTTCAAATCAATTTACATACCAAATTCGGAAAGCTATCCAGACTCCGAGATGGATACGACTCCAATTCCTCCTCTATAAATAAAGGGGCTCTGGGATCTTCAAAGTAAGCTCTCTCCTCTCTACTCTCTTCTCTCCTTATTCTCCATCTCCTACTTGAACGTCGAAGGGTCTTCATCAGAAAACATCCCGATGAAGACTTCTTGCAGGTACTTAGGCGAAGCTCCAGTAGCGGTTTCACCTTGGCCACATCCATCTCCGTGACTGATCTTGGGTGGGGAGATCAGGAGCAACACTTAGCGCTAGAGAAAGGGGCCTCGACTAATTTTGAGATCCTATTTCGAGAGGAGAGAGCTCACCACCAGCCACCTATGAAGGGGTGCATCGAACGCGTCGCAACGTTCTAACGGTAGATTGGCCAATAATGCCCCACCAATGAATGCACCGCCATTGCCGATCTTGGAGAATCCCTCGCCAGCAGCACCGATAGTCTCTCAAGATCAATACAATAGCCTCGTCCAGCAGGTGCAGGCACTTTCAGCTGCGGTGAAAGGGATGCCATAGAAGAGTGAACCTCATTTCATCCCTGTTGGTGCAAAAATCTGCTTGCGCCGGAGAAGCTGGGGTCGGGGAAGCCGCAGTCGCCGCCGGGACCTGCAAAGGAAGTCTAAACCGGAGGTGGGGTTGCTCCGGCAAGACCCTCCGATGCTCAAGTCAGTTCTCTACCTCAACAAGAATGGAGTGCTCGAACGGAGAATTTAGCAGAATTTTGAGATAAGGAATGAGCTTATAGAATAACGTATTTGGGTCCCTCTTTTATAGACGGAGGAGGCAACGGATTGATGGCGACATTTATAACCGTCTGGTAGTGGGCTGCCCATGGTCAGGAGAATTTATTGCGAAGGGTAGTGGAGTAGACCCGTGGCTATTGTCATGGCCTGCCACGTAGAGCCTGTTGCAGGTAGTGGAGCGGCGTCCGTTGCCGCTAGTTGTCAGGGGGTAGTGGAGTCGCGCAGCACCTGCCGTAGGGAGCGGAGCAGAATCGTGGCCGTTGACACAGCCTGTCAGAGAGTAATGGGTCCGCCGCAGGGGGTGATGGAGCCGCACGGAATCCGCTACAGGAAGTGGAACAGGATCATGGTTGTTATTGGGACCTGCCAGGGGGCGCAGATCTGTTGATTGAAGCTCGGTAGCGGTCAGAGTCCGGCCTCTGTAGAGGTCCGGGAGGGGTCCTCCTTGCGGTTGGGGTCGTGGGTGGAGCCCGGCTTCCGTGGGAGTCCGGGCGGAACCCTCTCGGAACTGAAGTTGTGGGCGGAACCCGGCTTCTGTAGGAGTCCGGGCGAAGTCCTCTGCAAACAAAGTTAAAGGTGAAGTCCGGCTCCCGTAGGAGTCCGGACGGAGCTTACCAGCAGTTGATACTGAGAGCGGAGCCCGGCTCCCGTAGGAGTCCGGGCGGAGTCCTCTGCAAACAAAGTTAAAGGTGAAGTCCGGCTCCCGTAGGAGTCCGGACGGAGCTTACCAGCAGTTGATACTGAGAGCGGAGCCCGGCTCCCGTAGGAGTCCGGGTGGAGTCCTCTGCAAACAAAGTTAAAGGTGAAGTCCGGCTCCCGTAGGAGTCCGGACGGAGCTTACCAGCAGTTGATACTGAGAGCGGAGCCTGGCTCCCGTAGGAGTCTGGGCGGAGTCCTCTGCAAATAAAGTTAAAGGTGAAGTCCGGCTCCCGTAGGAGTCCGGACGGAGCTTACCAGCAGTTGATACTGAGAGCGGAGTCTGGCTCCCATAGGAGTCCGGGCGGAGTCCTCTGCAAACAAAGTTAAAGGTGAAGTCCGGCTCCCGTAGGAGTCCGGACGGAGCTTACCAGCAGTTGATACTGAGAGCGGAGCCCGGCTCCTGTAGGAGTCCGGGCGGAGTCCTCTGCAAACAAAGTTAAAGGTGAAGTCCGGCTCCCGTAGGAGTTCGGACGGAGCTTACCAGCAGTTGATACTGAGAGCGGAGCCGGCTCCCGTAGGAGTCCGGGCGGAGTCCTCTTGAGGTCGAAGTTGTCGGTGGAGTCCAGCTCCCGTAGGAGTTCGGACGAAGTCTGTCTGCAGTCGTTGGTGTCGTCGGCGGGGCCCGACTCCCGTAGGAGTCCGGGCGGAGCTATCTTGTAGCTGAAGTTGTTGGTCGTCGAGGATGAAGTCTGGCTCCCGTGGGAGCCCGGGGGGAGATTTCTTTTGAGGTTGGCCTTGCTGGCGGAGCCGTTGATTCTGTGGAGGACTTCGGCTGGGGGTATTTTATACCCAACACCAGTCCCCCTACTTTCGAGTTTGAATTTCGAACGAAGGAAGTACAGAGAGATGGACACAGCCGAAGTTGCCCCTTCGAATCCTGCATACCGCCGCCCCTAGATATTTGGCATTTAATGTGTGTACGTCAGAGCCCGCTTTTCGATGAAGGTGACTTGAAGAGTCTTTTCGGAACCCCATCGGAATGCGATCCCAAGCGTCGTGCCACAAAATTTATGAACGGTCAACCCTCGATAGCGATGAAGGGGATAAGCACGACACGTGGCATGCACCAGTCGGCCCAGGAATACCCGCCGCCATAACTGCGCTAGGATCCGTCGGCTATTTAAACCCCCTAGTCCTTTCATGGCTTCATCCTGGTGCCTTTCTTTCGCCTGAGAGCCTTGCTTCCCTCGCACCTGTCCTTGCCTTCCTCAGCCCCCCCCATTCTTCTCTGAGGGTTCCTACGCCATGTCCTCTACCCTGGAGGCCATTCTTGAGGGGATGTCTAGGGCTTGGAGGAAGGTGAGGAGGAGAACGACGGCTGGTGAGAATCTCCATCGTTTTAAAGGGGGCTCAAGGAAGAATTCCTTCAACAACAGGGGTTTAACAACGGGGGCTGTCGGTGAAGTTATTCTGCCCACGAATTTTGGAGTAGCAAGGCGGGGTGATACCGATCAAGAGGGCAGAGCTGTCGTCATAAGCTATGGCGGGATCCTTGATGCCGTCGGGGCGAGGGACCAGAGGCAGTCGGCGTCGTCGGTGGGGCAGTGGAACTTGTTGCGGGGACGGTGGAAGTAGCGCATGCCGACCTTGCCGGAGCATTTTGGGTGGCGACTGTCGTGGAGCATTCGGAGATGAGGCACATCTCTGGCATCGCTACCGCTTCCAAGGTGACTCCGGTTCTTCTTGAAACAGGTCTTCGCTACTGCCGCCGTTGCCCTTACCGCCTCCGGGGATCTATCCCACCCTTTTCCCGCTAGGGTTGGGACTTCGAAGACAGAATGAGGCGAGATGGGGCGAGAGCTGTTACACGCACTGGAGAATGCGACTGAGAAGGACAGAGATGGGAAGAGGAGTTTGCAGCTCGGAGCGACCTCCGGTTCATCCTTCCCGAACCGTGTTTGCGAGGCTTGCGATGACGTGTATCTTCTTCTTCTTTTTTCCTGACCCATCGGGTCCTGTAACGTATACTCTTGTTAAATGGAAAAGAGATTTTGTTACCTCGTCTGCATCTCGCATTAAATAGTTGTCTGTCAAACTTCTTCATTTTCCTTTCCTCTTTCTTCCTTCTCTTCTTCTTTTCTTTTTCACGTCGTCCCCAGGTCATCGTCGACCTCTTCTGTTTATGTGGGGTTGTCATTTGCCGAGCTCCTTTTTGGCTTTTACGCCGTTCGAAGATACCCGATTGTCATTCCGTTGATGATTGCAGGTTCGCTTGGGGCCCTTCGGGCCTGAGGTCCCTCCTAGGGCTTGAATTCGGGGGTTCGAGCTTCCGTTGCCTTCGGGCACTGTTTGCTTTCCTTTTTTGCTTGGATTTTTTCTCTGCTGAAGTCGGAGCTAAGTTCGGCTCCCTTGGGAGTCCGAACGGAGAAGCCCTCCTGAAGTTGGAGTAGCCCCGCTCTCGTAGGAGTCAGGGCGAAGTCTTCCTGCAATCAAAGTCATAGGCAAAGTCTGGCTTCCGTAGAAGTCCGGACAAGGCTTATCGGCGGTTGCTGTTGTCAGCAGAGCCCGGCTCCCGTAGGAGTCCGGGCGGGGTTGTCCTGTAGTTGATGTTGGCGATTGGAGCCCGGCTCCCATAGGAGTCCAGGCTGGGCTTACCATCGGTCGAAGTAGCTTAAGTTAGGGCAAGGTTTTCCTCTTAGGGGGCGCATATGGGCGTTGCAGGGCCTTCCCCCACCCGGTCTAAAAGGATCGGGCCTTCGACTAGGGCGAGCGTTCTCCTCCTGTCCCTAACAGGGCTGTGGGGGCACATATGGGCGCCGTAAGGCCTCTCCCCCCATCCATCTAAAAGGAACCAGGCCTTCGACTTTGCTCAAGTTAGGGTGAGGTTCTCCTCCTGTCCCTAACAGGGCCGTGGGGGCACATATGGGCGTTGTAGGGCCTCTCCCCCCATCCGGTCTAAAAGGAACCGGGTCTTCGACTTTGCTCAAGTTAGGGCGAGGTTCTCCTCCTGTCCCTAACAGGACTGTGGGGGCACATATGGGCGTTGTAGGGCCTCTCCCCCCATCCGGTCTAAAAGGAACCGGGCCTTCGACTTTGCTCAAGTTAGGGCGAGGTTCTCCTCCTGTCCCTAACAGGGCTGTGGGGGCACATATGGGCGTTGTAGGGCCTCTCCCCCCATCCGGTCTAAAAGGAATCGGGCCTTCGACTTTGCTCAAGTTAGGGTGAGGTTCTCCTCCTGTCCCTAACAGGGCTGTGGGGGCACATATGGGCGTTGTAGGGCCTCTCCCCCATCCGGTCTAAAAGGAACCGGGCCTTCGACTTTGCTCAAGTTAGGGCGAGGTTCTCCTCCTGTCCCTAACAGGGCTGTGGGGGCACATATGGGCGTTGTAGGGCCTCTCCCCCCATCCGGTCTAAAAGGAACCGGGCCTTCGACTTTATGAGATTGCCCTTTTGTTTTTGACACAATTTGCTTGAATTGTCTAAAGACACATGGGTATGCGATTTTCAACTAAAACGAAGTCACTGGTAGTACATCCGTAAGTTTTCTGAGCTCCACGGCCGCGGGAGGTCAGCTCCTCCGAGCTCCTTGAGATAATAAGTTCCGGGCCGAACTACTTCTTTGACCTCATAAGGTCCCTCCCAGTTCGGGGCGAGCTTCCTCCGGTCCTGAGGTTGCGAGACAGCAGCTCGTCGAAGCACCAGATCTCCTACTTTAAAGGCTTTGCTCTTGACCCGGGCGTTGTAATATCGGGCAACTTTCTGTCTGTAGGCTGTCATTCGAACCTGAGCAATCTCCCATCTTTTTTCCAGCAGGTCGAGGTTGGCTCTGAGACTTTGTGCATTTTGGGGCTCGTCGAATGCCACGACTCGTGCTGACGAGAGTTTAAGCTCGATCGGGATGACGGCTTCCGTACCAAAGGCTAAAGCAAAGGGAGTCTCCCCTGTAGGTAACCTCTGGGTAGTTCGATACGCCCATAGCACGTGATAAAGCTCGTCCGCCCAAGTTCCTTTTGCTTTTTCAAGCCTTGTCTTAATTCCCTGCAAAAGGGTTTTGTTAGTTACCTCAGCTTCGCCGTTCGCCTGAGGGTGGGCTACTGATGTGAAGTTGTGGGAGATGTTTAGATCTTCACAGAATTCGACGAATCTTGCTCCCGTGAATTGCCGTCCGTTATCGGTGATTAGGGTTCTAGGTAGACCGAACCTGCACACAATTGACTTCCAAACGAAATCTTGTACTTTTGCTTCTGTGATTTTTGCTAGTGGTTCGGCTTCAACCCATTTGGTGATGTAGTCGATCGCTACCAGGAGGAACTTCCTTTGCCCAGACGCCATGGGAAAGGGGCCAAGGATGTCCATCCCCCACGGTGCAAAAGGCCATGGGGCACTTAGGGGTGTGAGCTCAGTGGCGGGCTGTCTCTGGACGTTGGCGTATCTCTGGCATCGATCGCACTTTTTAACGTACTCGATCGAATCATAATGCATCGTTGGCCAGTAATACCCTTGGCGGAGTAGCTTGTGGGATAAAGATCTGGCACCCAAATGGTTTCCGCAAGCTCCCTCGTGCACTTCCCATAAAGCGTAGTCAGCTTCTGAGGGCCGGAGACACCTTAAGAGGGGCAAGGAGTATGATCTTTTGTACAATTTACCCTCATAAAGGATGTACCGGGAGGCTTGATTTCGGAGCTTCCGAGCCTCCTTCGCATCCCAGGGAAGAACTCCATCTCTAAGATAGGTTATCAGTGGGTCGACCCAGCTGGGCTCGTGGTCGATCTCCATTACAGGCCGTGGTTCTTCTGTACTCGGATGTTTCAGAACTTCAAAGAGGATGCCTTTGGGCAATTCGGCCGGGGCCGACGTGGCCAGCTTGGAGAGAAGGTCGGCTCTGGTATTCTCCGACCTTGGAATTTGCCTAATGTCAAAGTTGCTGAAGGCGAGGGTAAGCTCCTTCACTTTCTCAAGGTACCTGGCCATACTATCCTCCCGCGCTTCATAACTCCCGCAGACTTGTCCCACCACAAGTTGGGAGTCGCTGTGCACCCGGAGTTGACCTATTCCCAGCTCTTTGGCGATCCTTAATCCCGCAATCAGGGCCTCATATTCCGCTCCATTGTTTGTTACGGAGAACTCGAAACGCAGAGCGTACTCCACGACGACCCCCTCCGGGCTGACCAAGATCAGGCCGGCACCCGCACCTGCCATGTTGGAAGATCCGTCCACATAGAGGGTCCAAAAGCAATCGGAGGGACTGGCTTCTTTGTTGGGGGAGTTCGGTTGAGACTTCAGACTGTCAACTCTGCTTTGCTCAGGTTCGGCCTCCTCTGGGATGGTGCACTCTACAATGAAATCTGCCAATATTTGGGCCTTTACTGTCGGTCTAGGTCTGAAGTTGATGTTGAATTCCGTGAGCTCGATCGCCCATTTTGCCATCCTTCCGGAGGTATCAACTCGGTGCAAGACCGCCTTGATCGGTTGATCGGTGAGTAGCGTCACCGTGTGCCCTTGAAAGTAAGGTCGGAGTCTCTGAGCTGCAACCAACAAGGCGTAGGTCAGTTTTTCTAATTTAGTGTACCTGGTCTCGACGTCCCTCAATGCACGGCTAATGTAGTAGACTGGTCGCTGGACTTTCATTTCTTCTTTGACAAGAACAGCCGCGAGGGTCGTGGGAGAGACTGCCAGGTACAAAAATAGTCCTCCCCAGGTTCGGGCTTCGCCAGCAGCGGGGGTGAGCTAAGGTAGCCTTTTAAATCTTCGAATGCCTATTGGCATTCAGAGGTCCAACAGAAGTTCTTCGACTGCTTGAGGGTTTGAAAGAAGGGCAAACATCATTCGACCGACCTCGCGACAAAGCGATTAAGAGCCGCTATCCTTCCCGTGAGGCACTGAACCTTCTTGATCGACCTTGGGGCGGTCATCTCTTGGATGGCACGAATTTTCTCTGGATTGGCCTCAATCCCGCGCCCCGATACCATGAAGCCCAGAAACTTTCCCGAGGTTACCCCAAAAGCACATTTGGTCAGGTTCAGCTTCATTCTATACTTTCGAAGAGCGCCAAAGATTTCCTCAAGGTCGGCGACATGATTTCTGGAAGACCTGCTTTTTACAAGCATATCGTCCACGTAAACCTCCATGTTCCGGCCGATCTGCTCTTTGAAGATTTTGTTCACCAGTCGTTGATAGGTTGCGCCCGCGTTCTTGAGGCCGAATGGCATGACCCTGTAGCAGTAAAGGCTGCGATTAGTGATGAAAGCTGTCTTTTCTTCATCTTTCGGTGCCATTCTAATCTGATTATAGCCGGAGAATGCATCCATAAAAGTGAGGAGCTCATGGCCTGAGGTAGCGTCCACCAGTTGGTCGATCCTGGGAAGGGGGTAGCTGTCCTTTGGACAAGCCTTATTCAGCTTTTTGAAGTCGATACACATCCTCCACTTGCCGTTTGCTTTTTTGACCAAAACAACATTGGAGATCCACTCAGGATAATTGACTTCCTTAATAAATCCGACCTTGAGAAGCTTATCCACTTCCTCGGCTATCGCCTTCTGCCTCTCCGGGGCATGACTCTGGATTTTTTCTTTCGTCGGCCGATGTTTAGGGTCGACTGCCAGATGATGTTCCATGACTTCTGTGTCGATCCCTGACATATCCGTCGGGACCCATGCGAAAACGTCCGCATTCCTTCGGAGGAAATCCACAAGAAGTGTCCGCACCTCCTCCCCCAGGTTGGAGCCAATTAACACCACATGCTCCGTGTTCCCATCATTCAAAGGGATTGGTATTAGGTCTTCGATTGGACTGCCCCTCTCTTCAGTGAGGTCATCACGAGCATCCAATCCATCAACCGGACAGAGGTCCACTTGATCGCTTCTTTGCAAGGCGATGTTGTAGCAATGTCTGGCCAGGGCTTGATCTCCCCGGACCTCTCCGATCCCCTGGTTGGTGGGGAACTTCAATTTCAAATGGTAGGTTGAAACAACAGCTCTGAGGGCATTGAGGTCGGGTCGGCCAAGGATTGCATTGTAGGCTGATGGCGTCTTTACCACCAGAAAATTCACCAGAGCTCTGGACTGCTTTGGATACTGACCCACGGTCACAGTCAGAGCTATCATTCCTTCCGTCGGAACGGCGTCACCGGTAAACCCTATCAAGGGGGAGCAAATCGATCTCAGATGGCCATCCAGAGTGGTCATTCTTGAAAAGGCATTGTAGAACAAGATGTCGGCCGAACTCCCGTTGTCGACGAGAATGCGACGGACGTCGTAATTTGCTATGTTCAAAGAAACTACGACCGCATCGTTATGAGGGAATTGGACTCCCTGGGTGTCCACTTCAGTGAAGGTTATGGGCTCTTCAACTTTTTGTCGCTTGGGGGATGCAGTGGTACGTTGGTTGCCTCCCGCCGGGATTCCCCCGAGACGGTATTGACGGAACCCGACAGAGGCCGGTCACCCGGCCACTCCACATCGGTGACCATAGCCGGAGGCAGTTGCGCAAAGACCTCGTGAGAAGGCATCAGATGAGGGGAGGAGGAGCGGGTGCCGGAAAAGATGGCCGGAAGCGGATCCGTTGAGCCCTCCTTTAAGAACAAGGGTACAGCGAAGGTTCACCCCTTCCTCTAGCGCCAATCCTGTTGGTGCAAAAATCTGCTTGCACCGGAGAAGCTGGAGTCGGGGAAGCTGCAGTCGCCGCCGGGACCTGCAAAGGAAGTCTAAACCGGAGGTGGGATTGCTCTGGCAAGACCCTCCGACGCTCAAGTCAGTTCTCTGCCTCAACAAGAATGGAGTGCTCGAACGGAGAATTTAGCAGAGTTTTGAGATAAGGAATGAGCTTATAGAATAACGTATCTGGGTCCCCCTTTTATAGGCGGAGGAGGCAACGGATTGATGGCGACATTTATAACCGTCTGGTAGTGGGCTGCCCATGGTCAGGAGAATTTATTGCGAAGGGTAGTGGAGTAGACCCGTGGCTATTGTCATGGCCTGCCACGTAGAACCTGTTGCAGGTAGTGGAGCGGCGTCCGTTGCCGCTAGTTGTTAGGGGGTAGTGGAGTCGCACAGCACCTGCCGCAGGGAGCGGAGCAGAATCGTGGCCGTTGACACAGCCTGTCAGAGAGTAATGGGTCCGTCGTAGAGGGTGATGGAGCCGCGTGGAATCCGCTACAGGAAGTGGAACAGGATCATGGTTGTTATTGGGACCTGCCAAGGGGCGCGGATCTGTTGAATGAAGCTCGGTAGCGGTCAGAGTCCAGCCTCTGTAGAGGTCCGGGAGGGGTCCTCCTTGCGGTTGGGGTCGTGGGTGGAGCCCGGCTTCCGTGGGAGTCCGGGCGGAACCCTCTCGGAGCTAAAGTTGCGGGCGAAACTCGGCTCCTGTAGGAGTCCGGGCGGAGTCCTCTGCAAACAAAGTTAAAGGTGAAGTCCGACTCCTGTAGGAGTCCGGACGGAGCTTACCAGCAGTTGATACTGAGAGCGGAGCCCGGCTCCCGTAGGAGTCCGGGCGGAGTCCTCTGCAAACAAAGTTAAAGGTGAAGTTCGGCTCCCGTAAGAGTCCGGACGGAGCTTACCAGCAGTTGATACTGAGAGCGGAGCCCGGCTCCCATAGGAGTCCGGGTGGAGTCCTCTGCAAACAAAGTTAAAGGTGAAGTCCGACTCCCGTAGGAGTCCGGACGGAGCTTACCAGCAGTTGATACTGAGAGCGAGCATGGCTCCCGTAGGAGTCCGGACGGAGTCCTCTGGAAACAAAGTTAAAGGTGAAGTCCGGCTCCCGTAGGAGTCCGGACGGAGCTTACCAGCAGTTGATACTGAGAGCGGAGCCTGGCTTCCGTAGGAGTCCGGGCGGAGTCCTCTGTAAACAAAGTTAAAGGTGAAGTCCGGCTCCCGTAGGAGTCCGGACGGAGCTTACCAACAGTTGATACTGAGAGCGGAGCCCGGCTCCTGTAGGAGTCCGGGCGGAGTCCTCTGCAAACAAAGTTAAAGGTGAAGTCCGGCTCCCGTAGGAGTCCGGACGGAGCTTACCAACAGTTGATACTGAGAGCGGAGCCCGGCTCCCGTAGTAGTCCGGGCGGAGTCCTCTTGAGGTCGAAGTTGTCGGCGGAGTCCGGCTCCCGTAGGAGTCCGGACGAAGTCTGTCTGCAGTCGTTGGAGTCGTCGGCGGGGTCCGGCTCTCGTAGGAGTCCGGGCGGAGCTGTCTTGTAGCTGAAGTTGTTGGTCGTCGAGGATGAAGTCTGGCTCCCGTGGGAGCCTGGGCGGAGATTTCTTTTGAGGTTGGCCTTGCTGGCGGAGCCGTTGATTCTGTGGAGGACTTCGGCTGGGGGTATTTTATACCCAATAATCCCTAAAAATCTACAACCAGCCAGAGAAAGATTAGCAGACCGACCTTCTCATAGCCCAAGGATGGGAGCCAGTCGACTTAGGCACCATGACAGTGTGGAGAAATTTAGTGCAGGGGTAAAATGGTAATTTTAATTTTTTTTCAAAATCATGATTTTACAGCGAAAATTATTAATTAATCTAATTAATTAATATGAATTTATCCTACACTAGGATCTAAATATGATATATAGCATGCATTCATTTAAATTTAAAATTCAAATCGAACAGTAAACACTTTACTGTAATGTGTTTAGAACACAATACCTTTGTGCGGATAGTAGATCGTTGCAATCTGATCACCGTCGGAAGAGTCTGATCTTCGTGATGCAGCCACATAGCATGTCTGACCTCTGCGGATCATCCACATGAAGCTTCCGGTCTGATCGACTCCTCACGAGTGCTAGCTCGTTGTAGAGCCCTTTTGACGGCCGATGCTGATCGAACTCCTTCGATCGATGTCTGTCGATTCTTTGGATGCTCCAGATCATCAACAGACGTGCTTGAGAGGATGTTGAAGATCTCTCTGAGATTTTGTGGGCTCACGACACTCATAGCTCACTTTCTCACTTTTCGAACCCCAGGCTAAAACTCTAGGGAACTCACCAGAAACCTTGCACCCACTTTTCTTTTTTTCTTTCTTTTTCTCTTGAAAGGATATAGACTTTCTTCTCATGCACAAGACTTCTCACGCCCCAGAATTTTTCTCTAAAAATCTTCTTCTTGCACGCCCCACTCTTCTCCTCCTTTTATAACAACGTCAAACATTTTATCCAAAAGAAAGGATAAAGATGAGTAATTGCACATTTGAATTCAAATCAAATTTTGAATTCAAATGGACACCAACTCATCCCTTATCCACTAAAGGCGTGAGGCGTGGCTTAAATTGTGCATGGAGTGATTTCATGAGAAATCTTTTCTCATGTAATAAATGGAGTGTAAAAAAAGGGATAAGGTGCAAAGATTGATTGCCCATTCAAATTCAAACTTTATTTTGAATTTGAATGGCCAACCATTCATCCTTATCCATTCATTTGGCACATTAAAGTGGGGCGTGGAGAGGGCTTGGCGTGAGAAAAAAATTCATGAGAACTTCCTTCTCATGAATTCAAATGGGTGCAATGGAAGTGAGGTGGCGCATGGAGATTGGGTCAAGGTAGTTTAATTATTTAAACCAACCTAATTGAACCAAATAAGTTAGGTCCAATTAGACTAATTTAAACCCAACTTAATTAAGGTTAATTAGACTCAATAAAATTTTAATCAAATCAGGAATTGACTAAGCCCAACCCCTGATTAAATCAGGGACCAAACCATCTCGACGATTAGGTCAACTCTTAACCTAATCGGGTCAAACCCAACTGAATCCAATTCAATTGGACTTGATCCAAAAATAATTACTCAATCAAATTGAGTTAATTAGCGATCAAATCACTAATTAAATCTCTCATAAATACTGAGTCCAAATTCGATGGGCAATCGGGCATCAGAATTCATCAATATGTAACCCTGATCGAAAAGTCCCAACCAGTGGGACTCTTGACCCTGGTACCCATAATGTGTGGAACTCGTGATCAGAGAATCCTGATTCTCGATCACTGAGTCCCAAACATGTAGGATTCTACATCAGCCATCAGATCAGATAGGAACCTCTAATGTGTGTGACCCCGCAGATTCGAACCTAGGCCGGTAGCACAAGAACCAATTCTTGTACTAATCGAAGTGACCATCTAGTAATGGTACCCGATATCCGGATAGGTCAAAGAGTCACAATCGCAACACTCAGAACCTACATGAATATGGTTACTGTATAATTCATTCTTTTGACCCCTGTGTTTATGATGACTCAGGGTTAAACTGTCAACCCTGATCAGATCATCCGAATCGTGCTCAACTCAAACAGTCCTGTGACTCCTCACAAGGACTACCCTGGTCAAGATTTTGCTAAATTGAAACACGACTGTACACAGCTCCTAAACTGGAGTGGTCAATCCCATCTTGACACACGCACCGACAAGTCAAGTACTTGACTACAGCCAGCAGCCTTCCGTCACTGAATTAAAAATTTAGGTAGTCCAGTGCCTAAGTACAGTGAGTTGCTTGCAAGTCACTGTGGCGGTCTCAGATCGGAGGGATATTTATACCTATATTCCATCGGAGCAAATCTTGACAGCAGAAATAGCTCCAGAGTCGGTCACGTTCAGTGCAGATGTACCCTTACATCTCACCTGTATGCCATACCAGTGTCTCCACACTCATTGATTAAGAGGACAACCAACCTATATGGCACACAACGACCTATGCTTGATAAACGTTGTCATCCTTGATAACAACGTATCATTTGGTCGCGAACAAATTTTAGGACTAAACGACAAATCCTCCTT
Organism: Elaeis guineensis; assembly: GCF_000442705.2. Lineage (NCBI taxonomy): Eukaryota > Viridiplantae > Streptophyta > Magnoliopsida > Arecales > Arecaceae > Elaeis > Elaeis guineensis. The sequence goes on along the minus strand of NC_025995.2, from coordinate 55,486,323 downwards.
TGTCGAGTCTAAATAGTCCTAAGGACTTCACCACAACATAGGAGTTCATTAGAAGATGAAATATTTTGTGGTGAAAAATATCAAAATAATTTTTATTAATTCATAATTCATGTACAAATACAAAAATGAGTACAACCGTCAACAGACTGACGATTGACTTTGGGATACTATTCCCAACAATCTTCCACTTGGCCTAAAGCCAATTGATGCAGTATCTAATACCCATCTTCGACTTGTAGTTGTCGAACTCCTTCACCGCAATGGCTTTAGTGAATGGGTCAGCCAGGTTCTCCTTTCTGTCGATCTTCTGAAGATCGACGTCACCTCGATCCATAATTTCTCGGATGAGATGGTAGCGGTGCAGAATATGCTTTGTCTGCTGGTGTGCCTTTGGTTCCTTCGCCTGAGCAATGGCTCCAGAGCTGTCACAGTAGAGCAGAACTGGACCAATAAGGGAGGGTGCTACTTCAAGCTCGGTGATGAATTTTCTCAGCCACACCGCTTCTTTGGCAGCATCTGATGCAGTGACATACTCCGCCTCACAAATTGAATCAGCCACTGTGTGCTGCTTGAAACTTTTCCAGCAGATAGCCCCACCATTAAGGGTAAAAATAAATCCCGACACACTTTTGCTGTCATCGTGATCAGATTGGAAACTAGAGTCTGTAAACCCTATAAGTCTCAAGTCTGATTCACCATAAACAAGCCACTAGTCCTTAGTATTTCTTAAATACTTTAGGATGGTTTTAACAACCTTCCAGTGATTCTCCCCTGGATCAGATTGGTATCTACTCACTACCCCTAGTGAGTATGCCACATCTGGTCGTGTACATGTCATGGCGTACATGATAGATCCCACTACCGAAGAATATGAAATCCTACCCATACGCTCTCTCTCTTGAGGTATTGTCGGACAATCCCTCTTCGAGAGAAAAATTTCATGGCCTATCGAAAGATAGCCTTTCTTGAAATTTCCATGCTGAACCTCTTTAGCATAGTATCAATGTACGTGGACTGAGATAAACCAAGCAACCTTTTAGATCTATCCCTATAGATCCTCATCCCTAGGATGTAGGAAGCTTCTCCCAGATCCTTCATGGAGAACTGTGACGACAGCCAAATCTTTATTCCTTGTAATGCAGGGACATCATTCTCAATTAAGAGAATGTCATCCACATATAATACAAGAAATACTACTACTGGACCATTAGCCCACTTATAAATGCAGGGCTCTTCTCCATTCTTAACGAAGCCCATACGTCTTGATCGTCTTATCAAAACGTATGTTCCAACTCTGTGATGCCTGCTTAAGTCCATAAATGGATCTCTATAGCCTGCACACCTTAGACTCATCTGTGGATGTGAATCTTTCAGATTATATCATATACACCTCTTCATCCAGCTCTCCGTTTAGGAAAGCTATCTTCACATCCATCTGCCAGATTTCATAGTCTAGATGGGCAGCTATCGCAAGCATAATCTGAATGAATTTGAGCATTACCACAGGAGAAAACATCTCGTCATAGTCTATACCATAACGTTGACGATATCCCTTGGTAACCAGATGGGCTTTATAGGTTTTCACCTTTCCGTCTGCGCCCCTCTTCCTCTTGAAGACCCACTTACACCCTATGGGTTTTACTCCTTTGAGTGGGTCAACCAATGTCCACACATCGTGGACCTTCATAGACTCCATTTCGGATTTCATGGCCTCCAGCCATTTCTCAGAGTCAGATCTCTACATTGCATCCATGTAGGTAATCAGATTCTCATCATTTTCATCAAGTTCGATAGGATCGCCGTCCCGGACCAAGAAACCATAGTATCTGTCCGGTTGACGTGGTACTCTACCAGATCACCTTAAGGGTGCTTGAATAATGGGCTCCGGATCTGGTCTAACCAAATCCGGTTCAGGTTCAGCAACTTATATCGGTTTTTCCACCTGTTGAACTTCGTCAAGTTCGATCTTAGAGGCAACAGTCCCTTCACTAAGGAACTCTTTTTCCAAAAAGATTACCTTAAGGCTGACAAACACTTTTTGCTCATCAGCTAGGTAGAAGTAATACCCTTTGGTCTCTTTTGGGTACCCTATAAAGTTACACTTGTCAGACCTATGTCCAAGCTTGTCCGTAATTAAATGTTTAATATAAGCCGGACACCCCCAAATCCTAAGGTGCGAGAGTACTGGCTTACGTCCTATCCATATCTCATATGGCATTTTGGTTACAGACTTTCTCGGAACTCTATTTAGAAGGTAACAAGCTGATTCAAGCGCATATCCCCAGAGAGAGATCGGCAGACCAGCAAACCCCATCATGGATCGAACCATGTCCAACAAGGTCCGATTCCTCCTTTCAGATACACCATTATGTTGTGGTGTTCCAGGAGGAGTCCACTGAGAGAAAATTCCATTCTTTTCAAGATATGTTAGAAAATCATTGGAAAGATATTCACCTCCTCGATCAGATCGAAGAGTTTTAATACACTTCTCAGTTTATTTTTCTACCTCACTTCGGAATAGTTTGAACATTTCAAATGACTCCGATTTATGCTTCATTAAATAGACATATCCATACCTCGATAGGTCGTCTGTGAAGGTTATGAAGTAAAAATATCCACCTCTTGCACTTGAGCTCATGGGTTCACATACATCAGAATGTACCAGACCCAAGAGTTCACTGGCTCGCTCACCTTTTTCAGTAAAAGGTGATTTGGTCATTTTACCAAGAAGATAGGACTCACAGGTTGGAAGTGATTCACAATCACCTACTTCAAGAATTCCTTCTTGAGCCAATCTGTTTATCCTGTTCTTATTGATATGACCTAGCCTACAGTGCCAAAGATAGACTTCTGACACATTATCTATTCTAGGGCATTTACCAGAGGTTTGAACCACATTAACAGGTTGTGATAGAAAGTAAATTTCATTATTAAGTTATCCAACAAACATTATAATACCATTCAAAATGATATTGCAAATATTTTTTTTTATTAAAAATTGATAACCATTCATGGCCAAAAGGCCTACAGATATAATATTTAATAAAAAGCTTGGACAATAGTGACATTCACTCAGAAATATATTTCGAGAATTGATTACAAGATTCATGATTCCTAATGCTAGAACTGAAACTTTGCTTCCATCTCCAACGTTCAGAAATCTCACGCCTTCATCAAATCTCCTACTGACCTGCAGACCGTGCATCGAATTGTAAATATGATAAGGGCTTCCGGTATCCAATACCTAGGCAGTAGTATCACAAATGAAAAGATTGCAAGGTGTTATCATATAAGTACCTTGCTTCTTCTTCGGCCTGTTCGAGTCCAGGGTGTTGGAAAATGTGTCCCAAAAAGCCAATCGTCAAGCTGTTGACGGTTGAGCAACCAAGTATTGTAATTGATTTGTTAATAAATAAAATATATTTGATATTTTCATCATAAGTTTTCATCTTCTAATGAACTCTGTTGTTATAATGAAGTCCTTAGGACTATTTAAGTTCGATAAAGAGAGGATTTATCGATTAGTCCTTAAAACTGTTCACGACCAAATGATAAGCTGTTAATAAGGACGACAGCTTCTATCGAGCATAGGTCGTTGTAGGCTATATGGGTTGGTTGTCCTCTTAACCAAGGAGTGTAGAGACACTGGTATGGCATACAGGTGAGATGTAAGGGTACATCATCATTGAACGTGACCAACTCCAGAGTATTCTGCTGTCGAGAATGTCTCTGATGGGATATAGGTATAAGTATCCCTTAGACTTGAGATCGCCTCAGTGACTTGCAAGCAACTCACTGTGCTTTGGTACTGGACTAATTGAATTTCTAATTCAGAGACGGAAGGCTTCTGGGCACAGTCAAGTACTTGCGAAGTCAAAGTGTGATCGAGATGGGATTGACCACTCCAAGAGTTGGAGAAGAATGAGTCGCTGTATTTCAATTTAGCAAAACCTTGACCAGGGTAATCCATCAGATGGATTTGATATTTTGAAATACAATGTGGACAACCTGATCAGAGTTGACAGTTGAACTCTGGGGTGTTCTATGATCATTTTGGTCAAGGGAATGAATTATATGAAAACTATATCTGCATGGGTTCTAAGGATGTTGTTCTATACATTCGATCTATCCGATCGTCGGGTACCATTGCTAGATGGTCACTTCGATTGGTACAGGAATTTATTTCTGTGCTACCGACTTAGGTTCGGACCTATGAGGTCACACACATTAGAGTTCATGATCCGATCGGATGGTTGATCAATGATTAAGAATCGTTCTAGGGTTAAATGATCAATACGATTGACATTTAACCCAATGCAAGTATTGCAGGAGGATCGATTAGCAATTCGATTGCTAATTGGCTTAATTTGATTAAGCCAATGGGATGAGATTAAGTCTAATTAAATATGATTTAATTAGATTTAGTTTGGGCTTGATTGGATCAAGTCTAATTGGTTTATTGGATAAGCCAAGTGCAAGGAAAAACTAGTCCTAGTTCAACTAGGACTTGGGTCAATCTAATTTCTAATTTGATTAGAAAATTAAATCAGATTTAAATCTAATTTAATCTGATTAAATTAGGTTCTTAATTGGGTTAAGACCTATTTTAATTAGGTTGATCTAATTTTGGTTTGATTTGATTTAAGAAACCAAATTAAAACAAGTCATGAGATAGAATCCTAGTAAGACTAGGATTCCACCTTGCGCCACATAAGCCTTCCCCATGCCCTCTCTCTTATTCAACGCCAATCTCCACTTATTTTATGTGACAAAAGTCCTCTCCTAGGTCTCTTCCACGTTCACAAAAGGTCTCATCTCTTCTTTCTTACATGGAAGGTGGTTTGGATCAAATCAAAAAGGAATAAGTTTGGATTTCGAATTCTATGAGATAGAGTTTTAGAAATCCAAAACTCTTTCAATTTTGCACCGAATTTATCCAAATTTTTTTTGAAATTTTTATGGATTTTAGGGTATATATTGTGCACCTTTTTTTGGTGATCCATGCATAAAAATATGGAGGAGGTGCTCAAGAGTTGGGCGCCCCTTAACTTGCCATGTTTGGATAAGCCTTGATTAGGTATTTGACCTAGACAAGGACTCTATCATATCTCTCTGTATAAAATGATTTTCTTCATAAAATTTTAGGAGAAGATAGAGATTTGAGAGACCTTTGTGATATCCAAAAATCAAAGAGAAAGACCTTTGGATCATAGAGATATAAAAGATGCAAGTTAGGGTGTCTAGAGAGAAAAACGTGAAGAAGAAGAGGGTCTTCTTCTAGGGTTTTTTTGTTTTCATATCTTTCCTCCCTCCATCTTGAGTTTTCTGAGATCATCTCAGATCTAAAACTCCTCCTTTTATTTTCTATCTTTGAAAGAGTCCAAATCAAGAAGAAGGAGGCACCTGATCAACCATCAAAGAAGGATCAGCACAGTACTAGCATACCGTGCTGATTTCCTGAAGCATGACTTCTGATCGAGATTCGTGGGCTCGTGTGGATGACTCCTAGAGGCCAGACGTGTGTGTGACTTACAACATCATCCTTAAGCCCAGATCAGCGAGGTTAGAGCATCTAACTTGCAAGGTAATAGATCTGATCTATTGTTTAATACATCATTAGATGTGGTATAGAAATATGTTGATATGATCAACATGTAGTTCATGCTATATTTATATATTTTAATTTCTAATTTAATACTATGTAATAATCATGTAATGGATCTTAGATCTAGGAATTCTCTGATTTTAGAAAATAAATTTTGATTTATTTTAGTCTTCCACTGTATGATCTTGAAAAAGTTTCAAGATCTAACCCTGAAACCCTAGATCTGTTTCCTACACAGGGAGGCAATGTATAGAGGATAGTTCCTCTTCCAGTGCCCCTACTTCTTGTAAAAGAAGCACTCCGTCTGACTCTAGTTGGGCTTGTGCTTCTTGGTCTGACCCTGTGCAAACATCCCAGCATGCAGCTGCACCTTCTTATTCTTCTTGTTCTTCTTCTTCCCTTTCTTAAAGGGTCGACGACCAGAAGAAGACCCTCCCACAACATTCACCGACTCCTTATGGAGCTGGTGATCCTTCTTAAAGTTCTGCAGCAACCCCAACGAGCTATGGTAGTTCACTGCAGGCTTTGTCATCCGAAAATGAGTAAGGAAGGGGAGGAAGGACTTGGGTAATGAATTAAAGATCGCATCCTTACCGAGCTACTCATGCAGGGGAAAGTCCAGTTTACTTAGGTACTCAATCATTTCGATCATGTACAGTATATGATTAGTAACTGAGGCTCCATCCCTCATCCGAGCAATGAAAATAGCACAACTAGTTTTGTACCTTTCAACGTCGTCAGGTGTGCCAGAGGAGTCGTTCAACATTTGAAGCATCTCCTACGGTTGGGCGTTCTCGAACCTGCGGTTGAACTCATCATTCATTGCCGCCAGCATAATGCACCGAACGGTGGTGCGGTCGTTGAGCCACTTCTGGTAAGTGTCTCGGACCGTCCCTCTAGCGTTCGAGACTGGCTCCTCAGGTGCTAGATCTGTTACTACATAAAGGATCCGTTCATGCTCAAGGATGATTTTTAATTTTTGATCCCAGCTATCGAAATTAGGTCCCATGAGCTTGTCATTATCTAATAATGATCGGAGGGACAGTATAGTGGCCATAGCTGCATAAAGAAAAACCAGACTTCTATTAGTACATAAATTATAAATACTAAAGACTTGGACTTTAGTCTAAAGTTTCTCCCAGTATTTTTACGAACTGGTAGCCTCAACCTCCAATTCGAGGAATTACTTTAATTCCTTAGTGGGTACTAGAATCCACACAGACTACACACGAGCTCAACTTTTTTTGGTCAACCCATGTGCATCTATGGGTAGGTTCATAACCAGTTGTTTCTCTAAACAACTTCTAGTAATTGATTTTGCCCCAGAACCTAATCAATAGGCTTTGGCCTCCACTGAAAAGATTTGGTTAGGTCCAACCATTAACATGATTTGATTTGGTGAATCGAACCAATAAATGATCAGGCCCGACTTTGGCTGGCCAACCTGACCACCATCAGAAAGACTCAAACCAAATTATCATATTATGAATGATAATTTCATTAGTCAATAAGCACTAGGCCTTTGGGCCTCCAATGATTATTAAACTAATGGACTCATTATCACTCACTTAATGGGAGGCTATGACTTAGTTATCAATATAACTTAATCATTTTTAAGACCTAATAATTTTTGAGGATTTTATTAAAGAATAGATGAGACGATAAATTACCAGTCAATTTCAATCCTCCCACTGACTTCATTAAGTCAGATTAAAAAGGATTTAATTAAGCCAGCATTAGGAGCACCTAAATCAATCAAACTGATTTACCTAATGACATGGGTGAGCCCTAATCATCAAGTGATCTAATCAAAACCTAATTCACCAAGTTGGCCAGGTAAGTGAGATCAGTGGTGGGGATATGCCATTAACTTGTCAGAGATCGAATCACTGCGAGTAGCTCCCGCTTAAAAATCACTGATCAAACTGCCAAACTTACCTTAGACACCAACCGATTCATTAGTTTTAATTTGATCAACTTAGTAAATAGGGTTCCACCACGTAGCCATGAATTAAGTCCATCTTGGTCTAGTTAAAGACATGGACCCATTCAACTACAACTATTGGAGTTGAGTCTAGAGTATCCTTGACCTAATCTAATTCAACTTTTGATTAGATTTGATCAATTACTCTAATTTAGTCTATTTCTTTAAACTAACTTTAGGTCTAACCTAATTATGGATCTAATCCATCTAACCCATTGACCCACAAGTTTATGCAATTGTCTTAAGTCTTAATTCACAATTCTAGACCTATTAGACAACACTTAATTCTTTTAATTAAGTATTTGGGTTGATGGGTCAGGGTTTGGCATTTCGAAAATAATTTTTAAATTTGAAAGGTTTTATTTTCTATTCACCAAATATGTTGACTCATTTCACAAATAGATCAGCACATTTCATAAATAGCAATCCTATTGCTAATTACATAACAGAAAATAACTCAATCAAAATAAATCATGAATATTCATTTAGATCTAATCTAACACATTCATGATAAATTTTACAATTGAACCTTTACAATTAATTTCTTTCGCTGCTTCATCTGCATGGGATATAATTGCAGTGGCACCCCTACCGCCATAGGAGACCCCATCGAATGGGAGGAGAGGGCCTTTAAACCCTACTTTTCTCCTATGACCGGACGGTCATGGCAACCAACCCAATTCGATTACTTGCTACTTGGATCAAGTATATCTAAATATACCAATTTCAAAATTTAAATTTTAAATTTTAAATTTTAAATTTTAAATTTCAAATTTCAAATAAATTTTAAATTTTAAATTTTGAATTTCAAATTTGAAATCTGATACCATTTATGGGAAAATTTAGTGCAGGGATAAAATGGTAATTTTAAAACTTTTTTAAAATCATGATTTTACAGCAAAAATTACTAATTAATCTAATTAATTAACATAAATTTATCCTACACTAGGATCTAAATATGATATATAGCATGCATTCATTTAAATTTGAAATTCAAATTCGAACAGTAAATACTTTACTGTAATGTGTTCAGAACACAATACCTTTATGCGGATAGTAGATCGCCGCAATCTGATCGTCGTTGAGAGAGTCTAATCATTGCGATACAGCCACACAGCATGTCTGACCTCTACGAATCATCCACATGAAGCTCCCAGTCTGATCGACTCCTCACGAGTGCTAGCTCGTTGTAGAGCCTTTTTGACGGCCGATGCTGATCGAACTCCTTCGATCGATGTCTGTTGATTCTTCAGATACTCTAGATCATCAACAAACATGCTTGAGAGGATGTTGAAGATCTCTCTGAGATTTTGTGGGCTCACGACACTCGTAGCTCACTTTCTCACTTTCCGAACCCCAGGCTAAAACTCTAAGGAACTCACCGAAAACCTTGCACCCACTTTTTTTTTTCTTTCTTTTTCTCTTAGAAAGATATGGACTTCCTTCTCACGCACAAGACTTCTCATGCCCCAGAATTTTTCTTCAAAAATCTTCTTCTTGCATGCCCCATTCTTCTCCTCCTTTTATAACAACGTCAAACATCTTATCCAAAAGAAAGGATAAAGATGAGTAATTGCACATTTGAATTCAAATCAAATTTTGAATTCAAATGGACACCAACTCATCCCTTATCCACTAAAGACATGAGGCATGGCTTAAATTATGCATGGGGTGATTTCATGAGAAACTTTTTCTCATGTAATAAATGGGGCGTAAGAAAAGGGATAAGGTGCAAAGATTGATTGCCCATTCAAATTCAAACTTTATTTTGAATTTGAATGGCCAACCATTCATCCTTATCCATTCATTTGACACATTAAAGTGGGGCATGGAGAGGGCTTGGCATGAGGAAAAAAATTATGAGAAGTTCCTTTTCATGATTTCAAATGGGTGCAATGGAAGTGAGGTGGCACATGGAGATTGGGTCAAGGTGGTTTAATTATTTAAACCAACCTAATTGAACCAAATAAGTTAGATCCAATTAGACTAATTTAAATCTAACTTAATTAGGCTTAATTAGGCTCAATAAAATCCTAATCAAATCAGAAATTGACTAAGTCCAACCCCTGATAAAATCAGGGATCAAACCATCTCGACGATTAGGTCAACTCTTAACCTAATCGGGTCAAACCCAACTGAATCCAATTCAATTAGACTTGATCTAAAAATAATTACTCAATCAAATTGAGTTAATTAGTGATCAAATCACTAATTAAACCTCTCATAAATATTGAGACCAAATTCGATGGGCAATCGGGCATCAAAATTCATCAATATGTAACCCTGATCGAAAAGTCCCAACCAGTGGAACTCTTGACCCTGGTACCCATAATGTGTGGAACTCGTGATCAGAGAATCCTGATTCTCGATCACTGAGTTTCAAATATGTAAGATTCTACATCAGCCATCAGATCAGATAGAAACCTCTAATGTGTGTGACCCCGCAGGTTCGAACCTAAGCCGGTAGCACAGGAATCAATTCTTGTACTAATCAAGGTGACCATCTAGCAATGGTACCCGACATCCGGACAGGTCGAAGAGTCACAATCACAATACTCAAAACCTACATGAATATGGTTACTGTATAATTCATCCTTTTGATCCCTGTGTTTAGGACGACTCAGGGTTAAACTGTCAACCCTGATCAGATCATCCGAATCATGCTCAACTCAAACAGTCCTGTGACTCCTCACAAGGACTACCCTGGCCAAGATTTTGCTAAATTGAAATACGACTGTACACAGCTCCTAAACTGGAGTGGTCAATCCCATCTTGACACACGCACCGACAAGTCAAGTACTTGACTACATCCAGCAGCCTTCCATCACTGAATTAAAAATTCAGGTAGTCCAGTGGCTAAGTACAGTGAGTTGCTTGCAAGTCACCGTGGCGGTCTTAGGTTGGAGGGATATTTATACCCATATTCCATCGGAGTAAATCTTGACAGTAGAAATAGCTCCAGAGTTGGTCACGTTCAGTGCAGATGTACCCTTATATCTCACCTGTATGCCATACCGGTGTCTCCACACTCATTGGTTAAGAGGACAACCAACCTATATGGCACACAATGACCTATGCTTGATAAACATTATCGTCCTTGGTAACAACGTATCATTTGGTTGCAAACAGATTTTAGGACTAAACGATAAATCCTCCTTTGTCGAGTCTAAATAGTCCTAAAGACTTCACCACAACATAGGAGTTCATTAGAAGATGAAACATTTCATGATGAAAAATATCAAAATAATTTTTATTAATTCATAATTCATGTATAAATATAAAAATGAGCACAACCGTCAACAGGCTGACGATTGGCTTTGGGATACTATTCCCAACAGACAGCCCACCTCGCCACAGACATAGATGATTACCTACCCTGATCTTGAGAAGGGATTCGACTCCGGATCATCTTTCTCCTTGGTGTTGCCCAATCCGGGAGGATGATCTAGAAAGGAGGCTCTAGGAGATGCAACAATGGATTGGCGCACTACAAGCCCAGGAAGAGACAGATGATGACCTGGGATTCAACATCGACCCTCCATTCACCCAGAGGATTATGAACGAGTTCCTGCCACCTCAGTTCAAGATGCCCCAGGTGGAGCCCTACGATGGAACTGCCGACCCAATTGATCATTTGAAGAACTTCAGATCTCTTATGCTCTTATAAGGGGCCAACAATGCGACTCTCTGTCGAGCTTTTTTCTCAACTCTAAAGAAGGCTACCTACCACTGGTATTCAAATCTGCAGCCTAATATAGTGGACTCCGATTGTTAAGTCGGCTGTTCGTCGCACACTTCGTTAGCGACCATCGATAGCACCATAACTCGGACTTTCTTGTCAGCATCAAGCAAAGGGAGAATGATGCATGTTGTAGTGCACCAAAGATAAAAATTAACCGACTACTGCTTCGTCAAATAGGATGAGTCGGGTGTCGATTCCATAGGGATCTAAGGCAATTATTTTATAAAAAAGAGTTGTTTTATTGATTTAAAATTCTAAATATAGTAGAATGTTGGAAAGCAATAGAATAGTAAAAGCAACTTTAATAAATTATAAAATAATCAAGAAAAAAAAATTTATCTCGGGTTTCAGTTCTGTCTTTCAGTATTTAAGTCAATATTTGAGTCATGCAATCTTTCCATTGAATACATGCAATCTTATGTGATGTCTATTCTCTTGATTTAATTCTAATATAACCTATTCTACCGAGTATAAACCATATCTAAGAGGATCATGGCCTATTTCACAGATATAGATTATTTAGATGGTGAAATCAAAGTATAGAACATGTATATAATAAATCTTACAAATTATCCTAACTTGAGCACAGATCGTATCTTTCCGTGATCACGATCTGTCTCTTTAGTCATAACTTGTAAGAAAATAACATTAAAGCATAATAAGAAAGCACATAACAGATAAATAAAAATAATTTTATTACTCAATAAAAAGATAACACAAGATCAGGAATACAAACTTTTATATGAAGACTTCTCCTACTTTCCAAGGATCAGAGACCTTAGCCTAGCATGGTTTCGATCCTTCTCACTGTTGGCATCAGGACCTCCTCCCTACAGCATTTAGATCTCTCTATAATCTAAAATAAAACCTAAAAAATAAAAAAAAAACTTGGGCTGCCTACTGCCTACTATCTCTTGATGCCCCTTTTCTGTATGCAGTCCCCTCTTTTTATAGAGTAAAAATCTGATCGAAATGGAATAGTAATAGAGTTTCAATTGTATTCAAACTCTTCAACCCATGCCTGCCATCTGATCGAGATCAAACGGCCCAAATCCCACTCAAAACAAGCCTAAATCAGGTCGACAGCCTTCCCAACGGTTCGATCCTTTCCCAGATTAAATCATGACTGTCGGATCGTGCTTTTAAAGCCTTTAGAACTCTTCTCCCAGTCGAAAACCACCTTAACTGTTGGATCAAACCCCTAGATGGCTTTGAACCATTGGATCATGCAAGCTCTGTGGGCCACCATCGCTGGATATGGGAGAGCAAAACCATGACCATCCGATGCGGTGTTCTACAGCCTTTCAATCATTCAATAGCGCACAAACGAAGCCACCCACTGTGAACCCCAACAATGGATCGGTCAATGCACATGGACCGCTTAGGCAGGTTGTGCGCATGGACTGTTGTGGACCGATGGTCAAATGGGCCAGCTCGCTGGGTTTTTCTATTTTTTTTTAATTTTTTTTTTGGATCTTCATTTGGGGTCTTAACTGAGTCCGATTTGAGTCCAATTGGAGTCCTTTTAACCAGTAAATCAGGCTCTTTGTATTGATGAGAATCTTTCCTGTACAATACAAGCAAAAGTATCAATTATTAAAGAATAAAAGTCAATTAATAAATATTTTGATGCTTTTATTGAGATTTTTATTATACTTATCGTACCCCCCAACTTGAGCTTTGCTCATCCTCGAGTAAAGAAAAAATTTAGTGTTAAGTGTCGTTTAGCTTAGAGTTCCAAGTTTTACCAAGCAATTTTCAAAAGGGCCATTGATATACAGTAAAGCAAGAGTGAGGTATGTTATAGGAGTATTAGTATTTAACCAATATAAAAATTAAGTGAAGAATATTGAACCTTTTCTGAACTCTTTCTAAATTGCCCCCTACTTTGATCTCTAAATCATTTACCTTCACATGGGTAAGTGTATTGTTACTTCCATCCTTCATGTATTATAAAATCATCTTCACATTGTTCATTTTTTGATGCAAACCACAACGCTTACTTAAGTGAAGAGGTCTGATTACTTGATGGAAGAGCAATGTTTAAATTTTTTTCTTTTTTTTCTCTTTTTTTTTATACTGCTATTGAGTGTTTAACCCATGCAGCTTTCTGTCTGACCCATGTAGGGAGTTTTCAGCCAATGACTTTCAAACCAATTGGTTTTAGGGTACTAGGTATAACATATCCCTCAGACTTGATGAAAACTACTTAGAAACTATTTTATTTTTATATTTTTTTATTATATATGAAGAAATGTATAGTTACTCTACACTAGCCCATAAGAAGTAAATTCTTCTTTGATGAAGATAGGAGAAATTTAGAAGTACTCACAAAAAAAAAAATTATATTTTAGACTTAACTCTTTATTGAATTTTTTTAATGCTTAATCCATTGATATCTCACAAACTCTCTGATCTATGTATCAATTTATTTTTTAAAAAAAAATTACTTAGTTCAGTTTGATTCTTTAAACATAATTGGATGCCTAAACACTAAATACTAACTTATTCAAAAACTTTAAATTTTTAATTTTTTTAATTTATCCTCACCCTCCAACTTAATTTTTATTGTTCTCAATGGAGTAAAAAAAAATAAAATAAAGATACATAAATAAAATAAAGAGAGATACCACCTGGACTAAGTATACTCGTACATTAATAGATGCTTCCATGCAGAGCAGTCCATTATTTCTAAAAAATGAAAATCACTAAAGCAAAGGTTAGAAAAAATAAAAAGTTTGGGTTGCCTCCCAAGAAATACTAAGTTTAACATCTTCAGCTAGATGTCTCACAATTCTTATCCTATTTTTGTCTGAATTTTAACATGGATTTGTAATTCTCTACATGATTCGATCTCTTCCTCAGAATATTTCCTTCATGGAACCATGGCGACTCATCCCCCTAGCATTAATACCTGGCTCTTTCATTTTTACCCTAATAAGGTTGATCCTTTGGTTATTTAATGTGGGGTAATTGATTTCTTGGCCTAACCATTTTGTTAATTCATTTCTATCTACCTCTCACATATTAGAGTTTAGTTCTCTCTGCATGTCCCTATAAGGTTTATCATTTGGCTCACAATAAATGCAGAGAGAGGGGTCAATACCTTTTAAACCAGCAATGGTTTGCTTGATGACTACCTTGTATTCTTGTAGGACACCCATAAGTTGGGTTTCCTGGTCACAAGTTAAGTCCGATGCAATGATCACGAGAATGGTGTCATTGGGTCCTACAAATGCATACCTAAATGTGATAGAAAGTAGCTTCAATTTTAATTGGGTGCTCTCCCAATTGATGGTTTATAATCACTATCTTGTGTCAAATTCGCATCAATGGGTTGGTCCAATTCATCTTCTAGATGAAGAATCGGTTGTTCAGATTGTAGGGTGTTAACTTCTTTTATTTAGTTGATCTGATTTTCTTGTTAGGCACTCGGACCATTTTGGGCTCTAGGGGTATCCTCAGTTCTCTCTTCCTCTTCCTCATCGATGGCTGTGACTAATTGCCCTACTTACATTTCCATGCAGGCTAATGCTTGGATGTTTGAATTTAAAAGTTGGCCCGTGATCTGCATAAAGTCGGTATGTGACTTAATCAGGACTTCTAAGCTTTTCTCTAATGAATTGAGCATTTGGTCATCTTCAAACTCCCTCATTAATACATATGCATCATCCTTTTTGGTGAATTGAGGAAGCATGTTGAAGATTTTAGGGTTTAAACTCAAAATAATTATAAGCCATGGTCTGGGGTGATCTAATGTAGGTTGGTTGAGCCGAGTCAGTCAGATACCAATAATCCTTGAGACTTAAGGGTTTATGATTGAAATCACTCATCATGACTTAAGGGCTACTAGACTTGGTTTAAGGTTCAGAGTGGTTCTACTAATTATCCAGAATCCCTATTTCAAGAAGAAAGTTAAATTTATTTTTTTTAATTTTTTTTATTTTTTTATATATATGGGAGAGAAAGAGAGAAGGATAAGAAGAAGAAGAATTCTAGAGATGGGAGTCATAAGGAGTTCTAGACCTGACCTATAGATGATAGATGAGAGTATATTTTAATTAGGGTGAAATTGTAATGGCAAACAAGTTAGCATAAAATGGACTCTCTATCCTAGGATTAACCTAAATCTAGACAGCTCCCAACTGTTCCAAGACCGCCTTCGAATACTAAGTCCAAGACTGACTAATTGAATCGACCAAGTAAGTGTAAGAGGTGGGAGGTCCCCTGCTTATTGCTTTCCTTAGACACCACTGAGTTGGCCAGATCAAACAATGAAACTAATTGGAAATCACCTTCTTAAACCACTTGCCTTAGACACCGAGCAATTAGCCAATCCGAATCTAGTTTAACTCTAAGGCTTTCTTATCCTATTGAGCTTGAATATCCTAGGGCCGACATCTAATTAATTTTAATTTAGAGGCTTGGGTCAATACAATATGAAGGGTGGTGGTTTTTACGCTAAGAAAGGATGATCAAATCTTCATCTTATCTTGTTTAATTGGGTTAAGTGTCCTTAAATCAATTATGTAGAGATGCAATGTGAACACACTAGATGTCCAATACAAGTAAAAACTTTTAAGATTTAATTAATTTCTCTATATTAATTAAGTATTATGAGGTGTAGGGTTTGTTTCTTTATGTGTTAGGTTATGTAAAGCAAGAAAAGTAACAGGTAGGTTTTAATTAAGTTAATTAGATTTAAAAAATTTAGAGAATCTAATTAATTAAGAAGTAAATTATGCTAAGATTAAAAGGTAACTAGGTCTTCTACAAATAAAGCAAGCACTCAAATCTACTTTAAAGGTAGTCAATTATTTTAAGTTATAAAAAGCAATAAATCACTATGTTATAGAAAGCAGAAAATTCTACTCTAACTAGAAAGCAGTAAATCCACCATATATGAAAAGTAATATAAGGCAATAATTTTAAAAAATATAAATAAAAGTAAATTTGTAATTAAAATAAAATAATAAATATTTTTTTTAATTTTTTAACTATTTTTTGAAAAATAATTATGCTTACATCCCCGACAGTGGCACCAAAATTTTGATGTGTGCCATAGAGCACCAAAGATAAAAATTAATCGACTACTGCTCCATAGAATAGGGTGACTCGGGTGTTGATTCTATAGGGATCTAAGGCAATTATTTTATGAAAAAGAGTTATTTGATTGATTTAAAATTTTAAATACAGTAGAATGTTGGAAAGCAGTAGAATAGTAAAAGCAACTTTAATAAACTATAAAATTATCAAGAAGAAAAAATTATCTTGAGTTTCAATTCCATCTTTCAGTATTTAAGTCAATATTTGAGTCATGCAATCTTTCCATTGAATACATGCAATCTTATATGATGTCTGTTTCCTTGGTCTAATTTTAATATAACCTATTCTATCAAGTATGAACCATATCTAAGAGGATCATGGCCCATTCCATAGATATAGATTATTTAGATGGTGAAATCAAAGTATAGAATATATATTTAATAAATCATACAAATTATCCTAACTTGAGCATAGATCGTATCTTTTTGTGATCACAATCTATCTCTTTAGTTATAACTTGTAAGAAAATAACATTGAAGCATAATAAGAAAGCATATAAAAGATAAATAAAAATAATTTTATTACTCAATGAAAAGATAATATAAGATCAGGAATACAAACTTTCATACGAAGACTTCTCCTACTTCTCAAAGACCAGAGACCTTAGCCCAGCAAGGTTTCGGTCCTTCTCACCATTGGCATCAGGACCTCCTCCCTACAGCACTTAGATCTCTCTACAATCTAAAATAAAATCTAAAAAATTAAAAAAAAAACTTCGGCTACCTACTGCCTACTATCTCTTGATGCCTTGATGCCCCTTTTCTGTATGCAGTCTCTTTTTTTATAGAGTAAAAACCCGATCGAAATGGAATAGTAATAGAGTTTCAATTGTATTCAAACTCCTCACCCACACCTGCCATCTGATTGAGATCAAACGGCCCAAATCCCTCTCAAAACAAGCCTAAATCGGGTCAGTAGCCTTCCTAACCATCTGATCCTTTCTCAAATTATATCGTGACTATCGGATCGTGCTTTTAAAGCCTTCAGAACTCTTCTCCCAGTCGAAAACCACCTCAACTGTTGGATCAAATCCTTGGATGGCTTTGGATTGTTGGATCGCATAAGCTTTGTGGGACACCACTGCTGGATATGAGAGAGCAGAACCATTGCCATCTGATATGAAGTTCTGGAGCCTTTCAACCGTTCGATGGTGCACAAATGAAGCTGCCCGCTGTGAACCCCGATAATGGACTAGTCCTGTGCACATGGACTGATGTGGACTACTTAGGCGGGTTGTGGGTGTGGATCGTTGTAGATCGATGGTCAAATGGGTTGGTCTACTGGGTTTTTCTAGTTTTTTTTTTAATTTTTTAATTTTTTTTCTTTTGGATCTTCATTCGGGATCCAAACTGAGTCCGATTTGAGTCCAATTTGAGTCCTTTTAACCAACAAATCAGGCTCTTTGTATTGATGAGAATCTTTTCTCTAAAGTACAAGCAAAAGTAACAATTCTTAAGGGATAAAAGTCCATTAATAAATATTTTGATGCTTTTACTAGGATTTTTATTGTACTTATCAGAGAACTATTTGATGTATGCCCTAGAAGCCAGATTGGCCAACACTTGTACAACTCTCTTAGAGTATAATTTGTAAAATTAACTTTTATATTAATAAAATTAGATTATTTTTATTCATATTGTATTTATTGTGTTTGTGAATCATCCATTAGGTTAATGGATATTATGACGCATATTCTCAAGAATTGAGAATTTGAGATATGTGTCATTATAGTTAACTCATAAATTGCTCCCGATCATAGGATCATCACAAGGATGGTGATTGATTCGAAAGATTGATATATAATTGAAAGAAGAGTACCCTATAAGCCAATCATAAGTGTGTTATGATGGAACTTTTCTTTATAATTTTTCAACTCATGTAATAACATTTATTATTTGATAATAAAATGAGATATTGATTCATCATATTAGATGCATCTTATTATGTCTAAGATTATGAGGAACTCCAAAGATTAGGATAATGGTTTTAGGAGACATGAATAGGTCATGCTAGTAAGACCTAAAATCTTAAAATCTTATTCTTAAATATTTCTGATCGTAGGAACATTGAGTCGGAGATCAATATTCTGGATAGACTGGCACATCCTATGTATGCTGGATGGAGAGGGTGGCAGATCTCACTAGCCACTTGTGTGGGACACTAATACAATGATGTGGGTGTTCATTTGAAAAATGAGTCCACTGAATTGACTCGATGAAAGAGAATATTTTACGAAAGTTTTACTTGTATGTCAAAGATGGTTCTCTAAGTAGGGGTTGTGCAAGTGATCCTTGGACCTGAGATCACCATGGAACCTTATGCACATGAACCCATATTTTGGTTCATACCTAGGTGATAAGTAGTATATTTTTGTATTTATTGGAGGTATTTTTGGTAATTTATGGTGCTAACATCTTCTTAAAAATCCTAATTTCATAAATTTATTGAATTTTTCTAAAAAATAAAGTGATTTTGAAAAAAATATGAAATTAGATATATTTATAAAAAAATAGATGTTAATTTAATTGAGTAATTTAAACACCAAAATAAAGAAAAATTTTTGAGAAATTTAATGCATATTTTTTCCAATTTTTCAAGAGAAAATCGGAGCAAAAATAGAGCTAAAATACTCTAAAAAAATAAAGAAAATAGCCTCCGATGTACGGTGGACCGGTCGGTCGGTCCACAGAGCCAGGGCGCGGTCCACAGGAATAGTTATGCGGTCCACAGGCACGGTTCACAATGAGAATAAGATCTTGGGCACGATCCAACAGCTGAGATTCAATCCGACCTAGATCCGACGGTTCAAACTCGATGCCGACTTTGAATAAGACTCTTTTGCACGATCCGATGGTCCAGAAGCAATCCATCACATGATCCAATGGCTGTTATCGCTTCTGATTGTGTTAAGGACTCTTTTGCACGATCCGACAGCCAGAACTTCATCAAAACCCAGATCGGATGGCTGACATTTGATCCGACCCTGATAAGGATTATAACTTTGATTTTTTAGTAGATCTGGGCGGTCCGAAGCTGATCTAACGGCCAGAAATATTCCTAAGGAGATTTATACGATTTCTAAGGGTTTTAGGACTCCTTTTCCTACCAAAAAATCATGAAAAATTCATCTATAAATAGGGGGTCCAGGAATAAGCTTGAGAGAGAGAAAAATTGAGTAAAGAGTGTAGAAAAAAATAGAAAAAAAAAATAAAATAGCTTTAGAGACCCAAAAAAAAGAAAGAGAAAAATCAGTTCGCTCTATGGAGTACGACGGAAGATGGAGAGGTCATCAACCATTTTTCCGACAAGGCTTGGCTGATCAACTTCAGATCCTTGTTACAGTTTTATTTTTATTTTATTTTATTATTCCTTTTAAATTTCTTGTACTTGAATTTTAATTTTAATTAATGCAAAATTTATTTTTCTGCACTTTAAATTTCTATCTTTTATTTTTTTTGCACATAGATGCTAGGATCTAATTAGTAGATCTTAGTACCAATTTATTTTTATATTTTTGTTATTTATTTTTATTGCAAGTAGATGCTAGGATCTAGTTAGTAGATCTTAATACCTGATTTATTTTTTGTATTTTTAATTTTTATTTTCGACTTAAATTTCTTTCTCCAAAATTTTAATTTTTTTTATAAAATCAAAGATTTCAAATCAAAATCCTACTTTCTCTGTGGATTCGACCCGACTCACTACTTTCTACATATTTTTAATTTTTATTGAAGTTAGAATTTGATTGATAATCACGGTGTCTTAACGACAGCATCTTGATCGTATCAATTTTTGGCGTCATTGCCGGGGAAGGCAATAATTTTAATGTTTGATTTCTTTAATTTTCTTGTAAATTTAACTTACTAACTTTTTTATTTTTTATTTTTATCTTTGTGTAGAAAAAAATTTAAAAAATTCAAAAAAGAGATAGAAAGCTTTCAATTTTGCTTGGTAAAATCAATCCTAACCCTAGCCTTAACTATTTTTTTTTAATATTAATTACTATTTATTTTTTAATTAATCTAAAATTCATCCATATAAACCTAATAAAAATTACATGACAAGAGTAGAAACTTAATTTTTAGGAGCATTCATCATTGTAGATTTATTTTTGGAGATCGCTGGAGATAAGGTAAGCTTTCAAGTTTTATTAGCTTCATGCATCTAATTTAGTTGCATAGAACTCTTTGTTTGAAATTGGTTGTGTATATTCATCTCAAATCAATTTAAGGGCAACACCCATAACAAGATAAGGTGGAGATTTCATCATCCTCCTTTGACCTAAAAACAACCAACCAGCATCCCACATTAACCCAAACCTAACTAAAATCAAGTAGACATTGACCCCTAGGATCAATTGAGTTCAGTTTGAGAAGAGTGGTGAAGTCAAGTGCAAAGTAAGTTCGAACTCACCCCTGAAACTGGTGTCTAAGGCTAGAGGTTACAAAGGCTCTACCTAAGTGGACTCGTGGTTATTTAATTGGTTCCGTTAGCTTACCTGACCAATTCAATTGGTGTCTAAGGCAAGCAATGGGGGGACCCCCACGATCTCACCTCTTACCTGGTTAATTGAAAAAAGTGAGAACAAACTCAATTTGTATCTAGACTAAGCCACTCTACATCAAACTGTTAGGTCTAAGAAACCCGTAGGTGTCTAGGTTTAACTATTAGCTAACTTGATTGCAATTAACACTTAACTACAACTAATTCTTCTCATTTTACGTCTTTAGGTCTAAGATTTTTCTTAAGGATCTCACCTTTAAAATATTTCTCTTTCTTTCTTTTCTCTTCTTTTTCTCCTCCTTCTTAAAAAAAAAAAAATTCTCAACAACACACATAATAAGGTTTGCACTAATACATGCACGGTATAATTTTTTCTGACCTAGTTGAACCTAATTTTGAAATTGAATGACTGATCCATGCTAAACATGATAATCAAATGGCTAAAAATTCTAAGAACCACCTAGGCAGATGAAAGAATATTTTATTTCTTCCACCTATAATCCATCAATGTTTCCATCATTCTATGAGATCAAATATTCAGACTCTAGTCCTAAGGTCGATTTGAACCTAATAGCCTAAAGATTAGATAATGTTGACCTTCTTGCCCAAAAATTTGATCAGTTCTTAGCATTAGGTCAACAATCTCCTACACAATACACACCACCATCTAATTATCAGGAGATTTATTCTATCTGTGCTAGTCCGGCCCATCATGTGAGCGAATATTCTACGGCTGTACAGTTTCCACCTTTCATTCAAGAATAAGTTCAAACTGCTCAAAGCTACTCCAATCCTGTCAATGACCCATTCTTAAATACATATAACCAAGATTGGAGGAACCGTCCTAATTTTTTTTGGAGATCCCAACAGACTCAGGCTCAGACCCAAATTTTTTCTTTGTAAAACTTTCAGAGTAGGCCTCAATACCAAAACTATGCCTATAATAGTGGTCAGCCTAGTCAACCTATCCAGCTATCCTATTACAATCAGCCGTTATACCCACCTCCTCAACAGACCAATCTAGCCAATGATAGATTGAACCAACTTCAACAAATGATCATGATCCAACAGCAATCTCTCACTAGGCTAGAAGCACAAATAGATCAATTAACTGAATCTACCATGAGGAGAGAACTAGGTCAATTACCAAATGAACCAATATCGAATTTTGGAAATGACCCACCCATCCACCAATTACCTGGACCAAGTCATCAATCCAATGTCCCACCTAAGAATCTTCAATTTGAAAGTGACAATGCAATTTCTGAGCTTAAAAGTGAAAAGATTCTTAATGACCTATACCAAGACCAGGTGAGTGAAGCTAGTATTGATGCTAGCCAAAATATGAATTTAGAAGAAAAGGTTAGTACTGAAGCTAACCCAATAGAAGAACTTGAGCTTAGTACTGATGCTGATCTAAGTGAAGAAAAGAAGAGAGTGGATGAGTTACCCAAGCTATATTCACCAAAAGTTCCATTCCCTTCAGCCCCAGAAGCCAGTTTTTCCACTTTAAAATTACCTCCTCCAGAACTGAAATTACCCTTGGTCACATCTGAGTACACATGTTTAAAATCAAAAGACACCCTTTCAGCACCCATTACTTCAAACTTAACTCCTAACCCAAAAACTCAATTCATGAGCATTTTAGAAGAACAAATAGGAGAAATTCTCAACCAACAAGGGTCTGTGAATGGGTTTGTGAATTATCTTTCTAAAATTTAAAATAAAGATATGAAATACTTTCTTAAGATTGGCAACAAACTACTAAAATTTTTTATAGGCCATCTTTCTGAGATTGACAATCCAAAATCATTGGAATTTGTCAATCCAATATTTGACACGGGATAGGTGAGAGAATCTTCATATGTTCTGGCTGAAGACGGTAAACTTAGCGCTTCCTGGGAGGCAACCCAGTTTTCAATTTCTGCTTTTGCCTTTGCTTTTTTTTGTATTTTGTTTAGGATAATCGAGTCTTGCTTTGTGTCTTTTGCAGGGATCTGAAAATAATATTGGCTAAGTTAGGGAGAGAATCAGTTTTGAAAAGACTTATAGATCAGATGATATCTCTCTTTTTCTTTCTCTTTACATGCACCGTTCATTTTTTCTACTCCATTGAGGACAATGTCGATTAAGTTGGAGGGGATAATAAAAATTTTTAAATTTTTAAAGTCTCAAGTAAGTTAGTATTTAGTATTTAAGCATCTGATTATACTTAAGAATTGAGTTAAACCAAGTATTTTTTAAAAAAAATTAATGTACAGATCAGAGAGTTTGTGAGATATTGAGGGATCCAGTATTAAGAAAACTTAATAAAGAGTTAAGTTTAGAACTTAAACAGTTTTTTTTGAGCATTTCTAAATTTTTTTTTACCAACATCAAAGAAGAGTTTACTTTCTATGAATTTGTGTAGAGTAACTATATATTT
Source organism: Elaeis guineensis (assembly GCF_000442705.2). Lineage (NCBI taxonomy): Eukaryota > Viridiplantae > Streptophyta > Magnoliopsida > Arecales > Arecaceae > Elaeis > Elaeis guineensis. The sequence goes on along the minus strand of NC_025995.2, from coordinate 55,462,958 downwards.
CTTCATATATTTAAAAAAAAAAATTTCAAGTACTTCATATTGAGTAACCGGGCCTCTTTGCCTAAGCAAGCATTGAGTTTCGCATCAAAAGGTATGAAGGGCAAAGAAGCTTTATTGTAAAGCTAGTTTTAACTCGTAGCCTATTTGATTTGAGCAAGTAGGTTCGAGGGGTATTTTATACCTAGTGCCCTAAAGCCATTTGGTTTAGGAGTCATTGACTGAAAACTCGCTACATGGGTCAAACAGAAAGCTTAAGGGGTTAAGACACTCAATAGCGGTATAATATTATAAAAAATAATAATAATAAAAAAAAATCAATAAATGAAGGATAGAAGTAACAATATACTTGTCCATATGAAAGTTAATAATTTGGAGATAAAGGTAGAGATAATTTGGAAAAGTTCAGAAAAAGTTTAGTGTTCTTAGTTTAACTCTCATATTGACTAGTATTAATACCCCAATGATATATCTCATTTACACTCTACTGAATATCAATGGTCTTTTGAAAATTATTTGGTAAAATTTGAAACTTTAAGTTAAACGGTACTTAATTCTAAATTCTTTCTTTACTCGAGGATGAGCAAAGTTTAAGTTGGGGAGTGTGATAAGTAGTATATTTTTATATTTATTGGAGGTATTTTTGTTAATTTATGGTGCTAACATCTTCTTAAAAATTTTAATTTCATGAATTTATTGAATTTTTCTAAAAAATAAAGTGATTTTGAAAAAAATATAAAATTAGATATATTTATAAAAAAATAGATATTAATTTAATTGAGTAATTTAAGCACCAAAATGAAGAGAAATTTTTAAAAAATTTAATGCATATTTTTTTCAATTTTTCAGGAGAAATCAGAGCAAAAATGGAGCTAAAATACCCTAAAAAATAAAGAAAATAGCCTCCAGTGTACGGTGAACCGGTCGGTCGGTCCACAGAGCCAGGGCGCGGTCCACAGGAATAGTTACGTGGTCCACAGGCACGGTTCACAGCGAGAATAAGATCTTGGACACGATCCAACGGATGAGATTCAATCCGACCCAGATTCGACGGTTCAGACTCGATGCCGACTTTGAATAGGACTCTTTTGCGCGATCTGACGGCCCAGAAGCAATCCATCACGTGATCCTACGGCTGTTATCGCTCCCAACTGTCTTAAGGATTCTTTTGCACGATCCGACGGCCAGAACTTCATCAGAACTCAGATCGGACGGCTGACATTTGATCCGACCCTGATAAGGATTATAACTCTGATTTTTGAGTAGATCTGGGTGGTCCAAAGCTGATCCGACGGCCAGAAATATTTCTAAGGAGATTTATACGATTTCTAAGGGTTTTAGGACTCCTTTTTCTACCAAAAAATCATAAAAAAATCATCTATAAATAGGGGGTCCGGGAATAAGCTTGAGAGAGAGAAAAATTGAGTAGAGAGTGTAGAGAAAAATAGAAAAAAAAATAAAATAGCTTTAGGGACCCAAGGAAAAGAAGGAGAAAAGTCGGTTCGCTCTATGGAGTACGACGGAAGATGGAGAGGTCATCAACCATCTTTTCGATGAGGCTTGGCTGATCAACTTCAGATCCTTGTTACAGTTTTATTTTTATTTTATTTTATTATTCCTTTTAAATTTTTTGTACTTGAATTTCAATTTCAATTAATGTAAAATTTATTTTTTTGCACTTTAAATTTTTGTCTTTTATTTTTTTTTGCACATAGATGCTAGGATCTAATTAGTAGATCTTAGTACCAATTTATTTTTATATTTTTGTTATTTATTTTTATTGCAAGTAGATGCTAGGATCTAGTTAGTAGATCTTAGTACCCGATTTATTTTTTCACTTTTAATTTTTGTTTCTGACTTAAATTGCTTTCTCCAAAATTTTATTTTTTTTTTGTAAAATCAAAGATTTCAAATCAAAATCCTGCTTTCTCTGTGGATTCGACCCGACTCACTACTTTTTACATATTTTTAATTTTTATTGAAGTTGAAATTTGATTGATAATCACGGTGTCTTAATGACAGCATCTTGATCCTATCATCAGGCATGGCATTAACACATGTACGAGATGTTCTGAAAATGGTGAAGTGTGTATGAAGATTGTGGGTAGGTCAATATGGAATCGATCACTCCTAGTAAGAGGAGATCGCATCCTATGTATTCTCATTCTTAGATGACTTAAAAAAATCTTTTGGTCAAAAGTAGGAAGGAGATTAGAAAGAGTTTCTAATACTTCTTCATCAGAGTCATCATTGGTTAATTGAAAATCGATATAAATATATGTTTGAGTTTGACATGATTCCATACCCACAAACATATTCAGAGTACGAGAATGATCGAAGGATTGAATTGCATGGTAACTTACCGCTGAAGGATACATTTGATATTTTTATTAAATTTTATATCTTTTGAGTAGTCATGATACATTGCTAGACGTTAATCTTGACTTGTAGGTCTGATTGAATTAAAGAGTTTAATTCGATCGCCAATTAGAAAGGATTCTAATTGTTGAGCTTGGGTTAGCTCGATTGGACCTAAATTGGTTAGATTAAAATCTAATCAAATTAGGTCAACTTGCACCTGAACCTACTGCTGACTAGATGTGGAATCCAATGGGTTACACACATATAAAAATTGATCAAGAATCTTTTTGAAAAAGGTTGATTGAAATTTTGGATTCAATTAGGATTCCGATAAGCATGTTAGCACGTATGGAATCCCTAGCTCTTTTGGAGATCAAGTTGGTCTCATTCTTTGCTGATTTGCTAACCCAATTTAGTAGACATTTGGATCAGATCAAGCCACCTGAAAGCAACCAAAAGGAGGCATCAATCTAAAAACCAAGAGTCCAAGATGAGAAGGACTCTTGGCACAAATACGAAGAGTGCACATGCTCTTTGGTTTTGGCATGTAGAAGGACTAAGAGTCCTTCTGCTTTGGATCTTTATTTTTTATGGCAATGAGATCAGATCATGAACCACCTATCATACCATTTAAAGTATGAAAAATCGATCAGATTATGCATGAAAAATTCTTGGAACATTGCCACACGTGCAACAGGTTTTCTGGATGTGCGAAGGGATGCGAAGACTCCTTTTGTTTAAGGAGTCTTAAGCAACTTTTTTATCTAATAATTTTTTTGATAAGGATCAAATTTAAGTGCTGATCACATGAAAAAAATCTAAAAAATTATTGGATATTGGAAGGTTGCTTTTGATGCCCTTTTCTGGGCATGCGTGCGTGCGATAGCGAGAAGGTGCTCGCACGTCTCTTCGATGGAGAGTCTTTCTTAGGTTTAAATACTTATCCAATTGAGGTGTCACTTATTGATAACCTTTTTATTTAAATCATGTATTACGTGGCAAAATTTCATGCTGATCTGAAGTCAGAAGAGATACCAAATGCATCTCTTTCTGGGCGTGTGCGCGTGAGAGGGTTGAAATCGACGTATCACACCCTGAAGAGTCCTTCTATTTGAAGACTCTCAGATAAGTAATACGAAGACTTGATATGGGCTTTTAGATGAGGCGTGTCTTCTCTATTGACACTCCATCTGGTGCTATAAATAGGAGACAACAGAAGGATTGATCATTCAATTCTTACATCCCCTATCCACTCCCTCTCTCCCTCTCTTATAACTCTAAGGTTTAGAACAAAGGCTTGTTCTTTTAAGACAAGCTAAATCCTAATAGCTCTAAGGGTTTAAGAGGTACAGAAGAAGGTGGTCAAGTCTAGTGGGTGGTTCAGAGAGGCTCAGACTTAGGTCTGGAGGAAGGTCTGATCGATTGGTGGCTAGTCGAGTTCTAGGGACTTGAACTCTTGAAGCAAGGTGAAGGAGAAGCATTGTCTTTGGTTCAATTTTCATATAGATCACCATTGGAGGGCAGACACTTGGATACCTTATAGAAATTAGATTAGTGCTACAAGTATTCTTCTGATCTAAATTTATTTTAATTGTACTTTGATTATTATAGTTAAAGATTTCTGGGCATTAGGATTTTTCGTGCATCGGGTGTTTTGAATAAAAATTTTAAACACCTAACACTTTTGCTACACCATTGAAACCCAATAGTGGTATCAGAGCATACCTTGATCTATATAATCAAAGATTAAATCATTGTCTTGATTGTGATCAAGCATGGGTTTTTGGTTTGGTTCAAGTCGGGTCAAGGGTTGAACCTGATTGAACATCCAAATCCTAGCATGTCTTAGAGACATGTTTTAAATATAAAATGCATGATATATATATAGAATCTTTTTTAGTAGCTTAGTACTCTAATTGAGATTCATCACCAGACTGTCCGGTCATAAGAGCAAGTAGGGTTCATAGACCCTCTCTTCCTATTTCATAGGATACTCTTATGGTGTGTAGGGGTGCCACTGTGATGTTCCAAGAAGAAGAATCATGAAAAGAATATTTTATATTCATGCATGTTATTAAAACTTGATGCATATGTGATATGCTTGAGATGCTTAGTTATAATCATGTTGTATGATTATGATTTCATATCTTAGAGATATGATTGGATGCTAGGTTTAGTTGTTATGTTTGTTAAGATACAACTATAATAGTGCATCATTGTGATTGATTGAATTAGGATGTGAATGAGACCATTAAAGTCTTCATAAAAATCATATTAAGTTATAGTATTGTAAACCAGTAGCTGACCTATTTCTTGAATCGATTAATCAATTGATGTTTAAGGAGTGTTTCAAGTTCAGTGGTTATTTAATTGGTTCCGTTGTTGGCCTGATCAATTTTATTGGTGTCTAAAAAAAGTAACAGGGAGATCCTCACCAATTTTAATACTTTTCTGACCAATTAGATTAGTTCGAATCTTGAATGAAGGTAGCTCAGTATTTTGAATACTACATATGCCTTTCTTCATGCTTAGTTAATACCCTATCAAAAATCATAGTAGATTTGTTGTGATATCTACAAGGCTTGCTATGGGGATTAATGCGGATTTATCTTGGTGCATATTAGATGCTTTACGGTATATTTAGGATATGTTGCTTTGTTGTGATATCCACAAGGACAGTATTTTTTAGATATGATTGTACGAAAATGAAAGATCTAACTTAACTACAAAATACTATAGTTTGTTATGATATCCACAAGGATATAAATATTTTTAGAGACAAAATTATGTTGAGAGTTACATGAGATGCAATTGGATAGATTTTCTTACTTTTGAACTCATTGAGATTTGTTGTGATATCCACAAGGCTTCAATGAGGGATTAAGATCTCAACCCCATTAAGAAATCAGATTAAGATTTTTTATTTACCATAGGAGAAGGCTATGGTATCTGATAAAATAATGGGTGTTGCCCAGATATAGAGCCCAAGAGGGGGGTGAATTGAATCTTTTTAAAATTTTTAAGATTAGTACACTAAAATAATGTGCTAAAGTATTTGAGTGGAGAGGGTTGATTTTCAATAAAAATAAATTCAAATACTAAAAATAAAAATATAAATATAAGGTACAAAGAATAAGTAAAGAGAAGTAAGCACAACAAACACAAAAAATTTATAGTGGTTCGGTGCTAACCTTGCACCTACATCCACTCCTCAAGTTCTTACTTGAGAATTCAATCCATTAAACAGATTTCAAAGTTACAACATGTTGGACAACTTTGACCCTTGCTATCCAAGCAAGAATACTTATATTTTGGATACAAACCAACCCTCAACAATCTGATTCAGGATTCAGATCAACCCAACCGAGTTTTGGAATCTCCTAAAACTCAAAAACCTAAAAATAATATGAGAAAAATAGGGTACAAAAAAATTAGCACAATATCCCCTTAAATAAATACAATAAATATAATATAAATATATTACTTAAGGAAAAAAAGCTTTTGCTGAACACCCTCAATGAATTGCACACTTGATTGCTGTAAGAGAGTGGTTGGTGAAGTGTTTAAATGCTTCTATTTCTCTCTTTAGGGCAGATTGAGCTTTTCTCAGATTTGAACTTGAGTGCTTGCAAAACGTTATGATTTTCCACTTCAAGAGAGTATTTATAATCATCATTTACCCTTGAGAATATCTTAGAGTTGGTTTAGAGCCATTGGAGAGTGTTTAATGTGCATTAAATATATCAAAAATGGGTGAAAACTAGTTGTTACGAACTCGCCCAGATGGGTCATCCCACTATGACTGAGAAGTCCTATGGGATGCCTTATTTGGCCTGTCTGAAAATCAGACTTTTTGTTTTGGTCTTAGGGTCTCAAGGGTCATCCCAAGTGGGTCATCCCACTGCATGGGTCATCCCAAGTGGGTCACCCACTACGTGCCATGAGCCAAAATAAAGTATGCCGACTATCCAATGAAAGGGGATGATCCAGATGGGTTGCTCCATTTTGTTGTAACCCAATTTTTCATGTATTTAAGGTTCAAAACTTATTAAAACACTTCCAAACGCTCTCAAATAGCTTTAAATCAATTGGACACTCTTAGAAGGCTTCGAAAACTTCTCCAACTTACAGAAATTTTAATTTTGGCATACTTGATGAAGCTTTTCAAACTCAATCTTTTGGACTATCTGAAACATCATAAAAATATTTTTCAAAGATAATAAACACATTAGTAGTCCTCTCAAATGGCTTGCGATCATCAAAATAATTCTTGGAGCAACAATCTCTCTTTTTTTGATGATGACAAAATATTTGAGTGTTCATAAAATACATCCTTAAAGCTCAAGAAATTTGGATTTGTGAAGCACTTGTAGAAATATGTCAAAGATAAAAAATCATGAGATACATATTTTCAATAATTTTAATGTTTCAATTCATTTTGCTGAAATTCATTTGTGAAGGTATCTGAGTTTTTCTAAGGATTATTCTTAGTCAGTTAAAATCCTCCCCATTCTTGTATGAAGCAGATAAAAATAATCATTTTCATCATTTTGAAAAGGATCTCCTCCTTTCTTATATAAAGAGTGTTCAATTTATAAAATTTTTCTTATTGAAGTAAAGATGATTCATAAAAGAATTTTGTTTTTCTCTTCCTTGTTTTTAATATCAGAGCAATAAATGTGAAAGAAATGTTTCTTTCTTTTTTTTTCATTTTGATATCAAAGCAAGGATGAAACCAAGAATCAAAAGAGAAGAATTTGGAGCATTTTATAAAGTCAAAAATGAATATATCGAGTCATTTTGGTATCGATGCAAAAAATAAAATTATCAGAGCACTCAAGAAAAATAGATGTATCAGAGTAATTTTTCAAATAGTATCAAAATGAGGATAAAAATAGATGTATCAGAGTAAAAAATGGGCGTATCAGAGGCGTATCAGTGCAAAATACTGTATCAGAGTAAAAAATTTAAAAGAGCATGTAAATTTAAAAAAAATTTAGATAGACAATACACTACTTTCTCCATTATGATACCATTCTCCCTTTTTTTGACATCATCAAAAAAATAGACTAAAGAAAGTAAGATTTTTCATGATTGCATATTAGGTATCAATGTAATAGTGCATTCATTCAAGTATAATAGGCATTCATCCAAAAAAGAAATGAGCCAAATAAAATGATAATAACCTCATTCATTAACACCAAAAAGAGAGGTTATAAGAGTCATAATGAGCATAAAGCTCTCATACATCTAATCTACAAAATATAACTAAGTTACCTAATACAAAATGATGAAATCAGTGAGACTGGGCATCGAGCACGAGATTAAGATAGGTAAAAGATGATCAGCCTCATCCTCGACCAAAGGATCTGGTCCGAGAGAAAGATGCCGGAGGATGAAAAGCAATGGCTGAACAAAGGCTGGCTCACTAGATGCAAAGGGCCTAGACTGAAGCTGAGTCCTAATGGCATCAAGCTGGGACAAGATCTTCCTCACTGTAACTCAGAGCCCATCTAGATTAGTAGATATGAAGTCTCCAAAATCTTTGATGTCTATCCGAATCAACTCAAGAGAAGAACGAAGCTGGCTATGGAGTCTCTCTATCTCTCGAGCTAAATCATCCAGCTGAGATGAAGTGATGGTCGAATTGCTCGCTCCTGATAGAGAAACTAAAATCCATCTGATCTTTCTTTTAATATCAAAAATTCTGTCACTGAACTTGAGTAGGGAGCTCTCCATACTCTCTAGTCTAGTACTCAGATCAGACAAGAGCTCCATCAGTGAAGATATGTGTGGCACGACAAAAAAGTTCGAGGAAGGATCAAAGAAAGAACTCGGTGGAGCCTGGCGATACTGTTGCTGCTGCTGCTACACCGGCTGGAGGATCTGTTGCTGAAACTGGTGAGACTACTGAAGAAACTGATCCTGAAACTACGTCTACTAAACAGATAGAATGCCTGCCACTCTCTCAGCTAACAGTCCCATCTCATCCTCCTCCAAATTAAAAGATGGTATGGTACGACTCGATGGGGGTACTCTGACTGAGGGTCCTACCTCAGGCTCCAAAATAGGATGATCAACTGGACTCTGCCTGGGCATAGGTGAAGATGGACCCTCCCCCTCAGCATGCTCCTCCTCCTCATCATCCTCCTCCTCAACTGCAGCTGCACAGCCCTTGGCCCAATGGCCATCAACTCTGGTAAACCTTATGTGCCGAAAGGAGTGGTTGTTGTAGGTGTCGGTGTATGACAGTCTGCAAACAACCTCCCCCTCAAAACTCACTCCAGACTTCCTAAAAATCATAGTGAGAGCCATGCCATATGGCAAGAGAGCCTTGGACCTATTCAAGGCCTCCCTCATGGCATCGATCATCAGGAAGGATAGGTTCAGGGGAGTCTCAAAAATAATATAATGCATCAAGCAAATATCCCTACCAGTCATCAAATCATATCTTCCCTCTCAGGAAAAAAAAATCCTAGACACCATGTGATGGAGCAACCTCATTTCTATTGAAAAATATGTCCTAAAGCTAATCATCTAAGTGGTAGATGATTGAAATTAGTATATAAATTATCTAATAATAATAGTTATTTGGCAGGTTCATCATCAAAGTTCTATCTTCCTTAAATGAACTCCTAAATTATGATGCAGTTCTTAGAACCACAAGCAATCGATAAAGGAGGATTTATCAGATGGTTCTTAAATTGTTCATGACCAAATGATAAGTTATTAACAAGGATGATAACTTATCAAGTGTAGGTCGCTGTATGTCATATGCATTGGTTGTCCTCGTAACCAAGTGGTGTGGAGACACTAGTATGGCATCCCTCCGACCTGAGATCACCACAGTGACTTGCAAGCAACTCACTGTGTTTTGTTGTCGGATTGCCTGTATTTTTAATATAGGTTCGAAAGATTTTTGGGTACAGTCAAGTACTTGTGAAGTCGGTGTGTGAGTCAAGATGGGATTGACCACTTTTGATTAACTTCAGGAAAACAATGTCTCGCTGTGTTTCAATTTAGCAAAATCTAGGCCTGGATAATCCTTGTGAGGAGTCACGAGATTTGCAAAATTTTGAGACACAATGGAGATGACTTGTATGAGTGTTGACAGCATACTCAAAGTCATCTTGAGCATTATTGGTCAAAGGGATGAATTATACGGTAACCATGGGTCAGGGTTCTTAGAATGTTGCTTTGCATACATTCGACCTATCTGGATGTCGGGAACCATTGCTAGATGGTTACTTCGACTGGTACAAAAATTAGTTCCTATACTATCAGCTTAGGTTTGAACCTATAGGGTCATACACATAAGAGATTGTAACCTAATCAGATGGTTAATAGATGATTGAGAATCGTTCTAAGATTAAACGATCAATATGATTGATGTTTGACCTAATGCAAGTGTTGCAGGAGGATCAATTAGCAATTAGATTGCTAATTGGCTCAATCTGATTGAGCAATTGGGTTGAGATCAAGTCTAATTGAATTTAATTCAATTAGAATTAGTTTGGATTTAATTGGATTAAGTCTAATTGATTAATTGGATAAGCCAGTTGCAAGGGAGAACAAGTCCCTGTTCGACTAGGACTTGTATGCACCTAATTCCTAATTAAGTTAGGATTTAAATCAGAATTAAATATGATTTAATCTAATTTAATTGGACTCCTAGTTAGACTAGGATGACCATTAATTAGGTTGTAATTAATTTAGATTGGGTTCAAAGAGTTTGACCTAGTCTACATGAGAATCCTAGTTAGACTAGGATTCCATCTTCTCCCTTGCGCCAACTAAGAAAGCCCATGCCACATATTTATTTTCAAAATTTTTTTCTATGATATCCATGTCTAAGGAATGATATCTCATACCACTTATTTTAGAGATTTGAATCAAATTTGATTTGGTTCATTATGAAAAGTGATTTGGTTTATTATGGAAAGTGGTTTAGGTTTATTTTCTTTTTGAAAGAGTCCCTCTTCACAAAAATTTCTCTCTTCTCTCTTGTGCCAACTTCCTCCATGCTTATCTTTTCCTTTTGTCACCCCTTTTGTGCTTGTTATCCTGATCTCCATGCAAGAAATAAGGGAAGGGGCGTCCAAGAGTTGGATGCCCCATGGTCTCCTTGTTAGACTAGGTCTTTTGACCTAATCTACCTCTTATATTGGTGCTGCCCATATGATATTATTAGGGAGTATAAAATCTATGGTTTTTTGATAGAAAAAGCAGAGAAGAAAGAGGATAGCGTGGGTGGTTTGAGGCACCAATATCCTTGGAGGAGAGTCTTCTATCAAGAGAAAAAAAATTGATGTCTTGTAGAGACAAAAGGTAAGAGAGAAGATTGTTTTCTCTTATTATTTTCTTTTCATATTATTTTCTCTTTATTTTTATATTTTTTATGTGATAAAAATCTGAGAGAGAAAGAGAGATGATATGGTGGATTTATGCTCCAATGAGTTGGGGCATGGTGATCTGATTTTGGATATGATCTGATCATGTTCTGATGAGAGAAGAAGAAGAAAAGAATGTCTTCTCTTAAGGTTTCTTTTAGAACCCTTCTTCTCCATCAATCATGAGATTTTTCTATCAAAAAAATCAAATATCATAAGATCTGAAAGTTTGAAAAATATCTAGAGAAGAAGGTCTCCTCATGTCCTAGCATAGAGATGTTCTTAGGACATCAATCGTTGATGTACTGAAAGAGAATATCTGTCTTCTCTTAGGACTTTTTTCTATTACATATTATTTTTGATTTTAGGGAGGTCAAAGGGTTTGACTTCTACCTTATTCCTCCTCATATTCTTTATCTCTTGAAATATCCAAGAGATCCGAAGAATATTTTTAGATTAACCATCCGGAGGGATCTGCAAGAAGCTAGCACTTCGAGTGGATCTTCGTTCGACGAACCTTCGATTTTGTTGCAGCCTCATGTGGATCTTCTGTAGAGGCCGGACGCGTGTGCAGCTTTAAAGATAATAAAAAAAATCAATCATAAAGTTCTCGATCCACATGAAAGTAGGAGATCTGATCTCTTCTCTTATCTAGATGTGATCTACGTTTTAGATCTAAAATTATTTTAGATCTAGGGTATTGATTTGATCAATACCAAAGCTTTTATTTTTTGATTTTTATAAATACAATATGACATGTTACAGATCTTAATTATAGGGTTTAGTAATCTAATTACATACATTTATATATTAAATTATTTAATTTATATATTTCACTGTGTTATATTTCAAAAATATTTTAAAATTCATGCATGAAATCTTGCACTTTTTTCAATAATTTTCACACTCAGATCCTTGGCTTTAATTTTCAAAAATCTTTCTATATCTTTTCTTCCAAGGATAGTCCTAAGTCCAATTTCTTTTTTGGATAGCTCATCTAGGCAACTACCCTCATAAGGCATATGAAGGAGTCTACCTAGCCTAGGTGCATTCAAAATGATTTAGACTCCCTTCACAGTAGATCTCAAAACTCCATCAGAGAAGACTAAATTTGAGTAAAATTTTTTGACCAAATTAATATAAATCGGCTCAGACAAACTTAAGAAAAATTTCCATCCTTAATTAATTTTTCTCCGATAGAAAAACCATCATGCCTCAAAAACTTGAAATCTACATTCCTTCCCCAAGCAACCTTTTTTATAGATAGAGAAATCTTACTTGGAGTGACCAGTGGAGATGCTTGGGTTGGCTCTTGTGCTACCTTTGAAACAAAAATTCAGTACAGGGGCAAAATGGTAATTTTAAAATTTTTTAAAATTACTATTTTACAGTGAAATTATTAATTAATCTCATTAATTAATACTAATTAACCCTATACTAGGATCTAAATATGATACAACAGCATGCATTTAAATTTGAAATTCAAATTTGAAACAGTAAACTTTTTACTGTACTGTGTTCAAAACACATCACCTTTTTCGGGTAGTCGATCACCACAATCTGATCACCGTCGGGGGGCTCTGATCATCACGTCACAGCCACACTAGTGTCTGACCTTTGCGGATCATCCACACGAAGCTCCCGTCTGATCGGCTCCTCACGAATGCTAGTTCATGATTTCATCCTTTTGATCGCTGATGTTGATCGAACTCCTTCGATCGATGTGTGCCGACTCTTTGGATGCTCTGGATCATCTGCACGATTGGTTGAGAGGCTGATGGATCTCTCTCTAAAATTTGGTGGACTCACGACACTCGTGGCATACAAATCTCACTTCCCGAACCCTAGGTAGAAACCCTAGGGTACACACAAAAAACCCTGCACCCAATTTTCTTTCTTTTCTTTCTTTTTCGTTCGAAAGGTTTTGGACCTTCACCTTATGCACAAGGTTTCCACACGCCCCACTTTCTTTCTCAGAATTTTTCTACGCACGCCCCAGCTCCCTATCTCTTTTAAAATAGTTCAAAACGTGTCTTATCCACGTGAGAGGATAAAGACAAGTGGTTACACATTTGAATTCAAATCAAATTTGAATTCAAATGAAAACCAACTCATCCCTATCCACTTATGGCATGAGAAGAGAAGGGCGTGGACTCTTTGTGCGTGGAAAGGTTTCATGAGAAACTCTTTCTCGTGTGAATTATGTGGCGCACAAGATGGATAAGCTTGAAGGCAAAAGAGATAAGTTATCCATTCAAATTCAAACACGCTTTGAATTTGAATGGTTAACTAATCAGCTTTATCCATCCATATGGTGCACAAAAGTGGGTGCGAGAGAGCTTTGCGTGGGAGAAAATTCATGAGAAGTTTCTTCTCGTGAATTCAAATGGGCGTAGAGATTTAAGGTGGTGCAGGGATTCAAATTCAAATGGTGGTTTGATCTTAATTGAACCAACCTAATCAAAATAGGTTAAGCACAATTAGACTAAATTAAACCCAACTTAATTAAGCTTAATTAGGCTCAATAAAATTTCAATCAAATCACAAATTGACTAAGCCCAATCCTTGATCAAATCAGGGACCAAACCATCTCGACGATTAGGTCAACTCTTAACCTAATCGGGTCAAACCCAACTGAATCCAATTCAATTGGACTTGATCCAAAAATAATTACTCAATCAAATTGAGTTAATTAGCGATCAAATTACTAATAAAACCTCTCATAATTATTGAGTCCAAATCCGATGGGCAATCGGGTATCAAAGTCCATCAATATGAAACCTTGATCGAAGAGTTCAAATTTCAAATTCACAATTTGAAATTCAAAATTTTGACCCCGGTACCCAAAATGTGTGAAACTCATGATCAGAGAATCTTAATTCTCAATCATAGAGTCCCAAATACATAAGACTCATAATCAGCCATCAGATCAGAAAGGAAACTCTAATGTATGTGACCCCGCGGTTCGAACCTAAGCCGGTAGCACAGGAACCAATTCCTGTACTAATCGAAGTGACCATCTAGCAATGGTACCCGACGACCGGATAGGTCGAATAGTCACAATCGTAACATTCAGAACCTACGTGAATATGGTTACCGTATAATTCATCCCTTTTGACCCCTGTATTTAGGATGACTCAGGGTTAAACTATCAACCCTGATTAGATCATCCGAGTCGTGCTCAACTCAATTAGTCCTGTGACTCCTCACTAGGACTACCCTGGCCAAGGTTTTGCTAAATTGAAACACGACTGTACACAGCTCCTAAACTGGAGTGGTCAATCCCATCTTGACACACGCACCGACAAGTCAAGTACTTGACTATCCCCAGCAGCCTTCAATCACTGAATTAGAAATTCAGGTAGTCCAGTGCCTAAGTGCAGTGAGTTGCTTGCAAGTCACCATGGCGGTCTCAGGTCGGAGGGACATTTATACCCATATCCCATCGGAGCAAATCTTGACAGCAGAAATAGCTCCAGAGTCGGTCACGTTCAATGCAGATGTACCATTACATCTCACCTGTATGCCATACCAGTGTCTCCACACTCCTTGGTTATGAAGACAACCAACCAATATGGCACACAACGACCTATGCTCGATAAACGTTGTCATCCTTGGTAACAATATATCATTTGGTCGCGAACAGGTTTAAGGACTAAGCAACAAATCCTCCTTTGTCGAGTCTAAATAGTCCTAAGGACTTCACCACAACACAGGAGTTCATTAGAAGATGAAACATTTGTGATGAAAAAATACCTAAATAACTTTTATTTATTTATAATTCATGTTACTAATACAAAAGGAGCACAACCGTCAACAGGCTGACGATTGGCTTTGGGATACTATTCCCAACAATCTCCCACTTGGCCTAAAGCCAATCGGTGTAGTATCTAATACCCATCTTCAACTTGTAGTCGTTGAACTCCTTCACCGCAATGGCTTTAGTGAATGGGTCGGCCAGGTTCTCCTTTTCATTGATCTTCTGAAGGTCGATGTCACCTCGATCCACGATCTCTCGGATGAGATGGTAGCGGCGCGAATATGCTTCGTCTGCTGGTGTGCTTTCGGTTCCTTCGCCTGAGCAATGGCTCCAGAGCTATCACAGTAGAGCAAAACTGGACAAACAAGGGAGGGTGCTACTCCGAACTCGATGATGAATTTTCTCAGCTACACCACTTCTTTGGCAGCATCTGATGCAGCAATATACTCTGCCTCGCATACTGAATCAGCCACAATGTGCTGCTTGAAACTCTTCCAGCAGACAGCCCCACCATTAAGGGTAAAAATAAATCCTGACACACTCTTGCTGTCATTGCGATCAGACTGGAAACTAGAGTCTGTAAACCCTATAAGTCTCAAGTCTGATTCACCATATATAAGCCACTGGTCCTTAGTATTTCTTAAATACTTCAGGATGATTTTAACAACCTTCCAGTGATTCTCCCCTGGATCAGATTGGTATCTACTCACTACCCCTAGTGAGTATGCCACATCTGGTCGTGTACATGTCATGGCGTACATGATAGATCCCACTATCAAAGCATATGGAATCCTACCCATACGCTCTCTCTCTTGAGGTGTTGTCGGACAATCCCTTTTTGAGAGAGAAATTTCATGGTCTATCAGTAGATAGCCTTTCTTGAAATTCTCCATGCTGAACCTTTTCAGCATAGTATCAATGTATGTGGACTGGGATAAGTCAAGCAACCTTTTGGATCTATCCCTATAGATCCTCATCCCTAGGATGTAGGAAGCTTCTCCCAGATCCTTCATGGAGAACTGTGATGATAGCCAAATCTTTATTCCCTATAATGCGGGGATATCATTCTCGATTAAGAGAATATCATCCACATACAATACAAGAAATACTACTACTGGACCATTAGCCCACTTATAAATGCAGGGCTCTTCTCTGTTCTTAACGAAGCCATATGTTTTGATTGTCCTATCAAAACGTATGTTCCAACTCCGAGATGCCTGCTTAAGTCCATAAATGGACCTTTGTAGCTTGCATACCTTAGACTCATCTGTGGATGTGAACCCTTCAGGTTGTATCATATACACTTCTTCATCCAGCTCTCCGTTTAGGAAAGCTAACTTCACATCCATCTGCCAGATTTTATAGTCTAGATGGGCAGCTATCGCAAGCATAATCCAAATGGATTTGAGCATTGCCACAGGAGAAAATGTCTCGTCATAGTCTATACCATAACGTTGACGATATCCCTTGGCAACCAGATGGGCTTTATAGGTCTCCACCTTTCCGTCTGCGCCCCTCTTCCTCTTGAAGACCCACTTACACCCTATGGATTTCACTCCTTCGGGTGAGTCAACCAATGTCCACACATCGTTGACCTTCATGGACTCCATTTCGGATTTCATGGTCTCTAGCTATTTCTCAGAGTCAGGTCTCTGCATTGCATCCATGTAGGTGATCGGATCCTCATCATTTTCATCAAGTTTGATAGGATTGCCATTCCGGACCAAGAAACCATAGTATCTATCCGGTTGATGTGGTACTCTACCAGACCGCCTTAAGGGTGCATAATCAACGGGCTCCGGATCTGATCTAATCAAATCCAGTTCAGGTTCAGTAACATGTGTCGGATTTTCCACCTGTCAAACTTTGTCAAGTTCGACCTTAGAGGCAACAGTTCCTTCACTAAGGAACTTCTTTTCTAAAAAGATTGCCTTAAGGCTAACAAACACCTTTTGCTCATCAGCAAGGTAGAAATAATATCTTTTGGTCTCTTTTGGGTACCCTATAAAATTACACTTGTCAGACCTGGGTCCAAGCTTGTCTGTAATTAAACGTTTAACATAAGCCGGACACCCCCAAACTCTAAGGTGCGAGAGTACTGGCTTATGTCCTATCCATATCTCATATGGTATTTTGGCTACAGACTTACTCGGAACTCTATTTAGAAGGTAACAAGCTGATTCGAGTGCATATCCCCAGAGGGAGATCGACAGACCAGCAAACCCCATCATGGATCGAACCATGTCCAATAAGGTCCGATTCCTCCTTTCAGACACACCATTATGCTATGGTGTTCCAGGAGGAGTCCACAGAGAGAGAATCCCATTCTCTCCTAGATACGTCAGAAACTCATTGAAAAGGTATTCACCTCCTCGATCAGATCGAAAAATTTTAATACACTTTCCAGTTTATTTTTCTACCTCATTTCGGAATAGTTTGAACATTTCAAATGACTCCGACTTATGCTTCATTAAGTAGACATACCCATACCTCGATAGGTCGTCTGTGAAGGTTATGAAGTAGAAATATCCACCTCTTGCACTTGAGCTCATAGGTCCACATACATCAGAATGTACCAGACCCAAGAGTTCACTGGCTCACTCACCTTTTCTAGTAAAAGGTGACTTGGTCATCTTTCCAAGAAGACAAGACTCACAGGTTGGAA
The DNA here is from genome assembly GCF_000442705.2 of Elaeis guineensis. Classification (NCBI taxonomy): domain Eukaryota; kingdom Viridiplantae; phylum Streptophyta; class Magnoliopsida; order Arecales; family Arecaceae; genus Elaeis; species Elaeis guineensis. Next base: position 55,445,785 of record NC_025995.2, on the reverse strand, counting down.
GTGATTCACAATCACCGAGTTCAAGAATTTCTTCTTGAGCCAACCTGTTTATCCTGTTCTTATTGATATGACCTAGCCTACAGTGCCAAAGATAGATTTTTGACATATTATCTATTCTAGGATGTTTACCGAAGTTTTGAACCACATTAACAGGCTGTGATAGTAAGTAAATTTTATTATTTAATTATCCAACAAATATTGTAATACCATTCAAAATGATATTGCAAATATTTTCTTTTATTAAAAAATTATAACCGTACATGGCCAAAAGGCCTACAGAAATAATATTTAATAAAAAGCTTGGACAATAGTGACATTCACTCAGAATTACATTATGAGAATTGATTACAAGACTCATGATTCCTAAAGCTAGAACTGAAACTTTGCTTCCATCTCCAATGTTCAGGAACCTCTCGCCTTCATCAAATCTCCTACTGACCTGCAGATCCTGCATCGAATTACAAATATGATAAGGGCTTTCGGTATCCAATACCCAGGCAGTAGTATCACAAATGAAAAAGTTGCAAGGAGTTATCATATAATTATCTTGCTTCTCCTTCGGCCTGTTCGGGTCCAGGGAGGCTATGTATTGAGGACAGTTCCTCTTCCAATGCCCCTGCTTCTTGCAAAAGAAGCACTCCGCCTGGCTCTGGTCGGGCTTGCGCTTCTTGGTCTGACCCTGTGCAACCATCCCAGCATGAGGCTGCACCTTCTTGTTCATCTTCTTCTTGTTCTTCTTCCCCTTCCCAAAGGGTCGACGATGAGAAGAAGACCCTCCCACTACATTCACTGACTCCTTATGGAGCTGGTGATTCTTCTCAAAGTTCTGCAGCAACCCCAACAACCCGTGGTAGTTTACTGCAGGCTTTGTCATTCGAAAATGAGTAAGGAATGGGAGGAAGGACTTGGGCAAGGAATTAAGGATCGCATCCTTACCGAGCTGCTTGTGTAGAGGAAAACCCAATTTGCTTAGGTGCTCAATCATCTCGATCATGTATAGTACATGATCAGTGACTGAGGCCCCATCCCTCATTCGAGCATTGAAAATGGTACAACTAGTTTTGTGCCTTTCAACGTCGTCAGGCGTGCCAAAGGAGTCGTTCAACATTTGAAGCATCTTCTGTGGCTGGGTGTTCTCAAACCTGTGGCTGAACTCGTCATTCATTGCTGCCAGCATAATACATCGGACGGTAGTACGGTCATTGAGCCACTTCTGGTAAGTGTCTCTGATCGCCTTACTAGCGTTCGGAGCTGGCTCCTCAGGTGCTGGATCCGTTACTACATAAAGGATCCACTCATGCTCAAGGATGATTTTCAATTTTCGATACCAGCTATCAAAATTAGGTCCCATGAGCTTGTCATTATCTAATAATGACCGGAGCGACAGGATAGTGGCCATAGCTGTATAAAGGAAAACCAGACCTCTATGAGTACATAAATTAATACTAAAGACTTGGACTTTAGTCTAAAGTTTTTTCCAATATTTTTACGAACTGGTAGCCTCAACCTCCAATTCGAGAAATTACTTTAATACCTTAATGGGTAATAGAATCCACACAGACTACACACGAGCCCAACTTTGGTTGGTCAACCCATGTGCATCTATGGGTAGGTTCTTAACCAGTTATTTCTCTAAACAACTTCTAGTAATTGATTTTGCCCCAGAACCTAATCAGTAGGCTTTGGCCTCTACTGAAAAGATCTGGTTAGGTCCAACCATTAACAGGACTTAATTTGGTGAATCAGACCAATAAATGATCAGGCCCGACTTTGGCCAGCCAACCTAACCACCATCAGAAAGACTCAACCAAATTATCATATTATGAATGATAATTCCATTAGCCAATGAGCACCAGGCCTTTGGGCCTCCAATGATCATTGAACTAATGGACTTATTATCACTCACTTAACGGGAGGCATTGACTTAGTTATCATTATAACTTAATCATTTTAGGGACCTAATAATTTTTGAGAATTTTATTAAAGGATAGTAGAGAAGAAATCATCCAGCCAATTTCAATCCTCCCACTGACTTCACCAAGTCAGATTAAAAAAAGATTTAATTAAAGCTGGCATTAGGAGCACCTAAATCAGTCACACTGATTTACCTAATGACATGGGTGAGCTCTAATCACCAAGTGATCTAATCAAAATCTAACATACCAGATTGGCCAGGTAAGTGAGATCAGTGGTGGGGATTTGCCATTAACTCATCAATGATCGAATCAATGCAAGTAGCTCCCGCTTAAGAACCACTGGTCAAAACTGCCAAACTTACCTTAGACACCAACCAGTTCATTAGTTTTAATTTTGATCAACTTAGTAAATAGGGCTCCACCGCATAGCCATGAATTAAGTCCATCTTGGTCTAGTTAAAGACATGGACCCATTCAACTATAACTATTGAAGTTGAGTCTAGAGTATCCTTGATCTAATCTAATTCAACTTTTGATTAGATTTGACCAATTACTCCATTTAGTCCAATTTTTAAGCCAACCTTAGGTCTAACCCAATTATGGACCTAATTCATCTAACCCATTGACCCACAAGTTTATACAATTATCTTAGGTCTTAATTCATAATTCTAGACCTACTAGACAATACTTAATTCTTTTAATTAAATACTTGGGCTGATGGGTCAGGGTTTGGTATTTCGAAAATAATTTTTAAATTTTGAAAGATTTTATTTTCTGTTCACCAAATGTGTTGACTCATTTCACAAATGGGTCAGCACATTTCATAAACAGCAATCCTATTGCTCATTTCATAACAGAAAATAACTCAAAATAAATCATGAATTTTTTTTTAGATCTAATCTAACACATTCATGATAAATTTTATAATTAAGTCCTTTCGTTGCTTCATCGACATGGGATATAATTGCATCGGCACCCCTACCGCCATAGGAGACCCCATCGACTGGGAAGAGAGGGCCTTTAAACCCTACTTTTCTACTATGACCGGACGGCCATGGCAACCAACCCAATTAGATTACTTGCTACTTGGATCAAGTATATCTAAATATATCAATTTCAAAATTTAAATTTTGAATTTCAAATTTCAAATTTTAAATTTTAAATTTCAAATTTTAAACAAATTTCAAATTTTGAATTTCAAATTTTGAATTTCAAATTTAAAATTTCAACCAAATTTAAATTTCAAATTTGAATTTCAAATTTTTGAATTTTGAATTTTGAATTTCAAATTTCAAAATTCAAAATTCAAATTTTGAATTTCAAACTTTTGAATTTTGAATTTCGAACAACTTTCAAAATTTAAATTTTAAATTTTGAATTTCGAATTTTAAATTTAAACTTTTAGATTACAACTTAATCTACGCATGCAAATTCATATATCATATCTTAGAACCTACTCTGATACCATTTGAAGCAAAAATTTAGTGCAGGGGCAAAATGGTAATTTTAAAACTTTTCAAAATTACTATTTTATAGTGAAATTATTAATTAATCTCATTAATTAATACTAATTAACCTTACACTAGAATCTAAATATGATACAACAGCATACATTTAAATTTAAAATTCAAATTTGAAACAGTAAATTTTTTACAATACTGTGTTCATAACACATCACCTTTTGTGGGTAGTCGATCACCGCAATCTGATCACCGTCGGAGGGCTCTGATCATCAGTCACAGCCACACTAGTGTCTAGCCTCTGTGGATCATCCACACGAAGCTCCCGTCTGATCGGCTCCTCACGAATGCTAGTTCGTGATTTCACCCTTTTGATCGCTGATGTTGATCGAACTCCTTCGATCAATGTGTGCTGACTCCTTGGATGCTCTAGATCATCTGCATGATTGGTTGAGAGGCTGATGGATCTTTTTCTAAAATTTGGTGGACTCACGACACTCGTGGCACACAAATCTCACTTCCCGAACCCTAGGTAGAAACCCTAGGGTACACACAAAAAACCCTGCACCCAATTTTTTTTCTTTTCTTTCTTTTTCTCTCGAAAGATTTTGGACCTTCACCTCATGCACAAGGCTTCCTCACGCCCCACTTTCTTTCTCAAAATTTTTCTATGCACGCCCCAGCTCCCTATCTCTTTTAAAACAGTTCAAAACGTGTCTTATCCGCGTGAGAGGATAAAGATAAGTGGTTACACATTTGAATTCAAATCAAATTTGAATTCAAATGAAAACCAACTCATCCCTATCCACTTGTGGCGTGAGAAGAGAAGGGTGTGGACTCTTTGTGCATGGAAAGGTTTCGTGAGAAACTCTTTCTCGTGTGAATTATGTGGCGCACAAGATGGATAAGCTTGAAGGCAAAAGAGATAAGTTATCCATTCAAATTCAAACATGCTTTGAATTTGAATGGTAAACTAATCAGCTTTATCCATCCATATGGTGCACAAAAGTGGGCGTGAGAGAGCTTTGCATGGGAGAAAATTTATGAAAAGTTTCTTCTCGTGAATTCAAATGGACGCAGAGATTTAAGGTGGTGTAGGGATTCAAATTCAAATGGTGGTTTGATCTTAATTGAACCAACCTAATCAAAATAGGTTAAGCACAATTAGACTAAATTAAACCCAACTTAATTAAGCTTAATTAGGCTTAATAAAATTCCAATCAAATCAGAAATTGACTAAGTCCAACCCCTGATCAAATCAGGGACCAAACCATCTCGATGATTAGGTCAACTCTTAACCTAATCGGGTCAAACCCAACTGAATCCAATTCAATTGGACTTGATCCAAAAATAATTACTCAATCAAATTGAATTAATTAGCGATCAAATCACTAATAAAATCTCTCATAATTATTGAGTCCAAATACGATGGGCAATCGGGTATCAAAGTCCATCAATATGAAACCTTGATCGAAGAGTTCAAATTTCAAATTCAAAATTTAAAATTCAAAATTTTGACCCCGGTATCCAAAATGTGTGGAACTCATGATCAGAGAATACAAATTCTCAATCATAGAGTTCCAAACACATAAGACTCATAATCAGCCATCAGATCGAAAGGAACCTCTAATGTGTGTGACCCCGCAGGTTCGAACCTAAGCCGGTAGCACAGGAACCAATTTTTGTACTAATCGAAGTGACCATCTAGCAATGATACCCGATGATTAGATAGGTCGAATAGTCACAATCGCAACATTCAGAACCTACGTGAATATGGTTACCGTATAATTCATCCCTTTTGACCCCTGTGTTTAGGATAACTCAGGGTTAAACTGTCAACCCTGATTAGATCATCCGAGTCGTGCTCAACTCAATTAGTCCTGTGACTCCTCACTAGGACTACCCTGGCCAAGGTTTTGCTAAATTGAAACACGACTGTACACAGCTCTTAAACTGGAGTGGTCAATCCCATCTTGACACATGCACCGACAAGTCAAGTACTTGACTACCCCCAGCAGCCTTCCATCACTGAATTAAAAATTCAGGTAGTCCAGTGCCTAAGTGCAGTGAGTTGCTTGCAAGTCACCGTGGCGGTCTTAGGTCAGAGGGATATTTATACCCATATCCCATCGGAGCAAATCTTGACAGCAGAAATAGCTCCAGAGTCGGTCACATTCAATGCAGATGTACCATTACATCTCACCTGTATGTCATACCAGTATCTCCATACTCCTTGGTTATGAGGACAACCAACCCATATGGCACACAACGACCTATGCTCGATAAACGTTGTCGTCCTTGGTAACAACGTATCATTTGGTCGCAAACAGGTTTAAGGACTAAGTGACAAATCCTCCTTTGTCGAGTCTAAATAGTCCTAAGGACTTCACCACAACACAGGAGTTCATTAGAAGATGAAACATTTGTGATGAAAAAATACCAAAATAACTTTTATTTATTTATAATTCATGTACTAATACAAAAGGAGCACAACCATCAACAGGCTGACGATTGGCTTTGGGATACTATTCCCAACAACCTTCTCCTCCATTCCTTAGCCTCTAAAGATCTAACTGACTTCCTTCTCTGCAGCAACCTCATTTTGGGGGCCATGTCCCAAGGAGAGGATGGATAATGTTCAAGAGGGTGGAGAAGGATGTGGATTGAAGTGAAACTAAGAGGAGAAGATGATTTTGGAGATTTTCTCACAGATTTTGTGGGTTAGGATTTGAAATTTGGAGAAATCAAGAGAGTGAGCCATGAGATCAAAAAATTTGAGGAGAGTAATCCATAATTTTGTGGGATTTTAGGGTTTTTGAGAGATCTAGAATGAGATTCTTAGGTTTGGGATGAGAGGGAGAGGAAGGGTTTTGGGATTTGAGATGTCTCAAAAAGCCTATTTAATGGAATAGAAAATGGGTCGGCTCACATGAAATCTATTTGCCCGATCAATTGGGATGTCCCACATGGGCCGTCCCATCCAGAAAAGGTTCAGGTGATGAGAAAAAGATTTAAAAATGAGAAAAATTCAAAAAAATTTGAAAATTGGTCATATTGAGTTGAGATGATCATGAGAAGTCTAGATAAATTTTGATATAATTTTTGATTGAGTATTTCAATAGAAAAAAATTCAAAAAGATATCTAAATAGCACTGATGATTTTTAATTATCTTGAAAAAATCTCAAAAAAAGATAGATGGCTCCCAAAATTAAGATAATGATGTCAAAAAATTTTAAAAAAATTTTAAGTGTGAAATTATGATTGAAAATCAAGTAGAAGGGTCTAAGATGCCCAATTCTCTTTAATTTCATAAAATTTATTTTTATTAAGTACTTTGATAAAAATATCAGCTAACTGATTTTCAGTGTTTATGTATTCAAGTATTATGTCATTATTTTGAATATGTTCTCTTATGAAATGATGTCTAATTTCAATGTATTTTGACCTAGAGTATTGAATTAGATTTTTGATCAAATTAATGACATTAGTATTATCACATTTTATGAAGATATTTTTAAGTTCAATACCAAAATCTATGAGTTGTTGCTTAATCCACAGGATTTGAGCACAGCAACTTCTAGCTACAATATATTCGGCCTCGACTATAGATAATATCATTGAATTTTATTTCTTACTAAATCAAGAGATTAAGTTTACTCCTAAAAATTGATAAGTTTCATTAGTACTTTTCCTATCTAGTTTACATCCAGCAAAGTCTGCATCTGAATAACCTATTAAGTCCATAGAAGATTGTTTTGAAAACTAAAGACCTAGGTTTTGTGTTCCTTTTAAATATCTAAAAATTCTCTTAACAGCATTTAAGTGAGATTTTTTAGGATTTGATTGATATCTAGCATATATACATTCTTTAGGATTTGATTGATATTTTTGACATATGCATACACTGAATATTATATCAGGTCTACTTGTAGTCAGATATAATAGAGAACTTATCATGCCTCTATAGAGCTTTGAATCAACACTTTTACCATGTTCATCTTTATTTAATTTATAGGAAGGGGTCATAGGTGTACTTACAATTTTTGAGCTCTCCATTCTAAATTTTTTTAATAATTCTCTTGTGTACTTACTTTGGGTGATGGAGATCCCTTCCTTCATTTATTTAATCTGAAGTTCGAGGAAGAAATTGAGTTCTCCCATCATACTTATCTCGAACTCTCCTCGCATGAGTTTGGCAAACTCTTAGAACAAATCTTCATTAGTAGATCCAAATATAGTGTCATCAATATATATCTGTATAACTAGAATTTTTTTATCTTTTCTTTTTATAAAAAGAGTAGTATCAATTTTTTCTCTTGAAAAATTATTTTCTAACAAAAACTTACTTAATCTTTCATACCATGCCCTAGGAGCCTGTTTTAATCCATATAATACTTTGTTTAACTTAAATATATGATCTGAAAATTTATGACTTTCAAAATCTAGAAATTATTCTACATATACTTCTTCAACAATATAACCATTTAAAAAAATACTTTTAATATCTATTTGAAATAATTTAAAGTTTATAAAATAAGCAAAAGCAAGTAGCATTCTTATGGCTTCAAGTCTAGCAACAGGAGCAAATATTTCATCAAAATCAATTCTTTCTTGTTGATTGTATCCTTTAGCAACTAATCTTACTTTATTTCTTATTATATTTCCATCTTCATCTAATTTATTCCTATATACCCATTTAGTTCCTATTATGGGATGATTTTTAGGTCTAGCAACTAATATCCATATATTGTTTCTTTCAAATTGGTTTAGCTCTTCTTGCATGGAATTATCCAGTTATGATCTTTTTCAGCTTCATCTATTATTTTAGGTTCTAGATGTGAAACAAAAGCTATATAATTACAAGCATCTTTAAGTGAGGATCTAATTCTTACTCTTTGTATCGGATCATCAATTTTTAATTCTTTAAGATGATTGTGGATATACCTTCATTTCTTTGGAAGATTACCTGTGTCCTGAGGTTATTCTTGAATGTTCTGATCATTGATGCTTTCATCCTTATGTTTTTCATCCAATTGATCTTTGCTTCACTCATCTGAGTTATTGATGGTGAGCTCTTTCATTCCATCTTTTATGATGCCTGCATCATCAGCATCCTCTCTCTTTCTTGATGGAAGATCATTAGTTTCATCAAAAACTATATGAATCGACTCTTCCACTACTAGTATTCTAATATTAAATACTCTAAAGACTTTGCTAAAAGTAAAATAGCCAAGAAAGATAGCTTCATCAGATTTAGTATCAAATTTACCTAAGTTATCTTTGTCATTATTTAAAACAAAACATCGGTAATCGAAAACATGAAAATAGCATATATTATGTTTTCTACCTTTCTATAGTTCATAAGATATTTTCTTTAAAATTGATCTTATTAAAGTATGATTTAGAATGTAACATGCTGTGTTAATTGCTTTTATCCAAAAGTACTTTGAGAGCTTGCTTTCACATAGCATGGTATGGGCTATTTCTTCTAGGGTTTTATTTTTTTTTTTCAACAACTCCATTTTGTTGTGGTGTTCTAGGTGTTAAAAAGTTATGATCTATACCTTTTTCATCATAAAATTTTTTAAAATATTTATTTTCAAATTCAGTGCCATGGTCACTTTGAATAAAAGTAATTGATAAACTTTTTCATTCGAAATATTTCGATAAAACTTAAAGAATACTGAAAATACTTCATCCTTAGAAGCTAAAAATAAAACCCAAGTAAAATATGAAAAATCATCAATGATTACAAAATCATATTTTTTTCCTCCTAGACTAGTTGTCCTTGTAGGACCAAATAAATCTATATGTAAGAGTTCTAGAGATTTAAAAGTTGAAATAATATTTTTAGATTTAAAAAAAAACTCTTGTTTGTTTACCTAATTGACATGCATCATATATTTTATCTTTGTCAAAATTAATTTTTGGAAATCCAACAATCAAATCCTTTTTAATGATTTTTGAAAGTGTATGCATACTAATATGTGCAAGCATATGGTGCCAAAGTCAACTAGTCTCATTAATTTTAGCATTCATGGTCATAAAATATTACATATTTTGTAAGGATAGATTATCCAAATCAACCATGTATACATTGCCATGCCTATGTCCAATGAATCTAGTGCTAACATCAGTGGGACTAGTTATAATGCACATAGATGATTCAAACATTACTTTATAATCTTTATCACATAATTGACTAATATTTAAAAGATTATGCTTAAGGCCATCTACAAGTAATACATTTTCAATACAAGTAGAGGGAGTGATACCAATGTTACCAATACCGATGATCTTTCCTTTGCCATTATCTCCAAATGTGACCATCCCTCCATTCTTGGCTGCCAATGTGAGATTCATCACCAGTCATGTGTCTTGAGCATCCACTATTGAGATATCACTTTCATTTTGTTGCTTGGGATGCAAGACACACCTGCACACATGGAATCAATTTTTAACCTTAGGTACCCAAGCTAACTTGGGTCCTTTGGAGTTAGTCATAATGGTTTCTTTTGAAACCCATATTGTTTTAACATTTCTATCATCAAATTTATTTGATAAACATGAATATACTTTATGCCCTACTTTGCCACATTTAAAACAAGTAATATTTGATAATTTTCTTATAGATATATTGACAAAAATATTTTTCAAAAATTTTTATTTTCTTAGAGTGTTATAGTCAAGTCCGACTTTATCATATACAGCTTTTTGACTGTCAATGATCATCTGAAGTTTGTTTGAACTTAATATAAATTTATCAACAATAGGTTTTAACTTGATTACCTCTTCCTTTAGTTTTTAATTTTTTTTTATAAGAGTTTCATTTTGACTAAAAAATTCATCTTTTTCTTTTATTAGAGACTGATTCTTTAGTTCTAATTCTTCATTTTTTTTATCAACTTCTTTTTTTCTTTAGCTAATACTTGGTTTCTTGATTTTAGATTTTTATTTTTGGTTTCTAATTCTTTTAGGTCATTTAAAAGTTTATGAAAAGCTTCTAACAGTTCATCATAAGTAAATTTATTTTGAATTTTGAGTGTTACCTCATTTTCATGTGCCATAAGGCACAGGTTGGCTTCTTCGTGAGATTCTTCATCAGTGGTAGAGTCATCACTGTCGCTCCATGTAGTCATCATGGCTTTTTTCTTCTTGAACTTCTTTTGACCTTTCTTGAGCTAGGGGCATTCTGATTTGAAGTGGCCCAGCTTCTTGTATTCATAGTAAATAAGGGGCTGTTCCTTTTTTTTTCTTTACTCGGCTCTCCCTTAGCTGGTGGTCTTCTCTTGATCCCTTGTCTCTTTCTGTTGGAAATAGTATCCCAAAGCCAATCGTCAGTCTGTTGACGGTTGTGCTTATTTTTATATATGTACATGAATTATAAATTAATAAAAATTATTTTGATATTTTTCATCACAAAATGTTTCAACTTCTAATGAACTTCTATGTTGTGGTGAAATCCATAGGACTATTTAGACTCAACAAAAAAGGATTTGTCGTTTAGTCCTTAAATCTGTTCGCGATCAAATGATACGTTGTTACCAAGGACGACAACGTTTATCAAGCATAGGTCGTTGTGTGCCATATAGGTTGGTTGTCCTCTTAACCAATGAGTGTGGAGACACTGGTATGGCATACAAGTGAGATGTAAGGGTACATCTGCACTGAACGTGACCAACTTCGGAGCTATTTCTGCTGTCAAGATTTGCTCCGATGGAATATGGGTATAAATGTCCCTCCGACTTGAGACCGCCATGGTGACTTGCAAGCAACTCACTGCACTTAGGCACTGGACTACCTGAATTTCTAATTCAGTGACGGAAGGCTGCTGGGTGTAGTCAAGTACTTGACTTATCAATGCGTGTGTTAAGGTGGGATTGACCACTCCAATTTAGGAGCTGTGTACAGTTGTGTTTCAATTTAGCAAAACCTTGGCCAGGGTAGTCCTTGTGAGGAGTCATAGGACTGTTTGAGTTGAGCACGATTTGGATGATCTAATCAGGGTTGACAGTTTAACCCTGAGTCATCCTAAATACAGAGGTCAAAAGGATGAATTATACAGTAACCATATTCACGTAGGTTCTGAGTATTGCGATTGTGACTTTTCGACCTATCCGATCATCAGGTACCATTGCTAGATGGTCACTTCGATTAGTATAAGAATTGGTTTCTGTGCTATCAGCTTAGGTTCGAACCTGCAGGGTCACACACATTAGAGATTCCTATCTGATCTGATGGCTGATGAAGAGTCCTAATGCTCATAGACTATGAGTCCTACATGTCTGGGACTCTATGATCGAGAATCAGGATTCTCTGATCATGAGTCTCACACATTTTGGGTACCGGGGTCAAGAGTCCCACTGGTTTGGGACTCTTCGATCAGGGTTACATATCAATGAATTCTGATGCCCGATTATCCATCGAATTTAGACTCAATATTTATGAAAGGTTTAATTAGTGATTTGATCACTAATTAACTTAATTTGATTGAGTAATTATTTTTGGATCAAGTCCAATTGAATTGGATTCAGTTGTGTTTGAACTGATTAGGTTAAGAGTTGACCTAATCGTCGAGATGGTTTGGTCCCTGATTTGATCAGGGGTTGGGCTTAATCAATTTTTGATTTGATTAAGATTTTATTGAGCCTAATTAAGTCTAATTTAGTTAGATTTAAATTAGTCTAATTGGGCCTAACTTATTTGGTTCAATTAGGATGGTTTAAATAATGAAACCACCTTGACCCATTCTTCCTGCGCCACCTCACTTCCACTGCGCCCTTTTGAATTCACAAGAAGGAAGTTCTCATGAATTTTTCCTCACACAAAGCCCTCCTCACACCCTACTTTAATGTGCCATATGAGTGGATAAGGATGATTGGTTGGCCATTCAAATTTAAAACAAAGTTTGAATTTGAATGAGCAACCAATCTTAGCGCCTTGACCTTATCCTCTTTTAATGCCCCATTTATTACACGAGAAAATATTTCTCATGAAATCACTCATGCACAAATTAAGCCACGCCCTCCTCTTCTCACGCCCTTAGTGGATAGGGATAAATTAGTTTTCATTTGAATTCAAAATTTGATTTGAATTCAAATGTGCAATTACTCATCTTTATCCTCTCACGTGGATAAGACTTTGGTTGTTGTTTTAAAACTGTTCACGACCAAATGATAGGCTGTTAATAAGGACGACAGCTTCTATCGAGCATAGGTCGCTGTAGGCCATATGGGTTGGTTGTCCTCTTAACCAAGGAGTGTGGAGACACTGGTATGGCATACAGGTGAGATGTAAGGGTACATCATCATTGAACGTGACCAACTCCAGAGCATTCTGCTGTCGAGAATGTCTCTGATGGGATATAGGTATAAGTGTCCCTTAGACTTGAGATCACCTCAGTGACTTGCAAGCAACTCACTGTGCTTTGGTACTGGACTAACTGAATTTCTAATTCAGGGACGGAAGGCTTCTGGGCACAGTCAAGTACTTGCGAAGTCAGAGTGTGATCGAGATGGGATTGACCACTCCAAGAGTTGGAGAAGAATGAGTCGCTGTATTTCAATTTAGCAAAACCTTGGCCAGGGTAATCCATCAGATGGATTTGATATTTTGAAATACAATGTGGACAACCTGATCAGAGTTGACAGTTGAGCTCTGGGGTGTCCTATGATCATTTTGGTCAAGGGGATGAATTATATGAAAACTATATCCGCATGGGTTCTAAGGATGTTGTTCTACACATTCGACCTATCCGGACGTCGGGTACCATTGCTAGATGGTCACTTCGATTGGTATAGGAATTTATTTCTATGCTACCGGCTTAGGTTCGGACCTATGAGGTCACACACATTAGAGTTCATGATCCGATCGGATGGTTGATCAACGATTAAGAATCATTCTAGGGTTAGATGATCAATACGATTGATATTTAACCCAGTGCAAGTGTTGCAGGAGGATCGATTAGCAATTCGATTGCTAATTAGCTTAATTTGATTAAGCCAATGGGCTGAGATTAAGTCTAATTAAATATGATTTAATTAGATTTAATTTGGGCTTGATTGGATCAAGTCCAATTGGTTTATTGGATAAGCCAAGTGCAAGGAAAGACTAGTCCTAGTTCAACTAGGACTTGGGTCAATCTAATTTCTAATTTGATTAAAAAATTAAATCAGATTTAAATCTAATTTAATCTGATTAAATTAGGTTCTTAATTAGGTTAAGACCTATTTTAATTGAGTTGATCTAATTTTGATTTGATTTGGTTTGGGAAACCAAATTAAAACAAGTTATGAGACAGAATCCTAGTAGGACTAGGATTCCACCTTGTACCACATAAACCTTCTCCATGCCCTCTCTCTTATTCAACGCCAATCTCCACTTATTTTGTGTGACAAAAGCCCTCTCCCAGATCTCTCCCACGTTCACAAAAGGTCTCCTCTCTTCTTTCTTACATGGAAGGTGATTTGGATCAAATCTAAAAGGAATAAGTTTGGATTTCGAATTCTATGAGATAGAGTTTTAGAAATCCAAAACTCTTTCAATTTTGCACCGAATTTATCCAAATTTTTTTTGGAATTTTCATGGCTTTTAGGGTTTACATTGTGTACCCTTTTCTTTGATCTATCTACGAAAATATGAAGGAGGTGCTCAAGAGTTGGGCGTCCCTTTACTTGCCATGTTTGGATAAGCCTTGACTAGGTGTTTGACCTAGACAAGGACTCTATCATATCTCTCTATATAAGATTAGTTTCTTCGTAAAATTTTAGGAGAAGATAGTTTTTTGAGAGGCCTTTCAGCCATCCAAAAATCAGAGAGAAATACCTTTGGGTCGTGGAGATATAAAAGATGCAAGTTTGGGTGTCTAGAGAGAAAAACGTGAAGAAGAAGAGGGTCTTCTTCTAGGGTTTTTATTTTCATATCTTTCCTCCTTCCATCTTGAGTTTCCTGAGAGCGTCTCAGATCTGAAACTCCTCCTTCTACTTTCCATCTTTGGAAGAGTCCAAATCAAGAAGAAGGAGGCACCTGATCAACCATCAAAGAAGGATCAGCGCAGTACTAGCATACTGTGCTGATTTCCTGAAGCAGGACTTCTGATCGAGATTCGTGGGCTCGTGTGGACGACTCCTAGAGGCCGGACACGTGTGCGGCTTGCAACATCATCCTTAAGCTCGGATCAGCGAGGTTAGAGCGTCTAACTTGCAAGGTAATAGATCTGATCTATTATTTAATACATACATTAGATGTAGCTAGTATAGAAACATGTTGATATGATCAACATGTAGTTCATACTATATTTATATATATTTTAATTTTTGATTTAATGCTATGTAATAATCATGTAATAGAATCTTAGATCTAGAGATTTTCTGATCTTAGAAAATAAATTTTGATTTATTTTAGTCTTCCGCTGTATGATCTTGAAAAAGTTTCAAGATCTAACCCTGAAACCCTAGATCTGGTTCCTACAATTGGTATCAGAGCGAGGTTCTTTATTACATGATTATTTATACATGCTTAGATTATTTTTTAGATTAGATCTAATTTATAATCTGATTATTAAATCTGAAATTAAAATTTTAGATCAATCACAAACTGCAAGGTTGTCCTGCTGTAAGGTTTACCCCTTACAGTGCAAAGGTTGTCCTAGTTTGTGTAGATCTATCTTTAATCATAAATTTGTTAGATATGATCTAGATTAAATTTATGATTTATTAGATTTAAAAGATGTTTAAATCTGAAATAAAATCTCTTTGTTAATAATTTTTGTACAAAGAAATTGTTTAAAGTTGAAATTGTTTCAATTACATGAACCTGTTTAGATTAGATCTAAAGTAGTTTCATGTTTATTTCACTTGCATCTTGATTCGGAATCAAACATGCAATATGGTTAATAGAATCATATTGTAAAATTATTTTACAAATATGAAAATGATTTTTTGAAAAGCCAAACCCAACCCTCAGTCCAAAACTTAATTAAGAATTAAGAAGTTGTTTGATTAGGTTCTAGGATTGTGAATTGAAGAACCTAAGACACAAATCATAACACATTGGGTTAATGGGTTAGTGGGAACTAGGTCCATTAATTGGGTTAGACCTATGGTTAGATTAAAGATGGACTTAATTAGAGAATTGACTAAATCTAATCAATTGTTGTCTTAGATTAGGTCAAGGATTCTCTAGATCAATTACAATAGTTGTAGTTGGTCAAGTCCATGTCTTTAACGAGAACCAAATGGACTTGATTCTTGGCTAAGCGGTCTAGCACGAACTGTTAGGTTGATCTAATCGAAACTAATTAAACCAGTTGGTGTCTAAGGTAAACCAGACCTGTGGTTTTTAATTGGGAGCCCGCTTACCTGGCCATTCATGATGGTGTCTAAGGCAAGCTTTGGCAGACCCTCCCACTGATCGAACTTACCTGGCATCTTGGTGAAATTATGTTTTGATCGGATCACTTGACTATTCGAGCTGACCCATGTCAACTAGGTAAATCAGTGTGACTGATTTAGATGCTCCTAGACCAGCCCTGGTCTCCCTTAAGCTGACTTGGTGAAGCCAGTGGGAGGATCATGATAAGCTGGTTCATCTGACCTCATCCTCTATATTATTTAAATCCTCTAAAATTATTAGGTCCTTAAAATGATAAAGTTATGGAGATAACTGAGTCATAGCCTCCCATTAAGGTGTTTGATAATGAGTCCATGAACTCAATAATCATTGCAGACCCAAAGGCCTGGTGCTTGTTGACTAATGGAATTATCACTCATCATATGATGACTTGGAAGTGTCTCTCTAATGGTGGTTAGGTGAGCCAACCAAAGTTGGGCTTAATCATTCGTTGGTTGGATACACCAAGTATGATCATGTTAATGGTTGGACCTAACCGGATCCTTACAGTGGAGGCCAAAGCCTACTGATTAGGTTTCTGGGGCAAAATTAAAATTACTAGAAATTGTTTAGAGAAACAATTGGTTATGAACCTACCCTTAGATGTACATGGGTTGGCCAACCAAAGTTGGGCTTGTGTGCAGTCTAAGTGGATTCTAGTACCCGCTAAGGAATTAGGGTAATTCCTCGAATTGAAGGTAGAGGCTACCAATTCGAATAAAATAGTGGGAGAAACCTTTTGATTAAAGTCCAAATCTTTAGGTTTAATGAATCAATTACTAATTAGGTTATGGTTTTCTTTTGTGTAGATATGGCCACTTCCCTATCGCTCCGATCATTGTTGGACAATGATAAGTTGGTGGGACCCAATTTCGGTAGCTGGTACCGAAAGTTGAAGATAGTCCTGGAGCATGAACGGATCCTATATGTGATAATGGATCCTGCACCTGAGGAGCCAGCTGTCAATGTACGTGGAACAGTCAGAGACACTTACCAGAAGTGGCTCAGTGATCGGACCACGGTGCGCTGTATCATGCTAGCTGCTATGAGCGACGAGTTCAGTCGCAGATTCGAGACGGCTCAGCCAAAGGACATGCTTCAAGTGTTGGAGGATGCCTTTGGCACACCCGATGACGTGGAGAGGCACAAGACTAGTTGTGCCATCTTCAACGCCAAAATGCGGGATGGTGCCTCTGTCACTGATCATGTATTGTACATGATCGAGCTAATGGAACGATTGAGCAAGCTCGGCTTTCCCTTGCATGAGCAGCTTGGGAAAGATGCAATACTGAACTCGCTGCCCAAGTCTTATCTCCCATTCCTCACTCATTATAGAATGACAAAGCCTGAAGTAAACTACCATGGATTACTGGGGTTACTTCAGAACTTTGAGAAAGATCACCAACTCCATAAAGAGTCGGTGAACTTAGTGGGAGGTTCATCTTCTGGTTCTCGACCCTTTGAGAAAGGGAAGAAGAACAAGAAGAAGAAAGTAAAGAAGGTGCAAGTTCAGGCTAGGACAACTGTGCAGTGTCAGACCAAAAAGATCAAACCCGATAAGAGTCAAGCTGAATGCTTCTTTTGCAAGAAGCGGGGGCACTGGAAGAGGAACTGTCCCCAGTACATTGCCTCCCTAGACTCGAACAGGCAGAGAAAGTAGCAAGTTGTTGCTGGGCAAGGTATTTATATGATAACTCCTTGCAATTTCTCTATTTGTGATATAACTGACTGGGTATTGGATATCGGTAGCCCTTACCATATTTGCAATTCGTTGCAGGGGTTGCAGGTCAGTAGGAGATTCGAGCAAGGCGAGAGGTTCCTAAACGTTGGAGATGGAAGACCAGTTGCAGTTCTAGCATTAGGAATCTTGAAACTTGTATTTGAATCCCATATCGTTGTTCTTAATGATTGTCATTTCTGTCCCAGTTTCTTTTTAAATGTCATTTCTGTAGGCCTTCTGGCCAAAAATAATTATGAAATTTCAATAAAGAAACAAATTTGTAATATCATTGAGAATGGTGTTACTATTTTTTGTGGACATTTGAACAATGGTGTGTATATGTTATCACAACCTGTTAATGTAGTCTATTCAACTGGCAAGCACCCTAGATTAGATAGTGTGTCAGATATCTACTTATGGCACTGTAGGCTAGGTCATATAAACAAGAACAGAATAAACAGGTTGACTCAAGAGGGAATCCTCGAAGTAAGTGATTGTGAATCACTTCCAACCTGTGAGTCCTGTCTTCTTGGTAAAATGACCAAGTCACCTTTTACTGGAAAAGGTGAGAGAGCTACTGAGCTCTTGGGTCTAGTACATACTGATGTATGCGGACCCATGAGCACCAGTGCTAGAGGTGAATATTTCTACTTCATAACTTTCACGGATGACCTATCCCGATATGGATATCTCTATCTGATGAAACATAAGTCGGATTCATTTGAAATGTTCAAACGATTCCGAAGTGAAGTAGAAAAACAAACTGGGAAGAGTATTAAAACTCTTCGATCTGATCGAGGAGGAGAATACCTTTCTAGTGAATTTCTCACATATCTAGGAGAGAATGGGATTCTCTCCCAATGGACTCCTCCAGGAACACCACAGCATAATGGTGTGTCTGAAAGGAGGAATCGGACTCTGTTAGATATGGTCCGATCCATGATGGGTTTTGCTAGCTTGTCGATATCCTTCTGGGGATATGCACTCGAATCGGCCTGTTATCTATTAAATAGGGTTCCAAGTAAGTCTGTAATTAAGACTCCATATGAGATATGGACGGGATGTAAGCCAGCACTTTCACACCTTAGGGTCTGGGGGTGCCCGGCCTATGTCAAACGATTAGTCACAGACAAACTTGGACCTAGATCTGACAAATGCTCATTCATAGGGTACCCCAAAGAGACAAAAGGATATTTTTTCTACCATGCTGATGAACAAAAGGTGTTCGTCAGCCTTAAGGCAATCTTTTTAGAAAAGGAGTTCCTTGGTGAAGGAACCGTTGCCTCTAAGGTTGAACTTGATGAAGTTCAACAGGTAGAAGGACCGACACCAATAGCTGAACCTGAGTCGGATATGATTAGATCAGATCCGGAGCCCAATATACCTGTACCATTAAGGCGATCCGGTAGAGTACCGCGTCAGCCGGACAGATACTACGGTTTCTTGGTCCGAGATGGTGATCCCATCGAACTTGATGAGAATAATGAGGATCCGATCACCTATATGGATGCTATGCAGAGACCTGATTCCGAGAAATGGCTTGAAGCCATGAAATCCGAAATAGAGTCCATGAAGGTCAACGATGTATGGACATTGGTTGACCCACCTGAAGGGGTTAAATCCATTGGGTGTAAATGGGTCTTCAAAAGGAAGAGGGGCGCAGACGGAAAGGTGGAGACCTATAAAGCCCGTCTGGTTGCCAAGGGGTATCGTCAACGTTATGGTATTGACTATGACGAGATGTTTTCCCCTGTGGCAATGCTCAAATCCATTCGGATAATACTTGCAATAGCTGTCCATCTGGATTATGAGATCTGGCAAATGGATGTAAAGACAGCCTTCCTGAATGGAGAGCTGACCGAAGAGGTGTATATGATACAACCTGAGGGGTTTACATCCACAGATGAGTCTAAGGTGTGCAAGCTTCAGAGATCCATTTATGGATTGAAGCAAGCTTCTCGGAGTTGGAACATGCATTTTGATAAGGTGATCAAAATGTATGGCTTCATTAAGAATGGAGAAGAGCCCTGCATCTATAAATGGGCAAATGGTCCAGTTGTGGTATTCCTTGTCTTGTACGTAGATGACATTCTCTTAATCGGGAATGACATCCCCGCACTATAGGGAATAAAAGTTTGGTTGTCATCACAGTTCTCCATGAAGGACTTGGGTGAAGCATCCTACATCCTAGGGATGAAGATCTATAGGGATAGATCTAAAAGGATGCTTGGGTTATCCCAGTCCATGTACATAGATACTGTGCTGAAGAGGTTCAGCATGGAGAATTCCAAGAAGGGCTATCTACCGATAGGCCATGGAATTTCTCTCTCTAAGAAGGATTGTCCGACAACTCCTGAAGAGAGAGAGCGTATGAGTAGAGTCCCATATGCTTCAGCTGTGGGATCTATCATGTATGCCATGACATGTACAAGACCAGATGTGGCATACTCACTAGGAGTAGTGAGTAGATACCAATCTGATCCTGGAGAAAACCTCTGGAAAGTGGTTAAAGCCATCCTTAAGTATTTGAGAAATACTAAGGACCAATGGTTGGTTTATGGCGAGTCAGATCTGAAACTTGTGGGGTTCACAGACTCCAGCTTTCAATCTGACCATGATGATAGCAGGAGTGTGTCGGGTTATATCTTTACTCTGAATGGTGGAGCCATCTGCTGGAAAAGTTCCAAGCAGCATACTGTGGCAGACTCTGTTTGTGAAGCAGAGTATATCGCAGCATCAGATGCCGCGAAGGAAGCTGTGTGGCTGAGGAAATTCATCAACGAGCTCGGAGTAGCACCCTCTCTCGATGGTCCAGTCCTGCTCTACTGTGACAGCACTGGTGCCATAGCTCAGGTGAAGGAACCAAAGCACATTAGCGGACGAAGCACATCTTGCGCCGCTTTCACCTGATCCTAGAGATCGTGGATCGAGGTGACGTCGACCTTCAGAAGATCGACGAAAAGGAGAACCTAGCCGACCCCTTCACTAGAGCCCTGGCAATAAAGGAGTTCGACAACCACAAGTTGAAGATGGGTATTAGATACTGTGCCGAGTGGCTTTAGGACAAGTGGGAGTTGTTGGGAAATGTGTCCCAAAAAGCCAATCGTCAAGCTGTTGACGGTTGAGCAACCAAGTATTGTAATTGATTTGTTAATAAATAAAATATATTTGGTATTTTCATCATAAGCTTTCATCTTCTAATGAACTCCGTTGTTATGATGAAGTCCTTAGGACTATTTAAGTTCGATAAAGAGAGGATTTATCGATTAGTCCTTAAAACTGTTCACGACCAAATGATAGGCTGTTAATAAGGACGACAGCTTCTATCGAGCATAGGTCGCTGTAGGCCATATGGGTTGGTTGTCCTCTTAACCAAGGAGTGTGGAGACACTGGTATGGCATACAGGTGAGATGTAAGGGTACATCATCATTGAACGTGACCAACTCCAGAGCATTCTGCTGTCGAGAATGTCTCTGATGGGATATAGGTATAAGTATCCCTTAGACTTGAGATCACCTCAGTGACTTGCAAGCAACTCACTGTGCTTTGGTACTGGACTAACTGAATTTCTAATTCAGGGACGGAAGGCTTCTGGGCACAGTCAAGTACTTGCGAAGTCAGAGTGTGATCGAGATGGGATTGACCACTCCAAGAGTTGGAGAAGAATGAGTCGCTGTATTTCAATTTAGCAAAACCTTGGCCAGGGTAATCCATCAGATGGATTTGATATTTTGAAATACAATGTGGACAACCTGATCAGAGTTGACAGTTGAGCTCTGGGGTGTCCTATGATCATTTTGGTCAAGGGGATGAATTATATGAAAACTATATCCGCATGGGTTCTAAGGATGTTGTTCTACACATTCGACCTATCCGGACGTCGGGTACCATTGCTAGATGGTCACTTCGATTGGTATAGGAATTTGTTTCTATGCTACCGGCTTAGGTTCAGACCTATGAGGTCACACACATTAGAGTTCATGATCCGATCGGATGGTTGATCAATGATTAAGAATCATTCTAGGGTTAGATGATCAATACGATTGATATTTAACCCAGTGCAAGTGTTGCAGGAGGATCGATTAGCAATTCGATTGCTAATTAGCTTAATTTGATTAAGTCAATGGGCTGAGATTAAGTCTAATTAAATATGATTTAATTAGATTTAATTTGGGCTTGATTGGATCAAGTCCAATTGGTTTATTGGATAAGCCAAGTGCAAGGAAAGACTAGTCCTAGTTCAACTAGGACTTGGGTCAATCTAATTTCTAATTTGATTAGAAAATTAAATCAGATTTAAATCTAATTTAATCTGATTAAATTAGGTTCTTAATTAGGTTAAGACCTATTTTAATTGGGTTGATCTAATTTTGATTTGATTTGGTTTGGGAAACCAAATTAAAACAAGTTATGAGACAGAATCCTAGTAGGACTAGGATTCCACCTTGTACCACATAAACCTTCTCCACGCCCTCTCTCTTATTCAACGCCAATCTCCACTTATTTTGTGCGACAAAAGCCCTCTCCCAGATCTCTCCCACGTTCACAAAAGGTCTCCTCTCTTCTTTCTTACATGGAAGGTGATTTGGATCAAATCTAAAAGGAATAAGTTTGGATTTCGAATTCTATGAGATAGAGTTTTAGAAATCCAAAACTCTTTCAATTTTGCACCGAATTTATCCAAATTTTTTTTGGAATTTTCATTGCTTTTAGGGTTTACATTGTGCACCCTTTTATGTTGATCCATCCACGAAAATATGAAGGAGGTGCTCAAGAGTTGGGCGTCCCTTTACTTGCCATGTTTGGATAAGCCTTGACTAGGTGTTTGACCTAGATAAGGACTCTATCATATCTCTCTATATAAGATGAGTTTCTTCGTGAAATTTTAGGAAGAGATAGTTTTTTGAGATACCTTTCTGCCATCCAAAAATCAGAGAGAAATACCTTTGGGTCGTGGAGATATAAAAGACGCAAGTTTGGATGTCTAGAGAGAAAAACGTGAAGAAGAAGAGGGTCTTCTTCTAGGGTTTTTATTTTCATATCTTTCCTCCTTCCATCTTGAGTTTCCTGAGAGCGTCTCAGATCTGAAACTCCTCCTTCTACTTTTCATCTTTGGAAGAGTCCAAATCAAGAAGAAGGAGGCACCTGATCAACCATCAAAGAAGGATCAGCGCAGTACTAGCATACTGTGCTGATTTTCTGAAGCAGGACTTCTGATCGAGATTCGTGGGCTCGTGTGGACGACTCCTAGAGGCCGGACACGTGTGCGGCTTGCAACATCATCCTTAAGCCCGGATCAGCGAGGTTAGAGCGTCTAACTTGCAAGGTAATAGATCTGATCTATTATTTAATACATACATTAGATGTAGCTAGTATAGAAACATGTTGATATGATCAACATGTAGTTCATACTATATTTATATATATTTTAATTTTTGATTTAATGCTATGTAATAATCATGTAATAGAATCTTAGATCTAGAGATTTTCTGATCTTAGAAAATAAATTTTGATTTATTTTAGTCTTCCGCTGTATGATCTTGAAAAAGTTTCAAGATCTAACCCTGAAACCCTAGATCTGGTTCCTACAGTGTGCAAGAAAAATTTTGGAGAGAAAATATGGGTATGAGGAATCCTTGTGTGCAAGGTGAAGGTCTATATCCTTTCGAGAGAAAAAGAAAGAAAAGAAAGAAAAAGTGTGCGCAGGGTTTCAGTGAGTTCTTCAGGGTTTCAGCCTGGAGTTTGGGAAGTGAGAAGGTGAGCTACGAGTGTCGTGAGCCCACCAAAATTTTGAGAGATCTTCAACATCCTCTCAAGCATATTTTTTGATGATTTAGAGCATCTGAAGAATCGGCAAACATCGATCGAAGGAGTTCGATCAGCATCGGCCGTCGAAAGGGCTCTACAACGAGCTAGCACTCGTAAGGAGTCGATCAGACCGGGAGCTTCGTGTGGATGATTTGCAGAGGCCAGACACACTGTGTGGCTGCATCACCATGATCAGACTCTCTCGATGGTGATCAGATTGCGACAATCTACTATCCGCACAAAGGTATTGTGTTCTGAACACATTACAGTAAAGTGTTTACTGTTCAAATTCGAATTTCAAATTTAAATGCATGTATGCTATATATCATATTTAGATCCTGGTGTAGGGTAAATTCATGTTAATTAATTAGATTAATTAATATTTTTTCATTGTAAAGTCATAATTTTGAAAAAATTTTTAAAATTACCATTTTACCCCTGCACTGAATTTTCCCACACTTTCTCCTTATGAAGCATCTAAATTTTTTGGTGATCAGGGCCAAATCTTCATCTTCCTCATTATTGTCTGATTTTTCAGTCTTCTTCTTCCTGAGCTGTCGACTTGAGGGCGATAGTTTTTTTTCTTCTTATTTTCTTCTCATAGTGTTGCTTCATGGTCAGTTCGTGAGTTATGAGAGATCCAAGAAGCTCCTCTAATAGTAGAATATTTAAATCTTTAGCTTCTTGGATTGTAGTAACCTTTACCTCCCACAATCTTGGTAAGGACCTGAGCACTTTTCTCACAAGATCACTGTTAGAATAACATTTGCCAAGACTTTTAAATCATTTATGATGTCAGTGAAATAGGTGAACATTTGAGTTATTGACTCTTTGGTTCTATTTTAAACAGTTCATAGTTGTGCACAAGCATATTTATCTTAGACTCTTTTACTTGGTTAGTGCCTTCACATATGACTTCTAACCTATTCTAAATTTTTTTAGTAGAATTGCATGTGAAAATATGATTAAATTTATTTACATCTAAAGTATAATATAAAATATTTATGGTTTTAGCATTGAGCTGAACCATTTTCTTATCAAATTCATCCCACTCACCTTCCGACTTAGGAAGAGACACACCATCAATCAATTTAGTGGGTATGCATGGTCCATTTACTATGATACTCCACATATCATAATCAAGTGTTTGAATAAAAATTCTCATCCGAGCTTTTCAATAGGTGTAGTTTGACCCATTAAAAAGTGGAGGTTGGTTTATGGATTACCGCTCGGTTAGAGATGTGCTAAATTAGGCTACCATTGATCTTTGACTCTTGATGGTTAAATCAAGTAAGGGCTAGAGCATCATGCTTTAATACCACTCATTGTCCAGATATAGAGCCTAAGAGGGGGGTGAATTGGGCCTTTTTAAAATTTTAAAGATTAGTGCACTAAAATAATGTGCTAAAGTGTTTAAGTGGAGAGGGTTGATTTTTAATAAAAATAAATTCAAACACAAAAGATAGAAATACAAGAATAAGGCACAAAGAACAAGTAAAGAGAAGCAAGCATAGTAAATACAAAAAATTTATAGTGGTTTGGTGCTAACCTTGTACCTACATCCACTCTCCAAGTCTCTACTTAAAAATTCAATCCACTAAATAGATTTCAAAGTTACAATGCATCAGACAACTCTGACCTTTGCTATCTAAGTAAGAACACTTATTTTTTAGGTACAAGCCAACCCTCAATAATCTGATTCAGGGTTCGGATCAACCCAACCGAGTTTTGAAATCCCCCAAAACTCAAAAACCCAAAAATAATATGAGAAAAATGGGTTCAAAAAATTCATCACAATATCCCCTTAAATAAACATAATAAATATAATACAAATATAATATTTAAAGAGAAGAAGCTTTTACTGAACATCCTCAATGAATTGCACACTTGATTGCTGCAGGAGAGTAGTTGGTTAAGTGTTTAAATACTTCTATTTCTCTCTTTAGGGCTGATTGAGCTTTTCTCGGATTTAAACTTGAGTGCTTGCAAAACCTTATAAGTTTTTACTTTAAGATAGCATTTATAATTACCATTTACCCTTGAAAATATCTTAGAGTTAGTTTAGAGCTGTTGGAGAGTGTTTAATGCACATTAAATACATCAAAAATGGACTGAAAACTAGCCGTTACGAACTCGCCCAGAATGGGTCGTCCCACTATGACTGAAAAGTCCAATGGGATGCTTCATTTGGCCAGTCTGAAAATTAAACTTTCTAGTTTGGTCTCAGGATCTCAGGGGTCGTCTCATTGCATGGGTCATCCCAAGTGGGTCGTCCCACTGCATGCCATGAGCCAAAATGAAGCGTGCCAGTTACCCAATGAAAGGGGATGACCCAGATGGGTCGCTTCATTTTATTACAACCTAATTTTTCATGCATTTAAGGTTTAAAACTTATTAGAATACTTTCAAATACTCTCAAATGGCTTCAAATCAATTGGACACTCTCAAAAGGCTTCCAAAACTTCTCTAACTTGCAGAAACTTTAATTTTGGTACACTTGATAAAGCTTTTCAAATCCAATCTTTTGGACTACCTGAAACATCATAAAAATATTCTTCAAAGATAAAAAATACATTAGTAGTCCCCTCAAATGGTTTGTGATCATCAAAATCAATTCTTGGAACAACATTGGGAGACATAACTAGTTTTAAAAGTTCTTATCTCGTTATGCATGTCAAACATGAATGGTCTACTTATTCTATTGTTCTTTATTTATGCAGATTTTAGTTTGTATTATGGCTTCTTTATTTTCACTACATAACACCATAGATAAAAATATATTGATCGATCCCAACTATGTGGATTGGTTGAAGAACTTGCAAGTTAGATTCATATCGGAGAAGAATTTTGATGTTCTGGATATTTCTGACCTCAGATTGGTCAGTCATAATGAAAAGACAAAGGATGTCCACATGGATATTAGCTGTTCATTTTGTGGCAAATTTGGACATTGGGAGTATGATTGCATGAATAATCTTGCAAGTTTGAAGCAGGGTGCAAGTGTAGCACCCAAAAATGTGTATATGATACAGATCTAGTTTTCATTGAGTGGATCAGACTCAGATACTTGGGTATTAGATACGCCTATGAGTTGCATATTTGTAATTCATTACAGCGATTACAGAATATCAAAAATCTGAAAAGAGATGACCTCGAGCTTTATAGCGCAAGTGGAGAGTCCATTAGTACAGAGGCTGTAGGAACCTGTACGCTTAATTTATCTTCGAGCAAAATTTTAGAATTGAAAGACTGTTATTATATACCAAAGGTTATTAGAAATATTATTTCTATACCTTTGTTATTAAAACAAGGTTATGAAATAAGGCTAATAAGAAATGGGTGCTCCATTTTTTTTTCTAATAAATTTTATGGTAGTGGTTATACTGATAACAATCTTTTAATTCTTGCACTCAATGAAAATATTTTTTATATTGAAAGAAATATGAAAAGAAAGAGAGAAGATGTGAATATCACATATCTCTGGTATTGCCACCTTGGTCATATTAGTGAGTCAAGGATAAACAAGTTATACAAAGAAGAATTCTTTGACCCATATAAATCATTGGAAACTTGTGAATCTTATCTCATGGGTAAGATGACCAAAACTCTATTTTTTAGACATAGAGAAAGAATGAATGAGTTGTTAGTCCTAGTACATACAGATGTATATAAACCGATAATAACTTAGGCCAGAGGAGGATACTCTTATTTTATCACCTTTACAGATGATTTATCAAGGTTCGGATATGTGTATCTTATGAAACATAAATTCGAAGCCTTTGATAAGTTCAAGGAGTATCAATGTATGGTCGAGAAACAAAATGAAAAAAGTATCAAGGTTCTTTAATCTGATCGATGAGGACAATACTTATCCAGTAATTTTTTTGATCATCTTAAAAGTAAAGGTATTCTCTCTGAATGGACCCCTCCTTATACACCTCAGTTAAATGGTGTAGCAGAAAGGAGGAATCGCACTTTGATGGATGTGGTGCGATCCATGATGTGCTTCACTGATCTTCCAATATCTTTCTAAGAATATGCCCTAGAGACTACCGCATACATATTAAACAGGGTACCTTTGAAGTCTATTGCAAGCATACTATATGAGATATGAAAGGGAAGAAATCCTAATCTTAAATATCTTAAGATTTGAGGCTATCCTACTTATGTCAAAAATATTTTTGGATATAAGCTTAGTGCTAGATCAGACAAGTGTAGGTTTGTAGGGTATCCTTAGAAAACTAATGGATACTACTTCTACCATCCTACTGAATAAAATATATTTGTTAGTAGGCATGCCATTTTTTTGAAAAATGAATTCATCCAAGAAGGAGACAGTGGAAGGAATATTAAACTTATAAAAGTTCATAATCTACAAATCGATCCAAAAATACCTGTAGTTGAACCACAAGAAGATCCTCAATCAGAAGTACTCAAGGATGAGGTACATCCACAATACACACCTTCTCTCTGAAGGTCAGATAGAGTACATCAAGCACCTCTGAGATATGGTTTTGTTATTGAGAATGACAATTCGATTAACATTATTCAGGATGATGATTCATTGATCTATTCAGAAGCTGTAATGAGTAGAGACTCAGATAGATGGCTGGAAGCCATGAAATCTGAGATAGACTCGATGTACACCAACCAAGTGTAGATCTTAGTTGATGTGCTTGAGGGTGTGACCCTAATAGGGTGCAAGTGGGTCTTCAAGAAGTAGATCAGAGCAGATGGCCAAGTAGAAACCTACAAAACTAGGTTGGTGATGAAGGATTTCAGACAAAGGCAAGGAATTGACTATGATGAAATCTTCTCACCAGTGGCTATGCTCAAGTCCATCCAAATTTTGTTTGCTA
Organism: Elaeis guineensis; assembly: GCF_000442705.2. Lineage (NCBI taxonomy): Eukaryota > Viridiplantae > Streptophyta > Magnoliopsida > Arecales > Arecaceae > Elaeis > Elaeis guineensis. Next base: position 55,417,630 of record NC_025995.2, on the reverse strand, counting down.
TAGCAGCATACTATGATTATGAGATCTGACAGATGGACGTTAAGATCACTTTGTTCAATGGTAATCTTAAGGAAAAGGTCTATATAACTCAGCCAGAGGGATTTGTCTCAAGTGGGAGGGCAAATCAAGTATGCAAGCTAAAGAGATCTATTTATGGATGGAAGCAGGCTTCGAGGAGCTGGAACATCCGATTTGATATGACAGTCAAAGAGTTTGGCTTTATCAAAAATAAAAATAAACCATATATGTATAAGAAGACAAGTGGGAGTGCTGTTGTCTTCTTGGTTCTGTATGTCGATGACATATTGCTTATTGGGAATGATATCCCAATGATGTAATCGATCAAGACTTAGCTATCGAATAAGTTTTTCTTGAAAGACTTGGGTGAAGCATCCTATATATTAGGTATAAAGATCTATAGAGATAGATCTAAAAGGATATTAGGCTTATCCCAGTCATGGTACATAGATCTCATATTAAAGAGATTTAATATGGAGCCAAGTAAGAGAGGTTGCCTACCTGCAAGTCATGGTATATATTTCTTTAAGAAAATGTATCCTAAGACACCAGAGGAGAGGAAGAGGATGAATGAAATCTCTTATGCTTCGATTGTGGGATCAATAATGTATGCCATGCTATGTACCAAGCTTGATGTAGATTATGCTTTAGGCGTAGCTAGCAGATTTCAGGCTGATCTAGGAGAGGATCATTAAAAAATTATGAAAAATATTTTTAAGTATCTAAGAAGGACTAAAGATATTTTTCTCATATATAGAGGAGGATCATAGTTGAAACAACAGGGATATACATATTCTAATTTTCAATCAGATCCGGATGATAGTAAGTCAATATCAGGGTACGTATTTATCTTAAATGATGGGACAGTGAGTTGGAAGAGTTTCGAGCAGCAGACTATAGCTAACTCAATTACTGAGGTAGAGTACATCGCAGCTAGTGAAGTCATTAAGGAAGCTATCTGGATGAAAAATTTTATCATGAATTTAGGAGTCATTCCTGAGATTGAAGGACCAGTGCCATTCTATTGTGATAACACTAGGGCCATTATTCAACTTAAGGAACCTAGGTCTCATTATAGATCCAAGCATATCCTTAGACGCTTCCATCTCATTTGAGAAATAGTAGAAAGATAAGATGTTGTCTTTGAACGAGTAGATATAAAGAACAATATAGTAGATTCATTCACTAAGGCCATACCATAGCAGCTATTTGATCGCCATCTTGATTGTATGAGATACAAAGGCGATTGGCTTTAGTGTAAATGGGAGATTGAAAGAAGAGTGTCCTATAAGCCAATCGCAAGTGTGTTGTGATGAATTTTTTTTTTATAATTTTTCAACTCATGTAATGATATTTATTATTTGATAATAAAATGAGGCATTGATTCATCATATTAGTTGCATATTATTATGTCTAAGATTATGATGAACTTCAAAGATTAGGATAATAATTTTAGGAGACATGAATGGGTCATGCTTGTGAGACCTAAAATCCTAAAACTCTATTCTTAAATATTTCTGATCGTAGGAATATTGAGTCGGGGATCAATGTTTCGGATAGACTGGCACGTCCTATGTATGCTCGATGGAGGTGACAGATCTCACTAGCCACTTGTGTGGGATACTAACACAAAGATGTGGGTGCTCATTTGAGAAATGAGTCTACTGAATTGACTCAATAAAAGAGAACATCTTATGGAAGCCTTACTTGCATGTCAAAGATGGTTCTCTATGTGGGAGTTGTGCAAGTGATCTTTGAACCTGAGATCACCATGGAACCTTATGCACATGAACCCATATTTTGGTTCATATCCAGGCATGACATTAAGACATATACGGGATGTTCTAGATATGGTGAAGTGTGTATGAAGGTTGTTAGTAGATCAATATAGAATCGATTACTCCTAGTAAGAGGAGATCGCATCCTATGTATTCTCATTCCTAGATGACTCGAAAAAATTTTTTTGGCCAAAAATAGGAAGAAGATTAGAAAGAGTTTCTAAAGCTTCTTTATTAGAGTCATCATTGGTATATTGAGAATCAATATGAATATGTGTTTGAGTTTGACATGATTCCATACTCATGAATATATTCAGGATGCAGGGATGATCGAAGGATTGAATTCATGGTAACTTACCATTGAAGGGTATATTTGGTATTTTTATCAAATTTCATATCTTCTGAGTAGTCATGATACATTGCTAGACATCAATCTTGACTTGTAGATCTGATCGAATTAAAAAATTTAATTCGATCATCAATTAGAAAGGATTCTAATTGTTGAGCTCGGATTAGCTCGATTGGATCTAATTCGATTAGATTAAAATCTAATCAAATTAGATCAACTTACACCTGGATCTACTGCTAGCTAGATATGGAACCTAATGGGTCATATACATATAAAAATTAGCCAAGGATCCTTTTGAAAAAGGTTGGTTAGAATTTTGGATTCAATCAGGGTTTCTGGTAAGCATGCTAGCACGTGTGGAATCCCTAGCTCTTTTGGAGATCAATTTGATCTCATACCTTGCTGATTTGAGAGCCTAATTTGGTGGGTATTTGGATCAGGTCAAGCCACCTAGAAGTAGCCAAAGAGAGGCACCATATCTATTTATTAATGTCAAAAATCAAGAGTCTAAGATGAGAAGGACTCTTGGCGCAAATAAGAAGAGCACACACGCTCTTTGGTTTTGGCATGCAGAAGGACTAAGAGTCCTTCTACGTTGGATCTCTATTTTTTATGGCAATGAGATCAGATCATGGTCCACCTAGCACATCATTTAAAGTATAAAAAATCTATCAGATTATGCATGAAAAATTCCTGAAACATTGTTGCATGTGTGATAGGTTTTCTGGACGCACGAAGGGATGTGAAGACTCCTATTTAAGGAGCCTTAAGTGACTTTTTTATCTGATAATTTTCTTGATAAGAATCAAATTTAAGTGCTAATCACATGAAAAAATATCTAAAAAATTATTGGATATTAGAAGGTTGCTTTTGACACCCTTTTTTGGGCGTGCACACATGCGATAGCGAGAAGGTGCTCGCATGTCTCTCTGATAGAGAGTCCTTCTTAGGTTTAAACATTTATCCAATTGAGTCGTCACTTAGTGATAGCCTTTCTATTTGAATCATGTGTTATTTGGCAAAATTTCAAGCTGATCTGAAGTCAGAAGAGATGCCAAATGCATCTCTTTCTGTGCATGCGTGTGTGAGAGGGCCGAAATCGATGTATCATACCCTGAAGAGTCTTTCTATTTGAAAACTCTCAAATAAGTGATATGAGCACTTGATATGGCTTTCTAGATGAGGCATGCCTTCTCTATTGGTGCCCCATCTGGTGCTATAAATAGAGGAAGGCAGAAGGGTTGGTCATTCAATTCTTACATCCCCTATCCACTCCCTCTCTCCCTCTCTTACAACTCTAAGGTTTAGGACAAAGGCTTGTTCTTTTAGGACAAGCATAATCCTAATAGCTTTAAGGGTTTAAGAGGTCTAGAAGAAGGTGAAGGAAAAATCGTCTTTTTCTTTGTAGGATCTTCCAGATCTAATGAGATCTGAGGTGAAATATTTAAAAAAAAATTATCCTACTTTATTTCAAATCTAAGATCTATTAGATTTGATTCTTATTATTTAATATTTAATCTAAAATTAAATCTAAAATTTGGAGATTAGAGAAATACCTCTAGGATAACTAGATTACCCTGTAGATGATCGCAGCAATGCCCGAGGTTCAAAAATAGCCACGCAGTTGCCTGGCCTCTATCGATATCCACTGGAGCAAGATCTGGATTATCTTCTCCTTTCGAATCTCTGCTCTAAAAATCAGATCTAGAATATCTTCAAAAGATCTTCTGAAACTGGAGCAGCAGCTTCTCGACAAATCCCTGTAGCCTTCTGATCAGGGAGCCACCACACCTTGGACAAGTACCAGATGGATGCCCAACTTCTTAGATGTGAAGAGGGGAGAGAGAGAACTAGAGGGGGCATGGAGAAGTAGAGGGATATCAGGCTTTTCCTAGGGATTGAGCAGATTCTCTAAACCCTAGGCACAGACAGGGTTTAAATAGCCCTGCTGCGCCATGCAGTGCCACATCATTCGACCAATCAAAAAATTTTAATTAATTCTAAAAAAATTTTAATTGATGGAGTGATATCATCTGATCATATCAGATAAAAATTCCACCAAATCCTCCTACTATTGGCACCAACACTGGACAAATACAGTGAGATTGGCGCCCAACAGTTTGAGTCGATCAAGGCATAGAGTCCTCATCTCATGGGACTCTATCCTTATCCACTTGGGACGCACGCCATATCTAATTATGGTGCCCACTTTGAGGGTAAAATTAGCAGGTGGACACTCCACAAAAACTCTCCAATGATCTCTTGCCAAGTAGCCTTCAGTCCAAGGTCCATGGGTCAACGTTTGACCGATGTCCTAAAATAGAAATGGCAGGTGATAGGAATTAGCAGGTGTTGTCTTAAATTCATCTCATGAATTAAGATAAGATTTTTCTGAGCTGGACTGACTCCAGTCAGATTGAGAGAAATCTTCTCAAGATTCTCTGGGTGAGTCAAATCACATTTGACTCAGTCAAGATAGAAAAGATTACACAAGGAGAAAGTTAGGCTCAATCGTGTGCTAGCACATTTTCTTGAACCTAATTAGATCTAATCCAAATCAATCGAACTGTGCTAGCTCAATTGATGACATCTAGACCCTAACTTTTGTTTGTGTGATCAAGTTAGGTTTATTTTTGTATGATAATGAGACATGTCGTGATCTCATCATCGACATCATCGAAACTCCTTTCGATGGACCAGAACTCTTTTGATTCAGATAATTAGAATGATCGATCATCAAGATCATTCTAATTGCTCCTAAAATCCATCAATGACACCTAGCAGTATATGGTTGCAACCCATCAGAAATGAAGACAAACCTCTCGGTGCAGCTACCTGTGTGATTGAGTTCTTCTATCATGAGTCCCGACTGAATTAGGGTTAAGGTGAACTCGTCAAACCCAACATCAGTCATATGAATCAATCGATTGATCCAAGTCTGATGTGAAACCTTAATGGAAACCTCTTTTCCATTATTTCACTCTGCCATGGCCATGGGCTTAAGGACTCGATCTTTCGATTATCATAGGACTACTCCTCTCATCTACCAAGGTTGATAGATCCCATCTTGGTGTAATCTGGTTCCTACAATGAAAATGCTACAACCAACATATACCTCAGGATTTCGAATAGCTAGGAGATCGAGTTATGGTGTAGTCAAACTATAATACACTCAAGGTGAACTGTCGATGCACCTCAGGTCAAAGAACTAGACACACAGCTGCAGCATCGAGTTAGTCATCGACGAGAAGGTAGACTTCCTTATGACTGCTCAAGGTGGTCACATTCAGTACTCTCGTTCTCAATGAATATCTGTACTCTCGCTCTGGTGTCTTCACACCGTAGACTCAAGACACATCTATCCTAAGAAAGCGATCGTACACCAACGTTCCAGATCGATCACTATCCTCGTGATGATCCTATGGTCAGGAGCTGTTTATGAGTTAGTTATGTAAATTCATGCCTTAAATTTTCAACTCTTGAAAATATGAATTAACATTCCTACTAACTCAAAGGATGTATCACAGATATAATGTACACAATGTGATAATAGAATAACCCTTTTATTCATTTATATTCAAAATTATAAATTTATCCTCACATTTGTACTGGAATGTGTCAGCCAATCTGGCATCTAAGGCACACATTTAACAAACTCCCACTTGACCTAATGCCAATTGGCTACATATCTAAGTCCCATCTTCTCAAGGTGGGCTTCGATCTTCTGCTGGCCTAATGGCTTTGTCAGTGGGTCTGCCACATTGTCTGTGGAGTCAACTCTCTTAATCTTGACATAATCCTTTTCGAGGTAATCACGGATCAAATAAAATCGTCGCTCGATATGCTTGGACTTCTGGTGAGATCTTGGCTCCTTAGCTAGGGCTATGGCACCATTATTGTTGCAGTAAAGAGGGATGGCATCCAATGACATCACTCCAAGCTCTACGGCAAATTTTTTGTACCAGAATCCCTCCTTCATAGCTTTCGATGCAGCAATATACTCTGCCTCCATGGTGGAATCAGCAATCACCGTCTGCTTGAAACTCTTCCAGCTAACTGCACCACCATTGCAAATGAACAGTCTTCCAAATGTCGACTTTCGATCATCTATATCAGACATAAAGTCTGAGTCTGTAAATCCCTGAACCTGGAGTTCTCCATTCTCAAAAACTAGAAACATATCCTTAGTCCTTCTCAAGTACTTAAGGTTACATTTCACAGAAGTCCAGTGCTCTTCGCCTGGATTCGATTGATATCTGCTTGTGACACTCACAGCATGGGCTATATCAGATCGTGTACATAGCATGGCATACATGAGGCTCCTTATTGCGAAAGTATAAGGGATCTTGCTCATGCGTTCAATCTCCTCAGGTGTGCTAGGGCACATCTTCTTGGAGAGATGAATACCATGTCTAAAAGGTACTAAACCTCTTTTGGAGTTTTCCATGCTAGACCTTTTTAGCACCTCCTCTATGTACATCTTCTGTGAAAGTCCCAGCATCCTATTTGATCTATCTCTATAGACCTTAATACCCAGTATAAAGGATGTCTCTCCTAGATCTTTCATAGAGAACTCCTTAGACAACCATATTTTGACTGAGGTCAATATGGAAATATTATTTCCAATCAGGAGGATGTCATCTACGTACAGTACGAGGAAGATAACTGTGCTCCCACTGACCTTTTTGAACACACATGGTTCCTCCTCGTTCTTGATGAAACCAAACATTTTGATCACATCATTGAAATGAGTATTTCAGCTCTGAGATGCTTGCTTAAGTCCATAAATGGATCTTTGCAGCTTGCAGATCTTGTGATCATCATCATTGGATGTGAAACCAAGCAATTGTTCCATATAGATATCTTCCTCAAGATATCCATTTAAGAATGTCGTTTTCACATCCATCTGTCATATTTCATAATTGAAATAGGCTACAACAACAAACAATGTGCGGATAAATTTTAGCATGGCTACGGGTGAGAAGGTATCCTGATAGTCAATGCCTTCATGCTGACTATAACCTTTCGCTACGAGCCTAGCCTTGAATATCTCCACCTTCCCATCTGCACCTATTTTTCTCTTGAAGATCCATTTATACCTAATAGGTACAATACCTTCAGGTGGATCTACCAAGGTCCAGACTTGGTTTGAGTGCATCGAGTCAATTTCTGATCTCATTACCTCTAATCATTTCTCGGAGTCGATATCTGATATTGCCTCGTCATAGATCTTGGGGTCATCACCATGAGCCCCATTTCTCGTGAGAAATATTTTCTCTACATCCTCTTGTATGGTACCTAAGTACCTTTCAGGAGGATGGAAAACCCTAGTCGATCTATGAGGTGGAAGAGGTTGTGTTAGGACTGGTTCTAATTGATTGGGTTCCTCAGATTCTTTAGCTTGTTGCTCTTGGGAGACATTCTCCTTGAGCTTAATTATTCTTCCGATGCCACTATCTTGAATAAACTATTTTTTTAAAAAAATAGCATGTCGATTCACAATCATATTGTGGTCTTTCAAAATATAAAAATAGTATCCTAATGACTCTTTAGGATATCCTATGAATCGAGCTCTAAAAGATCTAAACTCTAACTTGTCCGCCTGCTGTCTCTTGACATGAGCCGGACAACCCCAAATTCTGAGATGACTTAGACTTGATTTCTTACCATGCCATATCTCATACGGTGTGGTAGGAACGGTTTTAGAAGGAACCTTATTCAATACATATATTGCTGTCATGAGATAATGTCCCCAAAGAAACTCAAGGAGGTCTGTGAAGCTCATCATGGAATGGATCATATCTAATAGGGTCCGGTTCCTCCATTCTGAAACCTCGTTGAGTTGTGACATTCCAGGTGGAGTCCATTGAGAGACTATGTCATTATCCTTAAGATAGTCTAAAAACTCCTGACTAAGGTATTCGCCTCCTCGATCTAATTGAAGAACCTTAATGGGCTTTTCTATTTGTTTTTCTACTTCATGTCTGAATTCTTTGAACTTTTCAAAGGCTTCGGACTTGTGTTTCATTAGAAACATATACCCATACCTAGACATATCATCGGTGAAGGTAATGAAGTAGACATAGTTGCCTCTAGCTGGCACATCAAATGGGCCGCACACATCTGTATGTACTAGGACAAGTAGGTCTGTGGCCCCTTCCCCATATCCTGTAAAAGGGAGCTTGGTCATTTTGCCTTAAAGGCATGATTCACAAACTGGATATGACTTGGAAGTCAATGGACTCAATAGTCTGGATTTCTCCAATTTGTTAACCCTGTCTTCCGCTATATGACCTAGCCTTAGGTGCCACAGATACCTATCATTTAGACTATCTCTAGGCCTTTTAATTTCTATGGCATTCATATTTTTTTCGATATTAAATATAGATACATCAATATGTAGCTGATAGAGGCTATTAATAAGAAAATCATTTGCAACTTTATTATTTTCATAAAATATATTACAATGATCCTTATGAAAGCTAATCACATAGCCTTTTTGTGCTAAACATGAAATAAAAATTAAATTCCTGCTTGCTGTAGACACATAATAATAGTCTCTAAGAACTAAATCTAATCCTAACGATAATCACAGAGGATAGGTTCCCACGGCCACAGCAGCAACTCTTGCTCCATTTTTGATGCGTAGGATCATATCCCCATCCCTCAGCCTCCTGCTCTCCTCAAGACCCTGCATAGAAGTGCACAAATGAGCACTAGAACTAGAGTCAAGTACCCAACTGGATGCAGAGAAAACCGTAAGATTAGATTCTATAACGAGCATACCTCCAGAAGGACCATCCTTCTTGTTCTTCAAGGTGGCCAGATACTGCGGATAGTTTCGTTTCCAATGGTCGTCTGAATTACAGTGAAAATATTTTCTCTTTTCAGCAGCCTTCTTCTTTGCTTCCGTCTTCTTCCTTTTTCCATCCACCTTCTGCTTCTTTGCAGACTTTTTCTTCTTTCCAAAAGACTTTCTCTTGGAAGAAGTCCGCTCCACAGTAAGGACTGAGCCTTTTGAACTCTTCAAAGAAAGCTCAGCCGTAACCAACATGTTCATTAACTCAGCCAAGGTACACTGCATCTTATGCATATGAAAGTTCATGATGAACTGACCATATACATCGGACAAGGACTGAAAGATCACATCAATCTGAAAATCTTTATCTAAGATGATACCGAGCTTGTCAAGCTCCTCAAGGTCCTTGATCATTGTCAAACAATGATCTTGGACTGACTGCCCATCACGCATTTTAGCCTTAAAAAGTTTTTGGCAGACTTGATACTTGGCTATGCGACTTTGTTCACCAAACAACTCTTGTAGGTGAGCCAATATTTGGTGGGTAGTCATAATATTCTCATGATGACACTGTAAGTTATCAGACATTGCATCCAACATGTAGTACCTGGCTTTGTTATCTTCATCCGTCCACTTTTTCAGAGATGCTCTCTGTTCAGCAGTCGAACGTGCTGGCATGGTAGGTGGATCCTGGTCCAAGACATGAGTCAGTTTCTCGAAGCCCAGAATAATTCTATAGTTCCTCAACCAGTCTTTGAAATTGGGTCCAGTCAATCTGTGGGTGTCTAATATTTTGGTCAGGGGGTTGGATGCAGACATGTTTCCTATAGAGAGTCAAAAGTTTCTAGTTAGATTTTGTAATCAGACTTAACCAATTTGTTTAGGAGTTTCATTTTTAAATAAATTAGGCTCTCACTATTTTCTCAGATCCCTACACTCCCTAGGTAGAGATGTAAAATTCTCTATGATTAGTGATTTCTAGTGGGTGGTGCGGTCTCACCGACTAGCTCATCACCTCACCTAACAGTTATTGGTGATGGGTCAACCGATGAGTGGATAACTTTTGTCCAATGATTCTCTAATCATGGTGCACCCAAAACTTGGTCTATAATTCATGAAGCTCACCATGCCCAAAATATTGCTCCAATCCTTAGTTAAGTCAGACCCACCATTTGCATGAACTAGATTCCTGATTGAGTCCCTCACCGTATCCAAAATATTGAGCATAACCCGTCCTCTAATCCGTAGCATCCAATGCCTAATGGACATGGTTGCATCTTTTCGGTGCAACTGAACCACTGTAACCAACTGAGAACAATCAACCTCGGGAAGGGCCCACACATCCACAATGGTGGAAGACCTTAGACTTAATATTTTCTTAGGAAGATTTGATTTAGGTCTCATTAAACTTGACTTGATATAGTCATAACAATTATGACTAACCTAGTGATATGGGTTAGCTTGAATTGTTAGCCATCTCAAATCAGAACTGGGTCGACACATATGGCCAGGTTGAAAGGAATATGCCCTATAAGCCAATCAAAATGTGTAATTTGATGGATATTCTTTTGTCTCCCGACAACTCATGTACTGATATTTTAAATAAATAAAGGCATTTTGTTCATCATATGCCGTGTCTTATTTTTTGATTATGATGAACCCCATAAATTAAGGCTATAATTTTAGGATTATGATGTGATCATACCAGTGAGACCTAAAATCTTAAAATCTTAATTTTAAATATTTTTAGTCGATGGAACATTGAGTAGGGGATCAATGTTTTCGGTAAGACTGGTACATCCTGTGTATGCTCGATGGAAAGGGTAATTAATCTCACAATTACTTGTGTATGACACTAATATAAGGATGTAAGTGCTCATTAGAGAATGAGTTCACTGAATTGATCCAATTAAAGAACATCTGATGGAGTCTTATCTACATGTCAACAGATGTTTCTCATAGTAGAAATTATGCATGTAAATCTTTTGACCTGAGACTGCCATAGAACCTTGTAAGTATGAATTCATATTTTGGATCATACTCATTCTTGATTTAATCATGTACGGGGTATTCTGGATATGATGGATTGCTTATGAAGGTTGTGAGTAGGTCAATATGAAAATGATCACTCCTAGTAAGCGAAGATCGCATCCTATCTGCTTCGATCGAATAATGATTCAGGAAGACTTTGATCAGAGCATTATAAAAAATTAGAAATAATTTTTAATATTTCATAAATTGAATCATTATTATCTGATCGAGAGAAATATGAATATAAAATTGGGTTTGATATTTTTCTATACCCAAACTTATATTCGGGATGCAGGATGATCGTAAGATCAAGTTGCACGATAATTTTCACCGAAGGGTATTTTTGGTATTTCTATCAAAATTCTATATCTTTCAGGTAGATATGATACATTACTAGACGTCAATCATGTCTTGTGAGTTTGATCAAATTAAAGAGTTTAATTCGATCGTTAATTAGAAGCTGTTCTGATTGATCGAAACGGGTCAGCTTGATTTGACCTAAATTGGCTCGATTGTGTTCTAACCAAATTAGGTTAAATTGCACCCGGACTCACTGCTAGCTAGATGTGGAACCCAATGGGTCACACACAAAGAGAATTGATCATGGGTTTAATTTGATTAAACCATGTTTGCAAGTTGAACATGCTAGCACATGTTGCAAACCCTAGCATCTAGATTCGAATTGGATTCGAATCAGGTTCCAATTTGGGCTAATTTAGAACCAATTTGAGCCAAATTGGATTTGATCTTGAAATGGGTTTGAAGTATTCTGATTGGGCTTGCTGTTGGGTGCCAAAAACCAGGGAACCACACATCTAAGAGTCTCTCTCTTGGCGTGTGGATTTAAATCCATGCGCATGTGCCACATGGCGCATGGATGGGAGTTGGTGCCCCCTTGACTTGGTCTTATCTATTTTCTCTGTGGCTTTTATTCTACGAAAGGTTTTCAAAACTCTTAGGAGGTGCTTTAGAGTCCTTCTGAGTATTAAACTCTTCATAGAATAGTTAGGAGAAGAGATAAGGATGAAGCCATGTGCCACCCTTTGGAAGCGCCCCTTGGACCAAGTCAAAACTCAAGGTTGTTTTGACTTGTTCCACACCCCTTATCTCTTGCACCCTTCCTAAAGTTGGCACCCTCTATCTTGGCCATTGGATGGGCTTCCTTCCAGATCCAAAGGCATGGGTTGATGGCACCAATAAGAGAAGCATTGCGACTTCTCATGTGAACACCGTAAGTTGAGTTCGAAGAGTCCTTCTGAAATAAGGCACCTCTTCAACCCAACTTTGATGTCCACATGGCTTTTTCTCATTAAATGGAGTGTGAGAAATTATGAGGAGGCATGAGATGAGGTGTGAGTGGGCATGAGATGCTTGGTTTGCACCCCTACGTGCAATATAAATAGGGTTGCACGCCAACGGGTCATCGCTCATTCCAAACTCTTCCTTCTTTCTTACAATAGGCTCATCTTATCCAATTCTCTTTATTCTTTTTCTCTAGCCTAGACAAGGTCTTGATAAAGGATAAGAAGTCTTCCAAAAGGCTTAGAGAATTATAATAAAAATTAAGATGACAAGGAGCAAGAAAGGAAGGTAAGAAAAGGTCCAACAGGGTGACAGCAAAGCCAAGAAAGGAGGTTCTGCCCAAATAGCATTTAAATTCTGATAAATTAGAATTTAATTGTAGAGAATTTTTAAATAGATGCTAGTGGGTTGATCGAGTCCTCATGTGGATCAACGTTGGAGGGTGAACACATGGGCACCTAGTGGAAACCCTGACGGATTACTGCCGGCGACCGAGCACAAATTAGGGTTTAGCGATAAGAGGTATGTTTCTATACCTTTTATTATGATATTAATGTATATTATATGGTTTAAATTCTGATAAGGTGATCTTGGAGTTAGGTTTTGGTTTTATAATTTCATAATAATTGCTTTGATATCCGTGCTTCTGCATTGACACCAAACCTCACAGTGGTATCAGAGCCACCTTGTTAGAATTAAATCATATGATGATATGTTAATGATTTAATGGCAATATTATAAATATGATATGATCATAATTTATAATTTTTATATAATATTAATATGATGAGATCATATTCATTATTTCATAATTAAATTATGATGTATATAATTATGGAATGTTGCCCTGTCATATTGAATTGTGTTCACTATGATGCTAATTTTTTTTATTCATGTATTTAGTACGATATAGAAATTTAATGTGCATTGAGACCTGAAAAGCCCTCTATAAAATGATATTAAGTTGTAGTGTAATTAACTAATAGCAGAACCAGTCCAGATATCTAATTGATCAATCAGTGTCTAGGAAAGTGATTCATGATTGATAAAGAGAACGTGGTTTCTAATTGGTTCCGTTATCTAACCTGGCCAATTTATTGGTGTCTAAGGAAAGCAACGGGGGGATCCCCACCTCTCTCCCTCTTACCTGGCTGATTAGATTAATTTAATTCTTGGCTGAGATGCTTGGTGTTATATTCACTACATTATGGCCTTCCTTCATGCTAGGACATTATTATGTTATGAACTATATTAGGTTTGTTGTGTAACCACAAGATCGATTATGAAAACTGACATAATATTGTTCTGGTGCATCGAGATGCTTACAGCATTTTTGAGTATAATGCTTTGTTGTGTAACCACAAGAGCATTTATATTCTATTTTGACTGTATTAAAGGATCCTACTTAACTAAAACATTATGGTTTGTTGTGTAAACACAAGGCTATTAATGTTTTAGAGGCCAGGATTTTTATTGAGAATTGCATGAGATGCAATTGGAAAAAGTTTTCTACCTTTGAACTTATAAAAGGTTTATTGTGCAACCACAAGATCTTTTATAAGGAATTAGGATCTCAATCCCACTAAGAAAATCAATCAAGATTTTCTCGAACATCATACTAGAGGGTTATGATGTCTTATAAAATGGTGGGAGATACAATTAAATTAAAGTCCTAATTTAATTATGCATATCATCTTGAGTTGTTTGCTTATGTAATGTTCTTTATTATGTAGATTAATGGCTTCTTCACTTTCACTTCGCTCCATTTTGGATACAAATAAATTGACTGATCCCAACTATGTGGACTGGTTGAGAAATCTTAAAATAGTACTTGTCAAGAGAAGCTTTCTTACATCCTTGATACCCCTGACATTGAGTCAGTTGGGGAGGATGCCACAGAGGAAGAAAAAGCCACATATAGGATGTGGCAAAATGATTCTTTAACTGTCAAGTGTATCATACTTGCCTCTATGATAAATATGTTGCAGAGGCAGCATGATAGCATGGACACTCATTCCATATTGCTCAATTTAAAAGAGCTTTATGGGGAACAGAGTAGGACTGCTAGATATGAGATATCTAAGCAGTTATTCCGTACCAGAATGGCAGAGGGGTCATCCGTACAAGATCATATTTTGATGGTTATTGACCTGATCACTCGATTAGGTCAATTAGGTTTTGTTATAGATAGAGAGTTGAGTCAGGATCTAATCCTGCAATCACTCCCAGAATCATTTTCTCAGTTTGTCATGAACTATCACATGAACAAACTGAATTCTTCCTTACCTGAGTTATTAAATATGCTCAAGACAGTAGAGAGTCATATCAAGAAGGATAAGGCTCCTCTTCTTCTTGTGGATGGGATCTCCAAGAAGAAGGCAGGCAAAAAGGGTTCTAAAAGGAGGCTGAACCCTAAATGTGGTATAAATAAGAGGAAGAAAGGAAAGAAGACCTCTGGACAGTCGACCTGCTTTCACTGCGACAAGACAGGTCATTGGAAAAGGAATTGCAAGGTTTACCTTGCAACAGTGAAGACTGGTGCAAATAATGCACCAAAAGGTATGTATGAGATACATACAATATTATCATTGAATTCTTTCATTTCAAACTCTTGGGTATTGGATACCGCCTGTGGTTTTCATATATGCAAATCATTGCAGGGGTTGCAGAAAATTAGAAGTTTGAGGAAGGGAGACTTCGAGCTCTACGGTGCTGGAGGAGAGTCCATCCAAGCAGAAGTTGTAGGAACAAATATCTTGAAGTTTCTTTCTGAAAAGATCTTAGAGCTAACAAATTGTTATTACATGACTAAGATCATTAGAAATATTGTATCTGTACCCTTGTTGATAAAATAAGGATATCAAATATTTGTAACGAGCAATGGTTGCTCGATTAATTTTTCTAATGAAATAATTTGCCATGGCATTTTTGACAATGGTTTGTTGACTCTATGTTTGAATGATAATATTTTTCATGTTGATGAAAATAAAAAATGTAAGAGAGATAATGTAAATAATACCTTACTTTGGCATTGTCGACTTGGTCATATTAGTGAGACTAGGATTAACAAGTTATACAAAGAAAAGTTCTTTGATCCTCATGATAGTGAATCATTAGGAACTTGTGAATTATGTCTCATGGGTAAAATGATCAAGACTTCATTTAGTGGACATGGAGATAGGACAAACGAGTTGTTAGGACTTGTACATACAGATCTATGTGGCCCTATGACAATCCAGGCCAGAGGTGGATACTCTTATTTTATTACATTTACAGATGATTTATCTAGGTTTGGATATGTGTATCTTATGAAACATAAATCCGAAGCCTTTGATAAATTCAAAGAGTATCAAAGTATGGTCGAAAAATAAACTAAAAAAAGTATAAAAATCCTTCGATCTGATCGAGGAGGAGAATACTTATCCAGTGAATTTTTAGACCATCTTAAGATAAAGGGAATTATCTCTGAATGGACACCTCCTTATACACCACAATTAAATGGTGTAGCCGAAAGGAGGAACCGTACCTTATTAGATATGGTGCGGTCCATGATGTGCTTCACTGAGTTGCCTATTTTCTTCTGGGGTCATGCTTTAGAGATTGTAATAATTATCTTGAATAGAGTACTTTCAAAATCTGTATCTAGCACTCCATATGAGATATGGAGAGGTAAGAAACCCAATCTTAAATATTTTAAGATATGGGGATGTTCAGCATATGTCAAAAAAATTTTTGGACATAAGCTAGATGCTAGAGCAGATAAATATTTGTTTGTAGGATATCCTAAGGATAGTATAGGATATCTATTCTACCACCCTACTGAACAAAAGATATTTGTAAGTAGGCATGCCACTTTCATGGAGAAAGAATTTATCCTAGAAAGAGGCAGTGGAAGAAATATTGAAATTAATGAAGTTCAAAAAAAATAAATAGATATTTCTCAACCAAATATTCACATAAATAAGGAAGAACCAGAACACATAACTCCTATCCGTAGGTCAGATAGGGTACGATATGTACCTATAAGGTATGGGTTCATTATTGAGAATAATGAAGCCCAAGTCATTGAGAATGATGAACCTTTGACCTATACGGAAGCTGTCATAAGTAAGGACTCAGACAAATGGCAGGATGCCATGAAATTCGAGATGGACTCCATCTACACCAACAAAGTATGGACTTTGGTTGATGCACCAGAAGGGGTAAATCCTATTGGGTGCAAATGGGTCTATAAGAAAAAGATCGTAGTAGATGGTCAAATAGAAACCTATAAAGCTAGATTGGTACCTAAAGGTTTCAAGCAAAAATAGGATATTGATTATGATGAAACTTTTTCACCTATTGCCATGCTCAAATCTATTCGGATTATGCTTGCAATAGCAGCATACTATGATTATGAAATATGGCAAATGGATGTGAAGACCGCCTTCTTGAATGGTTTTCTAGAAGAGGAGGTCTACATGTCACAGCCAGAGGGTTTTGTCTCAAATGACAGATCAAATCAAGTATGCAAGCTTAAGAAATCCATTTATGGATTAAAGCAAGCCTCAAAGAGTTGGAACATACGCTTTGATATAACAGTCAAAGAGTTTGGCTTCATCAAGAATGTGGATGAACCTTGTGTGTATAAGAAGACTAGTGGGAGTGCCCTAGTTTTCTTGGTTCTGTATGTAGATGACATACTCCTCATTGGGAATGATATCCCAATATTACAATAAGTCAAATTATGGCTATCCAATAAATTTTTCATGAAAGACTTGGGGGAAGTATCCTATATACTTGGTATAAAGATCTATAGAGATAGATCTAAAAGGATGCTAGGCTTATCCCAATCTAGGTATATTGACTTAATACTGAAAAGATTTAGTATGAATGGGAGTAAAAGAGGTTACTTACCCATGAGTCAAGGCATACATCTCTCTAAGAAGATGTCTCCTAAGACAACTGAAGAGAGAAATAGAATGAGTTCTATTCCTTATGCTTCGGCTGTAGGATCAATAATGTATGCTATGTTATGTACCAGGTCTGATGTAGCTTATGCCTTAGGCATAGCCAGTAGATTTTAGGCTGATCCAGGAGAGGATCATTGGAAGGTTGTGAAAAATATTCTAAAGTACTTAAGAAGGACTAAGGATATTTTTCTTATATATGGTGGATCTGATCTTAAACTAGAAGGATACTCTGATTCTAGTTTTCAATCAGACCCAAATGATAGCAAATCCATTTCAGGGTATGTCTTTACTTTGAATGGTGGAGCAGTGAGTTGGAAGAGTTCTAAGCAGCAGACTATAGCTGACTCAACCACAGAGGCAGAATACATAGCTGCAAGTGAAGCCACCAAGGAAGCTGTTTGGATGAAGAAGTTCATCACTAAATTGGGTGTTGTTCCTGAGATTGAGAACCCAGTACCACTTTATTGTGATAATACTGGAGCAGTTGCTCAAGCAAAGGAACCCAAGTCTCACCATAAATCCAAGCACATTTTGAGACGCTTCCATCTCGTTCGTGAAATAATTGAAAGACAAGATGTTATTATTGAACGAGTAGACACAAAGAACAACATAGAGGATCCGTTCACTAAAGCTTTACCACAGTAGCAGTTTGATCGCCACCTCGATTGTATGGGGTTGAAATATAAGGGCGATTGGCTTTAGTGCAAGTGGGAGATTGAAAGGAATATGCCCTATAAGCCAATCAAAATGTGTAATTTGATGGATATTCTTTTGTCTCCCGACAACTCATGTACTGATGTTTTAAATAAATAAAGGCATTTTGTTCATCATATACTGTGTCTTATTTTTTGATTATGATGAACCCCATAAATTAGGGCTATGGTTTTAGGATTATAATGCGATCATACCAGTGAGACCTAAAACCTTAAAATCCTAATTTTAAATATTCCTAGTCGATGGAACATTGAGTAGGGGATCAATATTTTCGGTAAGACTGGTACATCCTGTGTATGCTCGATGGAGAGGATAATTGATCTCACAATTACTTGTGTATGACACTAATATAAGGATGTAAGTGCTCATTAGAGAATGAGTTCACTGAATTGATCCAATTAAAGAACATCTGATGGAGTCTTATCTATATGTCAACAGATGTTTCTCATAGTGAAAATTGTGCATGTAAATCTTTTGACCTGAGACTGCCATAGAACCTTATAAGCATGAATCCATATTTTGGATCATACTCATTCTTGATTTAATCATGTACGGGGTGTTTTGGATATGGTGGATTGCTTATGAAGGTTGTGAGTAGGTCAATATGGAAACGATCACTCCTAGTAAGAGGAGATCGCATCCTATCTGCTTCAATTGAATAATGATTCAGGAAGACTTTGATCAGAGCATTATGAAAAATTAGAAATAGTTTCTAATATTTCATAAATTAAATCATTATTATCTGATTGAGAAAAATATGAATATAAAATTAAGTTTGATATTTTTTCATACCCAAACTTATATTTGGGATGCAGGATGATCGTAAGATCAAGTTGCATGGTAATTTTCACTGAAGGGTATTTTTGGTATTTCTATCATAATTCTATATCTTTTAGATAGACATGATACATTGCTAGACGTCAATCATGTCTTGTGAGTTTGATCGAATTAAAGAGTTTAATTCGATCGTTAATTAGAAGCTTTCTGATTGATCGAAATGGGTCAGCTTGATTTGACCTAAATCGGCTCGGTTGTGTTCTAACCAAATTAGGTTAAATTGCATCCAGACTCACTGTTAGCTAGATGTGAAACCCAATGGGTCACACACAAAGAGAATTGATCATGGGTTTAATTTGATTAAACCATGTTTGCAAGTTGAACATGCTAGCACATGTTGCAAACCCTAGCATCTAGATTCGAATTGGATTCGAATCAGGTTCCAATTTGGGCTAATTTAGAACCAATTTGAGCCAAATTGGATTTGATCTTGAAATGGGTTTGAAGTATTCTGATTGGGCTTGCTGTTGGGTGCACGCCAAGGAGTCATCGCTCATTCCAAACTCTTCCTTCTTTCTTACAATAGGCTCATCTTGTCCAATTCTCTTTATTTTTTTTTCTCTAGCCTAGACAAGGTCCTGATAAAGGACAAGAAGTCTTTCAAAAGACTTAGAGAATTATAATAAAAATTAAGGTGACAAGGAGCAAGAAAGGAAGGCAAGAAAAGGTCCAACAGGGTGACAGCAAAGCCAAGAAAGGAGGTTTCGCCCAAATAGTATTTAAATTCTGATAAATTAAAATTTAATTGTAAAGAATTTTTAAATAGGTGCTAGTGGGTTGATCGAGTCCTCGTGTGGATCAATGTTGGAGGGTGAACACATGGGCACCTGATGGAAACCCTAACGGACTGCTGCCGGTGATCGAGCACAAATTAGGGTTTAGCGATAAGAGGTATGTTTCTATACCTTATATTATGATGTTAATATATATTATATGGTTTAAATTCTGATAAGATGATCTTAGAGTTAGGTTTCGGTTTTATAATTTCATAATAATTGCTTTGATATCCGTGCTTCCGCCTTGACACCAAACCTCATACAGGTAAGTGAGATCGGTGGAAGGGATATGCCATTAACTCGATAAGAATGCATTCGAGTCGAGTAGCTCCCAATTAAAAACTATTTGGTCGCATCTGCCCAACTTACCTTAGATACCAAATTATCAAACTAGAACCAATTGGGTTAGCCTACAATCCAGGCTCTAACTACTGAGCCAAATTAGGTCTTAACTTGATCGAGTCACATCTAAATGTGATTCGATCTTGACCTAGACTTAATCCTATTAAGCTGGTCAATTATTAGCTTTCATGATCCCACCTAATAAATTTTTGATTCGATTTGATCAACCGCTAGACCTAATTGAGCTACCCAAGCCTGAATCCAATTTTATGAAAATGACTTAGATCTGAAATTCTCAATTTTAGATCTAATTTAATTTCATAAGCTTAATTCATTAATTAAGTCTTGGGTTCATAAACAAAACATGTAAATAAATCCTAGGATTTCAGGATCTAGGATTTTGCAGAAAAGTAAATTTTGATTTCTGATTAAGGATGAACGCACAGCACCCCTACACATCATAAGAACACCCCATTGAATGGGAGGAGAGGGTCTTAAATTCTACTTTATTCTTATGACCGGATGGCCATGAGGAATACCTTAATCAGAAATATTAATTTAACTACAAAACTAGTTAGATCTAAGTTACATATCACATATATAATTTTAGATCTAACTTATACATGCTTTGCATACATCTCATGTATTAAAATCTGATCTAATTAGTATACTTTCAGATCTGACACATCACATATAACATCTGAAAAATATGATTTAAATTGAACTATTCAATATAAAATCTATTCTAGACAGTTACTAGAATAATTCTACAACTAGTCTAGGCATGCAATAGATCAATCTTATGTATTAATTAAAATTTTATTTTTTATTTTTTGATCTAAATATAATATTTATAATATCAAAAAATAGAGAATAAATTAGATCTAATTTATATTTTAATTATATTAAAATATAAAACTATAAGACTATTCATAGATCAAACTACTCCCAGTCTAGTCATGCATCTCATACATGTTAGATCTACTTAGATTTAATTTTAAATTTTTTTGATTTTAGATCCTATCACATCTGATGTGATATCTAAAATTTATTAATATTAGATAAATAAAAATAAAAATTAAATCTAAATTAGATCTGAAATAGAGCCATCAACCTGGCTCTGATACCAGTTGAAGGAAAAATCACCTTTTTCCTTGTAGGGTCTTCCAGATCTAATGAGATCTGGAGCGAAATATTTAAAAAAAAATTATCCTACTTTATTTTAGATCTAAGGTCTATTAGATCTAATTTTTATTATCTAATATTTAATCTAAAATTAAATCTAAAACTTGAGGATTAGAGAAATACCTCTAGGGTAACTAGATTACCCTTTAGATGATCGCAGCAATACCCAAGGTTCAAAAATAGCCACGCAGTCGTCTGACCTCTATCGGTATCCACTTGAGTAGGATCTGAATCATCTTCTCTTTGTAAATCTTTGCTCCAAAAATCAAATATAGATCTGATCTGGAAGATCTTCTAAAGCTGGAGCAGCAGCTTCTCGACAAATTCTTGCAGCATTCTGATCAGGGAGCCACCACGCCTTGGACAAGTACCAGATGGATGCCCAACTTCTTGGACATGAAGAGGGGAGAGAGAGGACCAGAGGGGGGAATAGAGAAGTGGAGGGATATCAGGTTTTTACTAGGGATTGAGCAGATTCTCTAAACCCTAGGCGCAGACAGGGTTTAAATAGACCCTGCTGTGCCATGTAGTGCCACATCATTCGATCAATCAAAAAATTTTAATTAATTTTAAAAAAATTCTAATTGATGGAGTGATATCATCTGATCATATCAGATAAGAACCCCACCAAACCCTCCTACTGTTGGTGCCAACACTGGATAAACACAGTGAGATTGGCGCCCAACAATTTGAGTCGATCAAGGCATAGAGTCCTCATCTCATGGGACTCTATCCTTATCCACTTGGGGTGCACGCTATATCTGATTATGGCACCCACTTTGAAGATAAAATTAGCAGGTGGATACTCCACAAAAACTCTCCAATGACCTCTTGCCAAGTAGCCTTCAGTCTAAGGTCCATGGGTCAACGTTTGACCGATGTCCTAAAACAGAAATGGCAGGTGACAGAAATTAGCAGGTGTTGTCTTAAATTCATCTCATAAATTAAGACAAGACTTTTTTGAGCTGGACTAGCTCTAGTCAGACTGAGAAAAATCTTCTCAAGGTTCTCTGGGTGAGTCAAATCATATTTGGCTCAGTCGAGATAGAAAAGATTACACGAGGAGAAAGTTAGGCTCAATCGTGTGCTAGCACGATTTTCTTGAACCTAATTGGATCTAATCCAAATCAATCGAACTGGACTAGCTCAATTGATGACATCTAGACCCTAACTCTTATTTGTATGACCTAGTTAGGTTCATTTCTGTATGGTAATGAGATAAGTCATGATCTCATCATCGACATCATCGAAACTCCTTTCGATGGACCAGAACTCTTCTGATTCAGACAATTAGAATGATCGATCATCAAGATCATTCTAATTACTCTCAAAATTCATCAGTGACATCTAGCAGTATATGGTGGCAACCCATCAGAAATGAAGACGAACCCCTCGGTGCAGCTACCTGTGTGATTGAGTTCCTCTATCATGAGTCCCAATTGAATTAGGGTTAAGGTAAACTCATCAAACCCAACATCAGTCATATGAATCAATTGATTGATCCAAATCTGATGTGAAACCTTAATGGAAAACTCTTTTCCATTATTTCACTTTGCTATGGCCATGGGTTTAAGGACTCGATCTTTCGATCATCATAGGACTACTCCTCTCATCTACCGAGGTTGATAGATCCCATCTTGGTGCAATCTGGTTCTTACAATGAATATGCTACAGCCAACATACACCTCAAAATTTTGAATGGCTAGGAGATCAAGTTATGGTATAGTCAAACTATAATACACTCAAAGTGAACTGTCGATGCACCTCAGATCAAAGAACTAGACACACAGCTGTAGCATCGAGCTAGTCATCGATGAGAAGGTAGACTTCTTTATGACTGCTCGAGGTGATCACGCTCGATACTCTCATTCTCAATGAATACCTATACTCTCGCTCTGGTGTCTTCACACTATAGACTCAAGACACATCTATCCTAAGAAAGCGATCGTACACCAACCTTCTGGATCGATCACCATCCTCGTGATGATCCTATGGTTAGGAGCTATTTATGAGTTAGTTATGTAAATTCATACCTTAAATTTTCAACTCTTAAAAATATGTATCACAGACATAATGTACACAATATGATAGTAGAATAACCCTTTTATTCATTTATAGTCAAAATTATAAATTTGCCCTCACATTTGTACAGAAATGTGTCAGCCAATCTGGCATCTAGGGCACACATCTAATAAAAGGTGGTCAGGTCCAGTGGGTGGTTCAGAGTGGCTCAAACTTAGGTCTGGAGAAAAATCTGATCGATTGGTGGCTAGTCGAGTTTCACGGGCTAGAACTCTTGAAGCAAGGTGAAGGGGGAGTGTTGTCTTTGGTTCAATTTTCGTGTGGATCATCGTTAGAGGGTGGACACTTGGATACCTCATGAAAATTGAATTATCATTATAGGTATTCTTCTGATCTAAATTTATTTTAATTATATTTTGATTATTATAGTCAAAAATTTTTGAGAATTAGGATTTTCGATGCATTGGGTATTTTGAATGAAAATTTTAAATACCTAATCCTTCTGCTGCACCATCGGAATGCAACAATGATCACTTCCTTCGGGTAGATGAGTCTTGAATTTATGGTATGGAGACATCAGAGCAAAAGTACGAGTACTTGTTGAGAACAAGAGTACTGAGTGTGACCAATCATGAGTAGTCACAAGGATATCTACCTCCTCATCAGTGACATGCTCGATACTGCAGTTGTGTGTTTAGTTCTCTAATCTGAGATGCATCAGCCATTCATCTTGAGGGTGCTATAGTTTGATTATACTATAACTCAGTCTTCTGACCATTCAGAGCCTTGAGGTGTATGTTGGCTGCAGTATGTTTATTATAAGAATTGGGTTACACCAAGATGGGATCATCGCCCTCGATAGAGTAGTCCTATGTAGATCATGAGATTGAGTCTCAAAGTCCATGACCATGACAGTATGAAAGATAGAAAGATATTTTTATTGGATTTCATATTGGACTCGAATCAATTGATTCAGACATATGATAGAAATGAGATTTGATAAGTTATCCTTAACCTCGGTCCTATCGGGACTCATGATAGAAAAATCGAATTATACAGTAACTGCACCTAGAGGTTCTTTTTTCAATTCTGATGGGTTGC
Source organism: Elaeis guineensis (assembly GCF_000442705.2). Classification (NCBI taxonomy): domain Eukaryota; kingdom Viridiplantae; phylum Streptophyta; class Magnoliopsida; order Arecales; family Arecaceae; genus Elaeis; species Elaeis guineensis. The sequence goes on along the minus strand of NC_025995.2, from coordinate 55,393,424 downwards.
CACTACATCCTACTAGGTGTCACTAATGGATTGTAGGATCAATTAAAATTATTTCGATGATCAATAATTCTAATTGGCTGAATTGAAAAGAGTTTCGATCCGTCGAAAAGAGTTTCGATGATATTGCTGATAGAGATCACAACATATCTCATTACCATATAGAATTGATCCTATGGGGTAACACAAACAAGGGCTTTGGCTTTGAATTACTTAATCGGACTCAATTGGTCCAATAGGGTCTAAAGAAATCATGCTAGCACATAATTTGATCCAGATTTCTCCTGGATTGGATTTCCTATTAGATAAGTTCAGCATAATCTAATTGGACTTTTAATTTGGCACTAAGAGTTGGTTGCATTTAATCTTCTTCAATTAAATTTAAATTATATTCAAATTTCAAAGGATACATGCCTATTTGAAAGTCAAATGGAGTGCATGAGGAATGGGAGAAGAGAAGAGTGCATGCCCCACTTTTTGTTCATGATTTTCCATGCACGAAGAGAGGGCACACACCCCTCCTATTGGATAAGGATAAGTGGTTATGGGTATTGATTCCATTTGAATTTTTGTTTGAATTTGAAGAGTTCAAATTTAAACAAAGTAGTTAGTCCCATTTGAATTTGAGTTTAAGTTTGAATGGTTCAAATTTAAATAAGGTTGTTAAGGATGAGATCCACTTAAAATTTAAATGGGATTATCCTTCCATGCCTACTTTGGTTTTCTTGTGCAAATGTTGCATGAAGAAAAGAAAAGAAAGAAGGGGGCATCACCCCATGTGGATAAGAAGGGAGGGAGACAGTGGGATGCCTCACTTGAAATTTGATTTCAAATGGGAGCTGCCCCAAGTTGGTTGGGTGGTTACCTCATTAAGTCTATAAATTAGACCCAATGCCAAATGGTTTGGTAATTGAAATTGGAGTCCCTTTCTTGAAACTCTACTTCTCTCCCATCTCCACCAATTCTTCAATTCCACACACCTAGTGTTAGGTTGCTTCTACACTCCACACCCAAAGGTGTTGGGCCAATCCTTGAAGTGTGCTTGAAGGAGTTTAGGTGCTGTCCAAGCAAAAGAAGAAAAGGCTACATCAAGAGTTGATCCGACAGCCCTGGAGATCGATTTCATAGCTGATCAAAGAGCCCTCAGACCAACCTTGGAGTAGATGGATTAGATCATGGAGAAAGCATCCCAAGTCAAGTCTGAGTAGATACCTATAGAGGCCAGACAAGTGCACGGCTTGATAACGGACCTCAATAAAGTCATGATCATCGAATTGTGGAGATTGTCTACCCATGCAAGGTGATGTGATCACCCTCTTGATATATATGTTGATTTATAATATTATAATCTGATTTGGATCTATGTATCACATGTTGACTTAGAAATTTTTTTTAATTCCATTGCCACCAATTCTGATCGATTCGGTGTGCAACCCAATCCTTCAAGAATGAGCCGCTTTGAGACTACATCAACCATTTTAACGTCATGACCTTAGAGGTGCGGAACTTGGATCAGTGTGTGGCAATGATTGCATTAAAGGTCGAGCTTCTTCAAAATGACCTCCTCTTCTCGCTCAACTTAAATTATCCGAGGGACTTCACTGAAATGCTGGAGTAGATAGAGAGGTATGCTCTAACCAAGGAAGCTTGAGATCGGCAAGGGGAGAACCTCGACAACCAATCACAGCGCAATGTCGGATATGAGAAAAAGAAGGACTATCGGTGAGTGCAGCATCAACATGTGGAATGAAGCCCGCATCATTCTCGAACCCCACCTCGGGGCAACTGACCTAGATCTCCTGCAGCACCTTACCAATCTAGGACTCCATGGAGGTTTTATTACTTCACTCCACTCAACACTTTTCAAACTCAATTACTAATGGAGATAGAGCAGTAGGAAGAGCACCCCCGACCAAAGAGGATGCTCGCTCTGATATGAGCAAGAAATTCAAAAAAGTACTGTAGGTACCACCACAACCATAGATGTGATACGAAGGAATGCTAGCAGCTCAGGGAGGAGATGGAGGTGCTCATTCGAGGTGGACATCTTCGGTGCTATACTAATGAACGATGGATCCCAGAGAACCTGTGTGGTGAGCCTTCTTGGCAAGAAGACCCCCACAAAGACCAACCAATGGCAAGGGAGATCTGTATGATCTCTAGGGGGCAGCTTGGCTATGATCTCTGAACTGAGCTGAGCTGAAGAAGAGGAAGATCGATGATGAAATCACCTTTTTGAAGCCAATCTGAAAGGAATAAAGTGTCCATATGACAATCCTGTAGTTGTTTCTTTAAATATTTCTAATTATGATGTACACCGAGTCTTAGTTAATAATGGAAGTTTCATTGATATTTTATTTTACAATGCATTTGTTTATACGAACTTGAGTTTTGAACTGCTGGCGAAGAGGAATATATCTCTGATCGGATTCTCAGATAGCACGATCCTCATAGAAGGAACTATCTCCCTGACTATGATAGCTGGACGAGCTCCAAAATAGGTTGTTGTTAAAATAAATTATTTTATAGTGAAGAGACTGTCAGTCTACAATGTCATCTTAGGTTGGTCTGGACTAAACACTCTTCGAGTCATAGTGTCGACCTACCACTATATGGAAAAATTTTCTACTCCATATGGTGTCAGTGAGCTCCAAGAAAATCAACAACTTACGAGGAAATGCTACATGACGACCTTGCACGGAGCAACACCCGTGGAACAATCGATGGACGAGCTAGACGTATAGGATGAGCTAATTGAACAAAGGGACCCTCCGATGGAAGATCTTATCCCAGTATCAATTGATGAGGATCCAAACAAAGTGGTGAAGATTGGCTCAAACTTATGCGAAGAGGATCATCGGTACCTCACCTCTTTTCTCCAAGTCAATGTATAAGTATTTGCTTGGTTGGCCTCTGACATGTCTGGCATCAATCTGGAGGTCATAGTTCATCATCTCAACATGGATCTGAAGCATCATCCAGTCATACCAAAGAAGCACAGCTTTGCCCTGAGCGACAAAAGGCCATATAGGAAGAGGTCGACAAGCTTCCAAAGGCAAGGTTTGTTCGAAAAGTTTATTATCCAGAATGGTTAGCCAATATCATCCTAGTCAAAAAAGCTAATGAAAAATGATGCATTTATATCGACTACACCGACCTCAACAAAGCATGTCTCAAGAATAGCTACCCTCTATCTCAAATTGATCAGTTGGTGGATGCAACCTCAATGAAGAAAAAATTATCTGATCGGATCGGATCGCCACAGTGTATTTTGAAAATTTTTCTATTCTAGTGGTAATATAATATTTATATTTACTTTGGTTTTAGTAGAATAGGGATCAAATATTGAGAGTTTCTTTTTTGAATCCAAAGCCTCGCAAGGCCTGAAAGCACAGGCCCTCTACTTCGCATGCACGCCAAGCTCCGTAGGGAAAAGGGATGATCTTCTTTTCACCAAATCTTCAGAAGGCAGCAAGGGAGGGAGGAAATCAGATCTTGGATGTGACCCTTCACCCCAAGATGTTAGACACCAGGAGCCCTTCACACTGTGTAAAAAAATAGTGCCTATAACCCATGCCTATTACAAGATGTCCGCCTCTCTCACGATCTCTTTTTCTCACAGTGGTTTTAAGAGTTTTTTGCTGCACAAAATTTTTATTCCACCGATGGTTAAGAGGTCCTCATTTTATAGATGTGGCACCCCATGACCTAATTTAATTAGGACATTAGTTCAAACTAATTTTGAACTTTCAATCATTGTCCAAATAGGAAACCTAACATAGAAAGGAGAACGCCCTTCCTCTTCACACATGCACATCTGATGGGGTGGAAGTTTTTAGTGCACCAGTCCCTCCTTTGGTTAGCTAATCTGAGAGAGAGAGTCCCAGGTGAGTGGACTCTTTGGTTCTAAATCAAATGCTTCAAATTTGACTTGTTTTGGATTCGATTTGAATCTGATTCGAATCAGATTCGAAGAGCCTATCAATCCTAATCTAATTAGGATTCTGGATCAAGTCTAACTTAAATTTTAATTTAATTAATTTTTAATTAAATTAGATCTAATCTAAAATTAATTAAGACATAAATTTACTCTCTCGTAAATCTCTTGGATCATTGATCATATCATTATCATCCTTAAAATTAAATCTGAACCTCATGTCTAGTGCTAGCTAGACATAGTCAACTTATTTAATCTCATATGAACCTTAACTTAATTCTCAATTAAGCTAATCTATTTATTCAATTAAATCAAGTACTTTCAAATTGAACTTATAGATTTGGATCAATTCTTTTCTACATTGCCTGACTTTGTGCGTGACTCCATAGGTTCGAATACTAAGCCGATAGCACAGGAACAACTTTCTATACTAACTGAAATTACTATCTACCAATGGTTCTCGATGTTCAGATAGGTCGAATATATACAAGATAATATTCAAAAATCTATGCATATGGTTACCGCATAATTCATCCCTTTGACCTCGAATGCTTGAGGATGATCTAGGGTTTAACTATCAGCCCTGAATGAGTCATCCACATTGTATTTCAATCTTTCACATCCATCACATAGATTTTTAGATTTAGAATTTACTAAATTAAAATACAGTGATGCATTATCTCCTATAATATGGAGGGGTCAATTCTATTTTGATCCACACACAGACTTTGTAAGTACTTGACTGAACCTAGTAGCCTTCCGTCATTGCATTAGAAATATAGGTAGTCCGACATCAAAGCACAGTGAGTTGCTTGCAAGTTACTATGGTGATCTCAGATCTGAGAGACACTTATGCCCATATGCTTTACGAGCGGCTCCTGACAGCAGAGCACTCCGTAGGTGAGCCATTTGTTTCATGATAATGTACCCCTACATCTCACCTGTATGCCATACCAGTGTCTCTACACTTCTTGGTTATGAGGATAACGAACCTATATGGCACACAACGATCTACACTCGATAAACATCATCATCCTTTAATGATATATCATTTGATCATGAATATGTTTAAGAACTATTCGATAAATCTTTCTTTATCGATTGTCATATAGTTCTAAGGATTTCATCACAACACAAAAGTTCTAATAAGGAAGATGTATACCTTATGATGAGAATACCAAAATATCTTTTATTTATTTATAATTCATATATAATTACAAAAAGTACAATCATCTAAGTGATTGATTTTAGGATATATTTTCTAACAACTCTCACTTGGACTAAAGCCAATCGGTACAGTATCTAGTATCCATCTTCCATTTGTGTTCGTAGAACTCTTTAATTTTGAGGGCTTTAGTAAAAGGATCGATTAAGTTCTCCTTTCTATTAATCTGTTGAAGCTCGACATCATCTCGATCCATAATCTTCTAGATCAGGTGGTAGCGGCACAGAATATACTTGGTGCGCTGATGGGACTTCGATTCTTTCACTTAAGCTATGGCTCCAGTGCTGTTGCAGTACAACAAAATAATACCATCAAGAGAGGGTGCCACTTCAAGCTTGCTGATGAACTTTCACAATCAGACTACTTCTTTCACAGCATTGGATGCCGTGATATATTCCATCTCACAAGTTGAGTCAGCTATGGTGTACTGCTTGAAACTTTTCTAGCAGATCGCTCCTCCATTAGGATAAACACAACCCGATATGCTCTTGCTGTCATCATGATCTGACTGAAAGCTAAAATTAGTATATCTCATAAGTTTTATGTCAGTGTCTCCATAGATAAGCTATTAGTCCTTAGTATTTCTCAAATACTTAAAGATTGTCTTTACAACCTTCCAATGATTCTCACCTGGATCAGACTGGCACCTACTCACTACCCTTAGTAAGTGTGCCACATCTGACCTCATACATGTCATGATGTACATGATAGATCCTACTGTCGAAGCATATAAAATTCTACTCATATGCTCTCTCTCTTGTGGAGTTGTCAGACAATCCTTCTTAGAGAGAGTAATTGCATGGCCTATCAAAAAAGTCTTTTTTAAAATTTTTTATGTAGAACCATTTTAGCACGGTGTCGATGTATGTAGATTGGGACAATCCAAGTAGCCTCTTAGATCTATCTCTATCGATCTTCATCTCTAGGATGAAGGATGCTTCTCCCAAATTCTTCATGAAGAATTGTGAAGACAGCCAAAGCTTTACACTTTGTAAAGTAGGAATATCATTTCTTATAACAGTATGTCATCCACATACAATACAAGAAAGATAACTACATAACTATTAGCCTATTTATAAATACATGATTCTTCTCCATTCCTAATGAAGTCATATATTTTGATCATCTTATCAAAATGCATGTTCCAACTTCAAGATGCTTGCTTTAATCCATAAATGGATCTCTGAAGTTTGCACACCTTTGATTCATCTGTGGATGTGAATCCTTTAAGTTGTGTCATATATATCTCTTCTTCTAGCTCTCTGTTAAGGAAAATAATTTTGACATCCATTTGTCAGATCTCATAATTAAAGTATGCTTGCGATAGATCACGTCTCATCATAGTCAATACCATAATATTGATGATATCTCTTGACAACCAAACGGACTTTATAGATCTCCACTTTTCCATTTGTGCCCCTTTTTCTTTTAAATATCTATTTACACTTTTTGGGTTTAATCCCTTCGGATGGATCAACAAGTATCCATACACTATTGATCTCCATGGACTCTATCTCAAATTTTATAGCCTCAAGCTATTTTTCAGAGTCAGGCATTTATATGGCATCCATATAGGTGATCAAATCCTTATTATTCTTATCGAGTTCAACATGATCACCATCCCAGATCAAAAAATTATAGTATTTATCCGACTGATGCGGTACTTTATCGGATCTCCTCAAAGATGCCTCAACAATGGACTCTAGATTTGATCTTATCAAATCTGATTCTATATTTTCACTGGTCTATGTCGGTTTTTCTACCTATCAAACTTTATCAAGTTCAACTTTAGAGGCATCAGTTCCTTCGCTAAGAAACTTTTTTTTTAAAAAGACTGCTTTATTGCTGACGAACAACTTTTATTCTTCAGCAAGATAGAAATAATATCCTTTAATTTCTTTTGGATACCCCACAAAATCACTTATCGGACCTATGTTCAAGCTTGTCTGTCTGTAAATATTTGACATAAGTCAGACAGCCCCAAATCCTAAGGTAAGAGAGTATCGACCTGCACCCAGTCCATATCTCATATGATATTTTTGCGATTGATTTGCTTAGAACCTTGTTCAGAATATGACAAGCAGACTCAAGAGCATTACCCAAAAAGAAATCGATAGACTCATAAAGCCCATCATGGACTGATCTATATCCAACAAGATTCGATTCCTTCTTTTCTAAGACGTCATTATGCTGTGGTGTCCCAAGAGGAGTCCATTGTGAGAGAATCCCATTCTCTCCTAGATATATCAAAAATTTATTAGAAAGGTATTCATCTTCTCAGTTCGACTAAAGAGTTTTAATACTCTTTTCAGATTATTTTTTTACTTTATTACGAAATCATTTGAACATTTCAAATAATTCAGACTTATGCTTCATAAGGTAGACATATTCATGCCTCGATGGGTCATCAGTGAATGTAATGAAGTAGTGATACCCTCCTCTGATGCTTATATTTATAGGTCCACATACATCACTATGTACTAGACCTAGAACATCATTGGCGTACTTACCCTTTCCAATAAAGGATGATTTGGTCATCTTTCTAAGAAGATAGGACTCACAGATCGGCAATGATTCACAATCATTGATATCAAGAATTTTTTCTTTTGATAACCTATTTATCCTATTCTTGTTTATATAACTGAGCCTACAATGCTAAAGGTAGGCATTCATGATATTATCTATTCTAGAGAGTTTGTTCGATATGTACATTACACTAACAGACTATGATAAAATATAAATATCATGTTTCAATTGTCCACTCATAATTGTGACACCATTCATAATGATATTACAGTAACTTTTCTTTATAGAAAAATTATAACCCTCCTTGGCCAAAAGGCCTATGAAAATAATATTTATAAGAAAAAATGAATAATAATGATAGTCAACTAAAATAATGGCATTTGAATTGAGAGAAAGCTGAACTTTTTCTATAGCTAAAACTGGAACAGCTCTTCCATCTTTAACATTCAGGAATTATTCTCTCTTCTCAAATTTTCTACTAACCTAAAGTCTCTGTAATGAATTGCGGATATGAATCAGACTTTCGGTATCTAATACGCAGGTAGTAGTATCACAGATAGAGAAATTATAAGGTATTATCATATAAGTACCTTGTACAACAATCATTTATTGATTTCTCTTTCTAGGCCTGTTCGAATCAAGAGATGCTAGGTATAGAGGACAATTCCTCTTCTAGTGCCCCAACTTCTTGCAAAAGAAGTATTCTGTCTGACTCTGATCTACTTTAGATTGGTTAGTTCGATTGAACTTGGAAGCCCTAACATGATTCCTATGCACCATACTTTTCTTTCCTCTCTCAGAGGACTGACACCTTGTTGAGGATAAATCCTCAAGTGTGTCAAAGGACTTGCTCAACATTTGAAGCATCTCTTTCGATTGAGTATCAATGAATTTGCAACTAAATTCATCACTCATAGCAGCTCTCATTATGCAACGTACTGTCGTACAGTCATTGAGCCACTTCTGATAAGTGTCTCTAACCATCACATCTGCTTTGGGAGCTGACACTTCAGGTGCTGGATCTGTAATCATATATAGGATCCTCTCATGCTCGAGAACTATTCTAAACTTTCGATACCAATTATCAAAATTAGATCCGATAAACTTGTCACTGTCCAACAGTGTGTGGAGCGATAAACTACTAGCCATCACTGAAAGAAAAATAAAAGATCTATTAGTATATGAATTATTTAATCCTAAAAATTTGAACTTTAGTCTAAAGGTTCTCTCACTATTTTATACAAATTGTTAGCCTCTACCTTTAATTCAAAGAATTACTTTAATTCCTTAGTAGGTTCTAGAATCCACACAGACTGTACACAAGTCTGACTTCGATCGGTCAACTCATGTGCACTATAGATAGATTTTTAACTAATTATTTCTCTAAACAACTTCTAGTAATGATTTTGCCCTAGATTTCTTTTCAGTAGGCTTTGACCTCCACTAAAAGTTTCGATTAGGTCCAACCATTAACATGACCATGCTCAACCCATCTAACCAACAAATGATTAGGCCTAACTTTGGTCGGCCAACCTAGCCACCCATCAGAGAGACACGACTAAGTTATCATATTATGAATGATAATTTCAATAGCAGATAAGCACCAGACCTTTGGACCTCCAATGATTATCAGACTAATAGACCCATTATCATCCAACTTAATGAGAGGCTATGATTTAGTTATCCCCATAACTAGCTTATTTTAAGGACCTAATAATTTAGAAGATTTAGTTTCAATGGTTTGAGAAGTAATTGATCGATGAGTCTTAAATCCTCCCACCGACTTCACCAAGTTAATGAATTATACTAGAGACAAGCTGGTCGAAAGGGCACCTAATTCAGTCAAATTGATTTAATGATTTGAGAATAAGAAAAGAGATTAACTGACAAGTCATAAATCCTCCCACTGATTTCACCAAGTCATGTAGAGGATAAGAGATAAGTCTGATTTAGAGATATCTAAATCAGTCACACTAATTTATCTTAATGGTAAGGGTCAGCTTGAATTAATTAGTAATCTAATCAAAATATAATCTATCGTATTGGCCAAGTAAGTGAGATCGGTGGGAGGGTCTGCCTCGGCTTGCCTTAGACACCATCGAAATGGTCAGGTAATTGGACTATCAATTAAAAACTACCAGTTATATTGCCAAGCAATATTGTCAAACTTATCTTAGACATCAATTGATCAATTAGTTTCGATTCGATCCACTAAAGGACTCGAACTAAACCTATTGAGGCACAATCAGGTCTATTTGGTATGGTCAAAAATATGGACTTGATCAAGCTACAACTATTGAGATTGATCTTTATTGGGAATAGTGTCCCAAAGCCAATCGTCAGCCTGTTGACGGTTGTGCTTATTTTTGTATATGTACATGAATTATGAATTAATAAAAATTATTTTGACATTTTTTATCACAAAATGTTTAATCTTCTAATGAACTCCTATATTGTGGTGAAGTCTTTAAGACTATTTAGACTCGACAAAGGAGGATTTATCGTTTAGTCCTTAAATCTGTTCATGACCAAATGATATGTTGTTATCAAGGACGACAACGTTTATCAAGCATAGGTCGTTGTGTGCCATATAGGTTGGTTGTCCTCTTAACCAATGAGTGTGGAGACACTGGTATGGCATACAGATGAGATGTAAGGGTACATCTGCACTGAACGTGACCGACTCCGGAGCTATTTCTGCTATCAAAATTTACTCTGATGGAATATGGGTATAAATATCTTTCCGACCTGAGACTGCCACAGTGACTTGCAAGCAACTCACTGCACTTAGGTACTGGACTACCTGAATTTCTAATTTAGTGATGAAAGGCTGCTGGGTGTAGTCAAGTACTTGACTTGTCGGTGAGTGTGTCAAGATGGGATTGACCACTCCAATTTAGGAGCTGTGTACAGTCATGTTTCAATTTAGCAAAACCTTGGCCAGGATAGTCTTTATGAGGAGTCACAGGACTGTTTGAGTTGAGCACGATTTGGATGATCTAATCAAGGTTGATAGTTCAACCCTGAGTCATCCTAAACACAGAGATCAAAAGGATGAATTATACAGTAACCATATTCATGTAGGTTCTGAGTATTGCGATTGCGACTATTCAACCTATCCGGATATCGGGTACCATTGCTAGATGGTCACTTCGATTAGTATAGGAATTGGTTCCTGTGCTGCCAGCTTAGGTTCGAACCTGCGGGGTCACACACATTAGAGGTTCCTATCTGATCTGATAGCTAGTTAAGGGTCCTTCATGTTTGGGATTTTGTGATCGAGAATCAGGATTCTCTGATCATGAATTCCACACATTTTGGGTACCGGGGTCAAGAGTCCCACTGGTTTAGGACTCTTCGATCAGGGTTACATATCGATGAATTCTGATGCCCGATTATCCATCAGATTTGGACTCAATATTTATGAGAGGTTTAATTAATGATTTGATCATTAATTAACTCAATTTGGTTGAGTAATTATTTTTAGATCAAGCCCAATTGAATTGGATTCAATTGGGTTTGACCCGATTAGGTTAAGAGTTGACCTAATCGTCGAGATGGTTTGGTCCCTGATTTGATCAGGGATTGAGCTTAATCAATTTCTGATTTGATTAAGATTTTATTGAGCCTAATTAAGTCTAATTTAGTTGGGTTTAAATTAGTCTAATTGGGCCTAACTTATTTGGTTCAATTAGGTTGGTTTAAATAATGAAACCACCTTGACCCATTCTCCCTGCGCCACCTCACTTCCATTGCACCCATTTGAATTCACGAGAAGGAAGTTCTCATGAATTTTTCCTCACGCAAAGCCCTCCTCATGCCCTACTTTAATGCACCAAATGAGTGGATAAGGATGATTGGTTGGCCATTCAAATTCAAAATAAAGTTTGAATTTGAATGAGCAACCAATCTTAGCGCCTTGACCTTATCCTCTTTTAACGCCCCATTTATTACACAAGAAAATATTTCTCATGAAATCACTCATGCACAAATTAAGCCACACCCTCCTCTTCTCACGCCCTTAGTGGATAGGAATAAATTAGTTTCCATTTGAATTCAAAATTTGATTTGAATTCAAATGTGCAATTACTCATCCTTATCCTCACATGTGGATAAGATGTTTGACATTATTTTAAAAGGAGGAGAAGAGTGGGGCATGTGCAAGAAAAATTTTGAAGAGAAAATCTGGGCGTGAAGAATCCTTGTGTGCAAGGTGAAGGTCTATATCCTTTTGAGAAAAAAAGAAAGAAAAGAAAGAAAAAGTGTGCGCAGGGTTTCAGTGAGTTCTTCGATTTTCAGTCTGGAGTTCGGGAAGTGAGAAGGTGAGCTACGAGTGTCGTGAGCCCACCAAATTTTAGAGAGATCTTCAACATCCTCTCAAGCACATTTGCTGATGATCTAGAGTGTCTGAAGGATCGGCAGACATCGATCGAAGGAGTTCGATCAGCATCGACCGTCGAAAGGACTCTACAACGAGCTAGCACTCGTGAGGAGTCGATCAGACTGGAAGCTTCATGTGGATGATCTGCAGAGGCCAGACACATTGTGTGGCTGCATTGCGACAATCAGACTCTCCTGATGATGATCAGATTATGGCGATCTACTACCCGCATAAAGGTATTGTGTTCTGAGCACATTATAGTAAAGTATTTACTATTCAAATTCGAATTTCAAATTTAAATGCATGCATGCTATATATCATATTTAGATCCTAATGTAGGATAAATTTATGTTAATTAATTAGATTAATTAATATTTTTTCACTGTAAAATCATAATTTTGAAAAAGTTTTAAAATTATCATTTTACCCCTGCACTGAATTTCCCCACAAATGGTATCAGAGCGGGTTCTTAGATATGATATATATATTTGCATATGTAGATTAAGTTGTAATCTAAAAGTTTAAATTTAAAATTTAAAATTTAAAATTTAAAATTTGAATTTTGAAAGTTGTTTGAAATTCAAAATTCAAAAATTTAAAATTTAAAATTTAAAATTTGAATTTTGAAATTTGAAATTCAAAATTCAAAAATTTAAAATTCAAAAATTTGAAATTTAAAATTTGAAATTTGGTTGAAATTTCAAATTTGAAATTCAAAATTTAAAATTCAAAATTCAAAATTCAAAATTTGAAATTCAAAAATTTGAAATTTAAAATTTGAAATTTATTTGAAATTTGAAATTCAAAATTTAAAATTTAAAATTTGAAATTTAAAATTTAAATTTTGAAATTGGTATATTTAGATATACTTGATCCAAGTAGCAAGTAATCGAAATGGGTTGGTTGCCATGGCCATCTGGTCATAGGAGAAAAGTAGGGTTTAAAGGCCCTCTCTTCCCATTCGATGGGGTCTCCTATGGCGGTAGGGGTGCCGATGTAATTATATCCCATGCAGATGAAGTAGCAAAAGAAATATTCATGATTTATTTTGATTGAGTTATTTTCTGTTATGTAATTAGCAATAGGATTGCTATTTATGAAATGTGCTGATCTATTTGTATAATGAGTCAACATATTTGGTGAACAAAAAATAAAACCTTTCAAATTTGAAAATTATTTTCAAAATACCAAATCCTGACCCATCAGCACAAATACTTAATTAAAAGAATTAAGTGTTGTCTAGTAGGTCTACAATTGTGAATTAAGACCTAAGACAATTGCATAAACTTGTGGGTCAATGGGTTAGATGGATTAGGTCCATAATTGGGTTAGACCTAAGGTTAGCTTAAAGAAATGGACTAAATTAGAGTAATTGGTCAAATCTAATCAAAAGTTGAATTAGATTAGGTCAAGGATACTCTAGACTCAACTCCAATAGTTGTAGTTGAATGGGTCCATGTCTTTAACTAGACCAAGATGGACTTAATTCATGGCTACGCAGTGGAACCCTATTTACTAAGTTGATCAAATTAAAACTAATGAACCGGTTGGTGTCTAAGGTAAGTTTGGCAGTTTGACCAGTGATTTTTAAGCGGGAGCAACTCACAGTGATTCGATCTTTGACGAGTTAATGGCTTATCCCCACCACTGATCTCACTTACCTGGCCAACCTGGTGAATTAGGTTTTGATTAGATCACTTGGTGACTAGGGCTCACCCATGTCATTAGGTAAATCAGTTTGACTGATTAAGGTGCTCCTAATGCCAACTTTAAGTAAATCCTTTTTAATCTAACTTGGTGAAGTCAGTGAGAGGATTGAAATTGACTGAATATTTTTTTCTCATCTATTCTTTAATAAAATCCTCAAAAAAAATTATTAGGTCCTAAAAATGATTAAGTTATATTGATAACTAAGTCATAGCCTCCCATTAAGTGAGTGATAATGAGTCCATTAGTTTAATAATCATTGGAGGCCCAAAGGCCTGGTGCTTATTGACTAATGGAATTATCATTCATAGTATGATAATTTGGTTTGAGTCTTTCTGATGGTGGTTAGGTTGGCCGATCAAAGTCGGGCTTGATCATTTATTGGTCTGATTCACCAAATCAAATCATGTTAATGGTTGGACCTAACAGATTTTTTCAGTGGAGGCCAAAGCCTACTGATTAGGTTCTGGGGCAAAATTAACTACTAGAAGTTGTTTAGAGAAACAACTAATTATGAACCTACCCATAGATGCACATGGGTTGACCAACCAAAGTTGGGCTCGTGTGTAGTCTGTGTGGATTCTAGTACCCACTAAGGAATTAAAGTAATTTCTCAAATTGGAGGTTGAGGCTACCAATTCATAAAAATATTGGGAGAAACTTTAGACTAAAGTCCAAGTCTTTAGAATTAATAATTTATGTACTAATATAGGTCTGGTTTTTTTTATGCAGCTATGGCCATTATCCTTTCGCTCCGATCATTATTAGATAATGACAAGCTCATGGGACCTAATTTCGATAGCTGGTATCAAAAATTAAAAATCATCCTTGAGCATGAGCGGATCCTTTATGTAGTAACGGATCCGGCACCTGAGGAGCCAGCCCCGAACGCTAGAGGGGTGGTCCGAGATACTTACCAAAAGTGGCTCAACGACCGTACCACCGTTCGATGCATTATGCTGGCGGCAATGAATGATGAGTTCAGTCGTAGGTTCGAGAATGTCCAACCACAAGAGATGCTTCAAATATTGAACGACTCCTTTGGCACTCCTGACGACGTTGAAAGGCACAAAACTAGTTATGCCATTTTCAATGCTCGAATGAGGGATGGAGCCTTAGTCACTGATCATGTACTGTACATGATCGAAATAATTGAGCACCTAAGTAAACTAGGCTTTCCCCTGCACGAGCAGCTCGGTAAGGATGCGATCCTTAATTCTCTGCCCAAGTCCTTCCTTCCCTTCCTTACTCATTTTCGAATGACAAAGCCTGCAGTGAACTACCACAGCTTGTTGGGGTTGCTGCAGAACTTTGAAAAGGATCATCAGCTCCATAAGGAGTCGGTGAATGTTGTGGGAGGGTCTTCTTCTGGTCGTCGACCCTTTAAGAAAGGGAAGAAGAACAAGAAGAAGAAGAATAAGAAGGTGCAGCTGCATGCTGGGATGTCTGCATAGGGTCAAACCAAGAAGCACAAGCCTGACCAGAGCCAGGTGGAGTGCTTCTTTTGCAAGAAGCAGGGGCACTGGAAGAGGAACTGTCCTCTATACATTGCCTCTCTGGACCCGAACAGGCCGAAGAAGAAGCAAGGTACTTATATGATAACACCTTGCAACTTTTCCATTTATGATACTACTGCCTGGGTATTGGATACCGGAAGCCCTTATCATATTTGCAATTCGATGCAAGGTCTGCAGGTCAGTAGGAGATTTGATGAAGGTGAGAGATTCCTGAACGTTGGAGATGGAAGCAAAGTTCCAGTTCTAGTATTAGGAATCATAAACCTTGTAATCAATTCTCGAAATATAATTCTGAGTGAATGTCACTATTGTCCAAGCTTTTTATTAAATATTATTTCTGTAGGCCTTTTGGCCATGAACGGTTATCAATTTTTAATAAAAGAAAATGTTTGCAATATCATTTTGAATGGTGTCACAATGTTTGTTGGATAACTTAATAATGAAATTTACTTTCTATCACAACCTGTTAATGTGGTTCAAACCTTTGGCAAATGCCCTAAAATAGATAATGTGTCAGAAGTCTACCTTTGGCACTGTAGGCTAGGTCATATCAATAAAAATAGGATAAACAGGTTGGCTCAAGAAGGAATTCTTGAAGTAGGTGATTATGAATCACTTCCAACCTGTGAGTCCTGTCTTCTTGGTAAAATGACCAAGTCACCTTTAACTGGAAAATGTGAGCGAGCTAGTGAACTCTTGGCTTTGGTACATTCTGATGTATGTGGATCCATGAGCTCAAGTGCAAGAGGTAGATATTTCTACTTCATAACCTTCACAGATGACCTATCGAGATATGGGTATCTTTATTTAATGAAGCATAAGTCAGAGTCATTTGAAATGTTCAAACTATTCTGAAATGAGGTAGAAAAATAAACTGAAAAGTGTATTAAAACTCTTCGATCTGATCGAGGAGGTGAATACCTTTCCAATGATTTTCTGACATATCTTGGAGAGAATGGGATCTCTCTCAGTGGACACCTCCTGGAACACCACAGCATAAATGGTGTGTCTGAAAGGAGGAATCGGACCTTGTTGGACATGGTTCGATCCATGATGGGGTTTGCTGGTCTGTCGATCTCCCTTTGGGGATATGCGCTCGAATCGACTTGTTACCTTCTAAATAGGATTTTGAGTAAGTCTGTAACCAAAACACCATATGAGATATGGATAGGACGTAAGCCAGTACTCTCGCACCTTAGGGTTTGGGGGTATCCGGCTTATGTTAAACGTTTAATTACGGACAAGCTTGGACCTAGGTATGACAAGTGTAATTTTATAGGGTATCCAAAAGAGACCAAAGGGTATTATTTCTACCTGGCTGATGAGCAAAAAGTGTTTGTCAGTCTTAAGGCAATCTTTTTGGAAAGGGAGTTCCTTGGTGAAGGGACTGTTGCCTCTAAGGTCGAACTTGACGAAATTCGATAGGTGAAAAATTCGATGCAATTTGCTGAATCGAATTTGATTAGATCAGATCTGGAGCCCATTGATCAAGCATCCTTAAGGTGATCTGGTAGAGTACCACGTCAACCGGACAGATACTATAGTTTCTTGGTCCAGGATGATGATCCTATCGAACTTGATGAAAACGATGAGGATCCGATCACCTACATGGATGCAATGCAGAGACCCGACTCTGAGAAATGGCTAGAGACCATGAAATCCGAAATGGAGTCCACGAAGGTCAACGATGTGTGGATATTGGTTGACCCACCCGAAGGAGTAAAATCCATAGGGTGTAAGTGGGTCTTCAAGAGGAAGAGGGGCGCAGACGGAAAGGTGAAAACCTATAAAGCTCGTCTGGTTGCCAAGGGATATCGTCAACGTTATGGTATAGACTATGATGAGACATTTTCTCCTGTGGCAATGCTTAAATCCATTTGGATTATGCTTGCGATAGCTACCCATCTGGACTATGAAATCTGGCAGATGGATGTGAAGATAGCTTTCCTAAATGGAGAGCTGGATGAAGAGGTGTATATGATACAACCTGAAGGATTTACATCCACAGATGAGTCTAAGGTGTGCAGACTATAGAGGTCCATTTATGGACTTAAGCAAACATCCCAGAGTTGGAACATATATTTTGATAGGACGATCAAGACGTATGGCTTCGTTAAGAATGGAGAAGAGCCCTGCATTTATAAGTGGGCTAATGATCCAGTAGTGATATTTCTTGTATTGTATGTGTATGATATTCTCTTAATCGGGAATGATATCCCTGCATTACAGGGAATAAAGATTTGACTGTCATCATAGTTCTCCATGAAGGATTTGGGAGAAGCTTCCTACATCCTAGGGATGAGGATCTATAGGGATAGATCTAAAAGGTTGCTTGGTTTATCCCAGTCTACGTACATAGATACTATGCTGAAGAGATTTAGCATGGAGAATTTCAAGAAAGGCTATCTACCGATAGGCCATGGAATTTTCTCTCGAAGAGGGATTGTCTGACAACACCTCAAGAGAGAAAGCGTATGGGTAGGATTTCATATGCTTCGGCAGTGAGATCTATCATGTACGCCATGACATGTACATGACCAGATATGGCATACTCACTAGGGGTAGTGAGTAGATACCAATCTGATCCAGGAGAGAATCACTGGAAGGTTGTTAAAACCATCCTGAAGTATTTAAGAAATACTAAGGACCAGTGGCTTGTTTATGGTGAATCGGACTTGAGACTTATAGGGTTTACAGACTCTAGTTTCTAGTCTGATCACGATGATAGCAAAAGTGTGTCAGGATTTATTTTTACCCTTAATGGTGGGGCTATCTGCTGGAAGAGTTTCAAGCAACACATAGTGGCTGATTCAGTTTGCGAGGCAGAGAATGTCGCTGCATCAGATGTTGCCAAAGAAGCGGTGTGGCTGAGAAAATTCATTACCGAGCTCAGAGTAGCACCCTCCCTTGTTGGTCCAATTCTGCTCTATTGTGACACCTCTGGAGCCATTGCTCAGGCGAAGGAACCCAAGGCACACCAACGGACGAAGCATATTCTGCACTGCTACCATCTCATCCGAAAAATTATGGATCGAGGTGACATCGACCTTCTGAAGATCGACGGAAAGGAGAACCTGGCCGACCCATTCACTAAAGCCATTACGGTGAAGGAGTTCAACAACTACAAGTCGAAGATGGGTATTAGATACTACACCGATTGGCTTTAGCCCAAGTGAGAGATTATTGAGAATAGTGTCCCAAATCCAATCGTCAGTCTGTTGATGGTTGTGCTCATTTTTGTATATGTACATGAATTATAAATTAATAAAAATTATTTTGATATTTTTCATCACAAAATGTTTCATCTTCTAATGAACTCCTATGTTGTGGTGAAGTCCTTAGGACTATTTAGACTCGATAAAAGAGGATTTGTCATTTAGTCCTTAAATCTGTTCGCGACCAAACGATACGTTGTTACCAAAGACGACAACGTTTATCAAGGATAGGTCGTTGTGTGCCATATAGGTTGGTTGTCCTCTTAACCAATGAGTGTGGAGACACTAGTATGGCATACAGGTGAGATATAAGGGTACATCTGCACTGAATGTGACCAATTCTGGAGCTATTTCTGCTGTAAAGATTTGCTCCGATAGAATATGGGTATAAATATCTCTCCGACCTGAGACCACCACGGTAACTTGTAAGCAACTCACTGTACTTAGGCACTGGACTACCTGAATTTCTAATTCAGTGACGGAAGGCTGCTGGGTGTAGTCAAGTACTTGATTTATCGGTGCGTGTGTCAAGATGGGATTGACCACTCCAGTTTAGGAGCTATGTACAGTCGTATTTCAATTTAGCAAAACCTTGGCCAGGATAGTCTTTGTGAAGAGTCATAGGACTGTTTGAGTTGAGCACGATTCGGATGATCTAATCAGGGTTGACAGTTTCACCCTGAGTCATCCTAAACACAGAGGTCAAAAGGATGAATTATACAGTAACCATATTCACGTAGGTTCTGAGTATTGCGATTGCCACTATTCGACCTATCCAAACATCGGGTACCATTGCTAGATGGTCACTTCGATTAGTACAGGAATTGGTTCCTGTGCTACTGGCTTAGGTTCGAACCTGCGGGGTCACACACATTAGAGGTTCTTATCTGATCTGATAGCTGGTTAAGAGTCCTTCATGTTTGGGATTCTGTGATTGAGAATCAGGATTCTCTGATCACGAATTCTACACATTTTGGGTACCGGAGTCAAGAGTCCCACTGGTTTAGGACTCTTCGATCAGGGTTACATATCGATGAATTCTGATGCCCGATTATCCATCGGATTTGGACTCAATATTTATGAGAGATTTAATTAGTGATTTGATCACTAATTAACTCAATTTAATTGAGTAATTATTTTTGGATCAAGTCCAATTGAATTGGATTCAGTTGGGTTTGACCCGATTAGGTTAAGAGTTGACCTAATCGTCGAGATGGTTTGGTCCCTGATTTGATCAGGGGTTGGGCTTAATCAATTTCTGATTTGATTAGGATTTTATTGAGCCTAATTAAGCCTAATTTAGTTGGGTTTAAATTAGTCTAATTGAGCCTAACTTATTTGGTTCAATTAGGTTGGTTTAAATAATGAAACCACCTTGACCCATTCTCCCTGCGCCACCTCACTTCCACTGCACCCATTTGAATTCATGAGAAGAAAGTTCTCATGATTTTTTTCTCACACAAAGCCCTCCTCATGCCTCACTTTAATGCACCAAATGAGTGGATAAGGATGATTGGTTGGCCATTCAAATTCAAAACAAAGTTTGAATTTGAATGAGCAACCAATCTTAGCGCCTTAACCTTTTTCTCTTTTAACGCCTCATTTATTACACAAAAAAATATTTCTCATGAAATCACTCATGCATAAATTAAGCCACACCCTCCTCTTCTCACATCCTTAGTCAATAGGAATAAATTGGTTTCCATTTGAATTCAAAATTTGATTTGAATTCAAATGTGCAATTACTCATCCTTATCCTCACACGTGGATAAGACGTTTGACATTGTTTTAAAAGGAGGAGAAGAGTGGGGCGTGTGCAAGAAAAATTTTGAAGAGAAAATCTGGCATGAGGAATCCTTGTGTGCAAGGTGAAGGTCTATATCCTTCCGAGAGAAAAAGAAAGAAAAGAAAGAAAAAGTATGCGCAGGATTTCAGTGAGTTCTTCAAGTTTTCAGCCTGGAGTTCGGGAAGTGAGAAGGTGAGCTACGAGTGTCGTGAGCCCACCAAATTTTAGAGAGATCTTCAACATCCTCTCAAACACATCTGCTGATGATCCAAAGCATCTAAAAAGTCAACAGACATCGATCGAAGGAGTTCGATCAGCATCGACCGTCGAAAGGGCTCTACAACGAGCTAGCACTCATGAGGAGTCGATCAGACCGAGAGCTTC
Organism: Elaeis guineensis; assembly: GCF_000442705.2. Classification (NCBI taxonomy): domain Eukaryota; kingdom Viridiplantae; phylum Streptophyta; class Magnoliopsida; order Arecales; family Arecaceae; genus Elaeis; species Elaeis guineensis. The sequence continues at coordinate 55,372,749 of NC_025995.2, read as the reverse complement.
ATGTGGATGATCCGTAGAGGCCAGATACGCTGTGTGGCTACATCACAATGATCAGACTCTTCCGACGATGATCAGATTGCGGCGATCTACTATCCGCACAAAGGTATTATGTTCTGAACACATTACAGTAAAGTGTTTACTGTTCAAATTCGAATTTCAAATTTAAATGCATGCATGCTATATATCATATTTAGATCCTAGTGTAAGGTAAATTCATGTTAATTAATTAGATTAATTAATATTTTTCTACTATAAAATTATAATTTTGAAAAAATTTTAAAATTACCATTTTACCCCTGCACTGAATTTTTCCACAATCTTAAAAAAATTTTGACCTAATCTTACTCAACTCTTGATTAGATTTAATCAATTTCTCTAATTGATTCATATTTATTTCTAACTTAGGTCTAACCCAGTTAAAAGATCTGATTTGTGCTAACCTATGACCCATCGATTTATAAGATGACTTAATATCTTTTAGTTCTCAAATCTAGATTACTTAATTTCAAATTAAGTATGTGAAATATGTATTTCAGTCTGTAGAGCTATTCTACTAGAATTTCAAGTGAAGCATACATCATATATTTTCAGATCTATATTTAATAATTAAATATGTATTAATTTGATCTAAATTACTTATGTATATCACATGCATCATAGCATAATTTAGATCTTTATCGACTACATCATATGTAACATACAATATAGATCTTAAAATCAATTTTTATATGTGAATTAATTTTATTAAATTATAATTAATTATAAATTACTGTAGATCTAATCTAAATATATTTATGATTAAAATAATTTTAAAATTTTTTTCACTATTCTTCTTCATGAGACTTGATCACAGTGGCACCCCTACACGTCATAAGAAAATCCATCGAATGGACAAGAGAGGGACTCAATCCCTACTTTCTCTTATGATCGAACAATTTGATGATCATCTCAATTTGAGTACTAGACTACTAAGATTTAAAATCTAATTTTAAAAATTAATTACATCTATATATGCAATAATCAAAACAGACATGCATTCATATGAATATGATCATATCATTCATATTATGTATCTAATCTAATTAGATCAATGTATCAGATTAATTTCAGATAAATTTTATATAAATTTTAGATCTGAATCTATTTTATATAGTATATAAAATATTTAAATCAGATTTGAGATCTCATAAAAAAATAATTCAAACACACACATGAACATATAGAAATAAAATTTTTGGTTAGACCTGATTTTACGTTGTGCAGAATTTTGCTTAAAATCAGATCTAAAAATCTATCAAAATAGATTCAATTCAGATCTTAATTAAGTTTAATTTTTAATCTAAAATAATATCATAAATATTCTATTAAAATATATTTAAAATAAATTTTAATTTAATTATTATTTCAGTCAAAATTTGCATCAAGAAATTTTATTATAATAGATTTATAACTAATTTCAATCAACTATTGATTTTATTCTTGAAATCTGATCAAAATCAGATCAAATAATTTTTAATTAATAGATCTAAATTAGATATAATATTCTACATAAAAATCTAATCATATATCTCATATAAAAATATTAGAGAAAATAACTATACATAGTATGTATCAATCCTGCTTTACTACCATTTGAAGGAAAAATTGTCCAATCTTATTGGATCGCCAGGGTGTGTTTTAAAAATTTTTCTATTCTAGTGTAATATAATATTTATATTTATCTTAGTTACAGTAGAATAGAGATCAAATATGGAGGATTTTTTTCTTAAATCCAAAGCCTTGTGAGGCCTAAAAGCACAGGCCTTCTACTTCGCATGCACGTCAGGCTCTGTAGGGAAGAGGGATGATCTTCCTTTCGCCAAATCTTCAGAAGGCAGCAAGGGAGGGAGGAAATTAGATCTTGGATGTGACCTTTCACCCCAAGATGTTGGACACCAAGAGCCCTTCATGCTGTGTAAAAAAATAGTGCCTAGAATCCACACCTGTTACAAGACGTCCACTTCTCTCAAGATCTCTTTTTTCTCATGATGATTTTAGGAGTTTTTTGTTGCACAAAATTTTTATTCCACCAGTGGTTAAGAGGTCCTCTTTTTATAGATGTGGTGCCCCATGACCTAATTTAATTAGGACACTAGTTCAAACCAATTTTGAACTTTCAATCATTGTCCAAATACAAAACCTAATGCATAAAGGAGAGCACCCTTCCCCTTCATGAGCGCACATTTGATGGGGCAGAAGTTTTTAGCACCACTCCCTCCTTTGGTTAGCTAATCTGAGAGAGAGAGTCCTAGGTGAGTGGGACTCTTTGGTTCTAAACCAAATATTTCAAATTTGACTCATTTTGGATCCGATTCGAACCAGATTCGAAGAGCCTATCAATCCTAATCTAATTAGAATTCTGAATCAAGTCTAACTTGAATTTTTAATCCAATTAATTCTTAATTAAATTAGATCTAATTTAAAATTATTAGGACATAAATTGACTCTCTCATAAATTTTTTGGATCATTGATCAGATCATTATCATCCTTGAAATTAAACCTGAATCTCATGTCTAGTGCTAACTAGACATAGTCAACTTGTTTAATCCCGTATGATCCTTAACTTAATTCTCAATTAAGCTAATCTATTTGTAGGAACCAGATCTAGGGTTTCAGGATTAGATCTTGAAACTTTTTCAAGATCATACAACGAAAGACTAAAATAAATTAAAATTTATTTTCTAAAATTAGAAAATCCCTAGATCTAAGATCCTATTACATGATTATTACATAGCATTAAATCAAAAATTAAAATATATAAATATAGCATGAACTACATGTTGATCATATCAACATGTTTCTATACTACATCTAATGTATGTATTAAACAATAGATCAGATCTATTACCTTGCAAGTTAGATGTTCTAACCTTGTTGATCTGGGCTTGAGGATGATTTTACAAGCCGCACATGCATCCACCTCTAGGAGTCATCCACACGAGCCCACGAATCTCGATCAGAAGTCCTGCTTCAGGAAATCAGCACAGTATGCTAGTACTGCGCTGATCCTTCTTTGATGGTTGATCAGGTGCCTCTTTCTTCTTGATTTGGACTCTTCCAAAGATGAAAAGTATAAGGAGAAGTTTCAGATCTGAGACACTCTCAGGAAACTCAAGATGGAGGGAGGAAAGATATGAAAACAAAAACCCTAGAAGAAGACCCTCTTCTTCTTCACATTTTTCTCTCTAGACATCCAAACTTGCATCTTTTATATCTCTATGACCCAAAGGTATTTCTCTCTGATTTTTGGATGGCACAAAGGTCTCTCAAATATCTGACTTAACCTAAAATTTCACAAAGAAACTCATCTTATATAGAGAGATATAATAGAGTCCTTATCTAGGTCAAACACCTAGTCAAGGCTTATCCAAACATGGCAAGTTAAGGGACGCCCAACTCTTGAGCACCTCCTTCATATTTTTATGCATGGATCACTCAAAAAGGATGCACAATGTATACCCTAAAAGCCATAAAAATTTCAAAAAAAAATTTGTATAAATTCGATGCAAAATTGAAAGAGTTTTGGATTTCTAAAACTCTATCTCATAGAATTCGAAATCCAAACTTATTCCTTTTAGATTTGATCCAAACCACCTTCCATGTAAGAAAGAAGAGAGGAGACCTTTTGTGAACGTGGGAGAGATCTGGGAGAGGGCTTTTGTCACACAAAATAAGTGGAGATTGGCGTTGAATAAGAGAGAGGGCGTGGAGAAGGCTTATGTGGCGCAAGGTGGAATCCTAGTCCTACTAGGATTCTGTCTTATGACTTGTTTTAATTTAGTTTTCCAAATCAAATCAAATCAAAATTAGATCAACCCAATTAAAATAGGTCTTAACCTAATTAAGAATCTAATTTAATCAGATTAAATTAGATTTAAATCTAATTTAATTTTCTAATCAAATTAGAAATTAGATTGACCCAAGTCCTAGTTGAACTAGGACTAGTTTTTCCTTGCACTTGGCTTATCCAATAAACCAATTGGACTTGATCCAATTAAGCCCAAACTAAATCTAATTAAATCATATTTAATTAGACTTAATCTCAGCCCATTGGCTTAATCAAATTAAGCCAATCAGCAATCAAATTGCTAATCGATCCTCCTGCAATACTTCCACTGGGTTAAATGTCAATCGTATTGATCATTTAACCCTAGAACGATTCTTAATCGTTGATCAACCATCTGATTGGATCATGAACTCTAATGTGTGTAACCTCATAGGTCTGAACCTAAGCTAGTAGCATAGGAATAAATTCTTATACCAATCGAAGTGACCATCTTGCAATGGTATCCGACGACCGGATAGGTCGAATGTGTAGAACAACATCCTTAGAACCCATGCGGATATAGTTTTCATATAATTCATCCCCTTGACCAAAATGATCATAGGACACCCCAGAGTTTAACTGTCAACTCTGATCAGGTTATCCACATTGTATTTCAAAATATCAAATCCATCTGATGGATTACCCTGGCCAAGGTTTTGCTAAATTAAAATACAGCGAGTCATTCTTCTCCAACTCTTGGAGTGGTCAATCCCATCTCGATCACACTATGACTTCACAAGTACTTGACTGTGCCCAGAAGCCTTCCATCTCTGAATTAGAAATTCAGTTAGTCCAGTACCAAAGCACAGTGAGTTGCTTGCAAGTCACTGAGGCGATCTCAGGTCTAAGGGACACTTATACCTATATCCCATCAGAGACATTCTCGACAGCAGAATACTCTGGAGTTGGTCACGTTCAATGATGATGTACCCTTATATCTCACCTGTATGCCATACCAGTATCTCCACACTCTTTGGTTAAGAGGACAACCAACCCATATGGCCTACAGCAACCTATGCTCGATAGAAGCTGTCATCCTTATTAACAGCTTATCATTTGGTCGTGAACAGTTTTAAGGACTAATCGATAAATCCTCTCTTTATCGAACTTAAATAGTCCTAAGGATTTCATCATAACAACGGAGTTCATTAGAAGATGAAAGCTTATGATGAAAATACCAAATATATTTTATTTATTAACAAATCAATTACAATACTTGGTTGCTCAACCGTCAACAGCTTGACGATTGGCTTTTTGGGACACATTTTCCAACAACTCCCACTTGTCCTAAAGCCACTCGGCACAGTATCTAATACCCATCTTCAACTTGTGGTTGTCGAACTCCTTTATTGCCAGGGCTTTAGTGAAGGGGTCGGCTAGGTTCTCCTTTCCGTCGATCTTCTGTAGGTCGACGTCACCTCGATCCACGATCTCCCAGACCAGGTGGAAGCGACGCAAGATGTGCTTCGTCCGCTGATGTGCTTTGGGTTCCTTCGCCTGAGCTATGGCACCAGTGCTGTCGCAGTAGAGCAGGACTGGACCATCGAGGGAGGGTGCTACTCCGAGCTCGTTGATGAATTTCCTCAGCCACACAGCTTCCTTCGCGACATCCGATGCTTCGATGTACTCGCTTCACAAACAGAGTCTGCCACAGTATGCTGCTTGAAACTCTTTCAGCAGATGGCTCCACCATTCAGAGTAAAGATATAACCCGACACGCTCCTGCTGTCATCATGGTCAGATTGGAAGCTGGAGTCTGTGAACCCCACAAGTTTCAGATCTGACTCGCCATAAACCAACCATTGGTCCTTAGTATTTCTCAAATACTTAAGGATGGCTTTAACCACTTTTCAGTGATTTTCTCCAGGATCAGATTGGTATCTACTCACTACTCCTAGTGAGTATGCCACATCTAGTCTTGTACATGTCATGGCGTACATGATAGATCCCACGGCTGAAGCATATGGGACTCTACTCATACGCTCTCTCTCTTCAGGAGTTGTCGGACAATCCTTCTTAGAGAGAGAAATTCCTTGGCCTATCGATAGATAGCCCTTCTTGGAATTCTCCATGCTGAACCTCTTCAGCACAGTGTTTATGTACATGGACTGGGATAACCCAAGCATCTTTTTAGATCTATCCCTATAGATCTTCATCCCTAGGATGTAGGATGCTTTACCCAAGTCCTTCATGGAGAACTGTGATGACTACCAAACTTTTATTCCCTATAGTGCGGGGATGTCATTCCCGATTAAGAGAATATCATCCACGTACAAGACAAAGAATACCACAACTGGACCATTTGCCCATTTATAGATGCAGGGCTCTTCTCCATTCTTAATGAAGCCATACATTTTGATCACCTTATCAAAACGCATGTTCCAACTCCGAGAAGCTTGCTTCAATCCATAAATGGATCTCTGAAGCTTGCACATCTTGGACTCATCTGTGGATGTAAACCCCTCAGGTTGTATCATATACACCTCTTCAGTCAGCTCTCTATTCAGGAAAGCTGTCTTTTCATCCATCTGTCAGATCTCATAATCCAGATGGACAGCTATTGCAAGCATTATCCGAATAGATTTGAGCATTGCCACAGAGAAAAATGTCTCGTCATAGTCAATACCATAACATTGACGATACCCCTTGGCGATCAGACAGGCTTTATAGGTCTCCATCTTTCCGTCTGCGCCCCTCTTCTTTTTGAAGACCCATTTACACCCAATGGGTTTAACCCCTTCAGGTGGGTCAACCAATGTCCATACATCGTTGACCTTCATGGACTTCATTTCGGATTTCATGGCTTCAAGCCATTTCTCAGAATCAGGTCTCTGCATTGCATCCATATAGGTGATCGGATCCTCATTATTCTCATCAAGTTCGATGGGATCTCCATCTCGGACCAAAAAACCGTAGTATCTGTCCGGCTGATGCGGTACTCTATCGGATCGCCTTAATGGTGCAGGTACATTGGGCTCCGAATCTGATCTAATCATATCTGACTCAGGTTCAGCTATTGGTGTCGGTCTTTCTACCTATTGAACTTCATCAAGTTCAACCTTAGAGGCAATGGTTCCTTCACCAAGAAACTTCTTTTCTAAAAAGATTGCCTTAAGGCTGACGAACACCTTTTGTTTATCAGCATGGTAGAAAAAATATCCTTTTGTCTCTTTGGGGTACCCTATGAATGAGCATTTGTCAGACCTAGGTCCAAGTTTGTCTGTGACTAATCGTTTGACATAGGCCGGGCACCCCCAGACCCTAAGGTGTGAAAGTGCTGGCTTATGTCTCGTCCATATCTCATATGGAGTCTTAATTAGAGACTAACTTGGAATCCTATTTAACAGATAACAGGCCGATTCGAGTGCATATCCCAGAAGGATATCAGCAAGCTAGCAAAAACCCATCATGGATCGGACCATGTCTAACAGAGTCCGATTTCTCCTTTCAAACACACCATTATGCTGTGGTGTCCCTGGAAGAGTCTATTGGGAGACAATCCCATTCTCTCCTAGATATGTGAGAAACTCACTAGAAAGGTATTCTCCTCCTCGATCAGATCGAAGAGTTTTAATACTCTTCCAGTTTATTTTTCTACTTCACTTCGGAATCGTTTGAACATTTCAAATGAATCCGACTTATGTTTCATCAGATAGACATATCCATATCGGGATAGGTCATCCGTGAAAGTTATGAAGTAGAAATATCCACCTCTAGCACTGGTGCTCATGGGCCTGCAAACATCAGTATGTACTAGACCTAAGAGCTCAGTAGCTCTCTCACCTTTTTCAGTAAAAGGTGACTTGGTCATTTTACCAAGAAGACAGGACTCACAGGTTGAAAGTGATTCACAATCACTGACTTCGAGGATTCCCTCTTGAGTCAACCTGTTTATTCTGTTCTTGTTTATATGACCTAGCCTACAGTGCCATAAGTAGATATCTGACACACTATCTAATCTAGGGTGCTTGCCAGTAGAATAGACTCTTATCAGGCTTGATCTTTTTGGTCTGGCTCTGCACTGATATCCCAGCCTGAACTTGCACCTTCTTCACTTTCTTCTTCTTGTTCTTCTTCTCTTTCTCAAAGGGTCGAGAATCAGAAGATGATCCTCCCACTAAGTTCACCGACTCCTTGAGGAGTTGGTGATCCTTCTCAAAGTTCTGAAGCAACCCCAGTAACCCATGGTAGTTTACTTCAGGCTTTGTCATTCAATAATGAGTGAGAAATGGGAGATAAGACTTGGACAGCGAGTTCAGTATTGCATCTTTCCCAAGCTACTCATGCAAGGAAAAGTCGAGCTTGCTCAATCATTCCATCAGCTCGATCATGTACAATACATGATCAGTGACAGAGGCACCATCCCGCATTTTGGCATTGAAGATGGCACAACTAGTCTTGTGCCTCTCCACGTCATCGGGTGTGCCAAAGGCATCCTCCAACACTTGAAGCTTGTCCTTTGGCTGAGCCATCTCGAATCTACGACTGAACTCATCGCTCATGATAGCCAGCATGATACAGCGCACCGTGGTCCGATCACTGAGCCACTTCTGGTAAGTGTCTCTGATTGTTCCACATGCATTGACAGCTGGCTCCTCAGGTGCAGGATCCATTATCACATATAGGATCCGTTCATGCTCCAGGACTATCTTCAACTTTCGATACCAGCTACCGAAGTTGGGTCCCACCAACTTATCATTGTCCAACAATGATCGGAGCGATAGGGAAGTGGCCATATTTGCACAAAGGAGAACCATAACCTAATTAGTAATTGATTCATTAAACCTAAAGATTTGGACTTTAATAAAAAGGTTTCTCCCACTATTTTATTCGAATTGGTAGCCTCTACCTCCAATTCGAGGAATTACCCTAATTCCTTAGTGGGTACTAGAATCCACTTAGACTGCACACAAGCCCAACTTTGGTTGGCCAACCCATGTACATCTAAGGGTAGGTTCATAACCAATTGTTTCTCTAAACAATTTCTAGTAATTTTAATTTTGCCCTAGAAACCTAATCAGTAGGCTTTGGCCTCCACTGTAAGGATCCGGTTAGGTCCAACCATTAACATGATCATACTTGGTGTATCTAACCAACGAATGATTAAGCCCAACTTTGGTTGGCTCACCTAACCACCATTAGAGAGACACTTCCAAGTCATCATATGATGAGTGATAATTCCATTAGTCAACAAGCACCAGGCCTTTAGGTCTGCAATGATTATTGAGTTAATGGACTCATTATCAAACACCTTAATGGGAGGCTATGATTCAGTTATCTCCATAACTTTATCATTTTAAGGACCTAATAATTTTAGAGGATTTAAATAATATAGAGGATGAAGTCAGATGAACCAGCTTATCATGATCCTCCCACTGGCTTCACCAAGTCAGCTTAAGGGAGACCAGGGCTGGTCTAGGAGCACCTAAATCAGTCACACTGATTTACCTAGCTGACATGGGTCAGCTCGAATAGTCAAGTGATCCGATCAAAACATAATTTCACCAAGAGGCCAGATAAGTTTGATCAGTGGGAGGGTCTGCCAAAGCTTGCCTTAGACACCATCAGAAATGGCCAGATAAGCGGGCTCCCAATTAAAAACCACCGGTCTGGTTTACCTTAGACACCAACTGATTTAATTAGTTTTGATTAGATCAACCTAACAGTTCGTGCTAGACCGCTTAGCCAAGAATCAAGTCCATTTGGTTCTCGTTAAAGATATGGATTTGACCAACTACAACTATTGTAATTGATCTAGAGAATCCTTGACCTAATCTAAGACAACAATTGATTAGATTTAGTCAATTCTCTAATTAAGTCCATCTTCAATCTAACCATAGGTCTAACCCAATTAATGGACCTAATTCTCGCTAACCCATTAACCCAATGTGTTATGGATGTGTCTTAGGTTCTTCAATTCACAATCCTAGAACCTATTCAAACAACTTCTTAATTCTTAATTAAGTTTTGGGCTGAGGGTTGGGTTTGGCTTTTCAAAAAATAATTTTTATATTTGTAAAATAATTTTACAATATGATTCTACCAACCATATTGCATGTTTGATTCATAATCAAGATGCAAGTGAGATAAACATGAAACTACTTTAGATCTAATCTAAACAGGTTCATGTAATTGAAATAATTTCAACTTTAAACAATTTCTTTGCACAAAAATTATTAACAAAGAGATTTTATTTTAGATTTAAATATTTTTTAAATCTAATAAATCATAAATTTAATCTAGATCATATCTAACAAATTTATGATTAAAGATAGATCTACACAAACTAGGACAACCTTTGCACTGTAAGGGGTAAACCTTACAGCAGGACAACCTTGCAGTTTGTGATTGATCTAAAATTTTAATTTCAGATTTAGTAATCAGATTATAAATTAGATCTAATCTAAAAAATAATCTAAGCATGTATAAATAATCATGTAATAAAGAACCTAGGCTCTGATACCAATTGTAGGAACCAGATATAGGGTTTCAGGGTTAGATCTTGAAACTTTTTCAAGATCATACAGCGGAAGACTAAAATAAATCAAAATTTATTTTCTAAAATCAGAAAATCTCTAGATCTAAGATCCTATTATATGATTATTACATAGTATTAAATTAAAAATTAAAATATATAAATATAGCATGAACTACATGTTGATCATATCAACATGTTTCTATACTACATCTAATGTATGTATTAAACAATAGATCAGATCTATTACCTTGCAAGTTAGACGTTCTAACCTTGTTGATCTAGGCTTGAGGATGATGTTGCAAGCCGCACATACGTTCGGCCTCTAGGAGTCATCCACACGAGCCCACGAATCTCAATCAGAAGTCCTGCTTCAGAAAATCAGCACAGTATGCTAGTACTGCGCTGATCCTTCTTTGATGGTTGATCAAGTACCTCCTTCTTCTTGATTTGGACTCTTCCAAAGATGAAAAGTAGAAGGAGGAGTTTCAGATCTGAGATGCTCTCAGGAAACTCAAGATGGAGGGAGGAAAGATATGAAAACAAAAACCCTAGAAGAAGACCCTCTTCTTCTTCACGTTTTTCTCTCTAGACACCCAAACTTGCATCTTTTATATCTCCACGACCCAAAGGTATTTCTCTCTGGATTTTGGATGGCACAAAGGTCTCTTAAATCTCTAACTTCTCCTAAAAGTTCACAAAGAAACTCATCTTATATAGAGAGATATGATAGAGTCCTTATCTTGGTCAAACACCTAGTCAAGGCTTATCCAAACATGGCAAGTTAAGGGACGCCCAACTCTTGAGCACCTCCTTCATATTTTCATGTATGGATCACTAAAAAAGGATGCACAATGTATACCCTAAAAGCCACAAAAATTCTAAAAAAAATTTGGATAAATTCGGTGCAAAATTGAAAGAGTTTTGGATTTCTAAAACTCTATCTCATAGAATTCGAAATCCAAACTTATTCCTTTTAGATTTGATCCAAACCACCTTCCATGTAAGAAAGAAGAGAGGAGACCTTTTGTGAACGTGGAAGAGATCTGGGAGAGGGCTTTTGTCACACAAAATAAGTGGAGATTGGCGTTGAATAAGAGAGAGGGCATGGAGAAGGCTTATGTGGCGCAAGGTGGAATCCTAGTCCTACTAGGATTCTGTCTTATGACTTGTTTTAATTTGGTTTTTCAAATCAAATCAAATCAAAATTAGATCAACCCAATTAAAATAGGTCTTAACCCAATTAAAAATCTAATTTAATCAGATTAAATTAGATTTAAATCTGATTTAATTTTCTAATCAAATTAGAAATTAGATTGACCCAAGTCCTAGTTGAACTAGGACTAGTTTTTCTTTGCACTTGGCTTATCCAATAAACCAATTGAACTTGATCCAATCAAGTCCAAACAAAATCTAATTAAATTATATTTAATTAGACTTAATCTCAGCCCATTGGCTTAATCAAATTAAGCCAATCAGTAATCGAATTGCTAATCGATCCTCCTGTAATACTTGCACTGGGTTAAATGTCAATCGTATTGATCATTTAACCCTAGAACGATTCTTAATCGTTGATCAACCATCTGATTGGATCATGAACTCTAATGTGTGTGACCTCATAGGTCTGAACCTAAGTCGGTACCATAAGAATAAATTCTTATACCAATCGAAGTGACCATCTAGTAATGGTACCCGACGATCGGATAGGTCGAATGTGTAGAACAACATCCTTAGAACCCATGTGGATATAGTTTTCATATAATTCATCCCCTTGACCAAAATGATCATAGGATACCCCAGAGTTTAACTGTCAACTCTGATCAGGTTGTCCACATTGTATTTCAAAATATCAAATCCATCTGATGGATTACCCTGGCCAAGGTTTTGCTAAATTGAAATACAGTGAGTCATTCTTCTCCAACTCTTGGAGTGGTCAATCCCATCTCGATCACACTCTGACTTCACAAGTACTTGACTGTGCCCAGAAGCCTTCCGTTCCTGAATTAGAAATTCAGTTAGTCCAGTACCAAAGCACAGTGAGTTGCTTGCAAGTCACTGAGGCGATCTCAGGTCTAAGGGACACTTATACCTATATCTCATCAGAGACATTCTCGATAGCAGAATACTCTGGAGTTGGTCACGTTCAATGATGATGTACCCTTACATCTCACCTGTATGCCATACCAATGTCTCCACACTCCTTGGTTAAGAGGACAACCAACCCATATGGCCTACAGTGACCTATGTTCGATAGAAGCTGTCGTCCTTATTAACAGCTTATCATTTGGTCATGAATAGTTTTAAGGACTAATCGATAAATCCTCTCTTTATCAAACTTAAATAGTCCTAAGGACTTCATCATAACAACGGAGTTCATTAAAAGATGAAAGTTTATGATGAAAATGCCAAATATATTTTATTTATTAACAAATCAATTACAATACTTGGTTGCTCAACCGTCAACAGCTTGACGATTGGCTTTTTGGGACACATTTCCCAACACTATTTATTCAATCAATTCAAGTACTTTCAAATTGAACTCATAGACTTGGATCAATTCTTTCCTACGTCATCTGAATTTGTGCGTGACTCCATAGGTTCGAACACTAAGTCGGTAGCATAGGAACAACTTTCTGTACTAATCAAAGTTATTATCTAGAAATGATTTCCGACATCCAGATAGATCGAATATATGCAAAAAAATATTCAAGAATCTATGTATATGGTTACCGTATAATTCATCCTTTTGATCTCGAATGCTCGAGGATGACCTAGGGTTTGAGTGTCAACCCTGACTGAGTCATCCATATTGTATTTCAACCTTTCACATCCATCACTTGGATTATCCAGGCCTAGGATTTACTAAATTAAAATACAATGATGCATTATCTACTATAATATGGAGGGATCAATCCTATCTTGATTCACACACAGACTTCATAAGTACTGACTATACCCAGTAGCCTTCCATCATTGCATTAGAAATACAGATAGTCTGGTACCAAAGTACAGTGAGTTGCTTGCAAATTACTATGGTGATCTCAGGTCTGAGAAAGACTTATGCCTATATGCTTCGTGAGCTGCTCATGACAGCAGAGTGCTCCATAGGTGAGTCACTTATTCAGTGACAATGTACTCCTACATCTCATCTGTATGCCATACCAGTGTCTCCACACTCGTTGGTTATGAGAACAACCAATCTATATCGCACACAATGACCTACACTCGATAAACATCATCATCTTTTAATGACGTATCATTTGATCGTGAACATATTTAAGAACTATTTCATAAATCTTCCTTTATCGATTGTCATATAGTTCTAAGGACTTCATCATAGTACAAGAGTTTTAATAAAAAAGATGTACACCTTGTGATGAAAATATCAAAATATCTTTTATTCATTCATAATTCATATACAATTATAAATAGTACAATCGTTCAAATGATTAGCTTTACGACATATTTTCTAACACTCAATGCATCAGCTCTTATCATTCATGGTGCATTCTTCGGATATAATCAGATTCAGACGGCCCCCAAAGATGAGGAGAATATCTCATTTGTCATCAACCAAGATCATTTTTGCTACAAAGAGGTCGTCAATAAGGTCTTCGAGGAGCAAATCGGCAGGAATATAGAAGTGTACGTGGACAACATGCTCCTGAAAAGCAGAGCTGTCGAGCACCACATTACCGACCTTGAAGAGATGTTTGCCATGCTACGGCTATATCAAATAAAACTCAATCCTAGCAAGTGTGCATTCGGTGTCACCTCTGGTAAATTTCTAGACTTCATGTTGTCACAATGGGAGATTGAAGCGAACCTAAAAAAAATCTAAGCTCTTTAAGAAATGAAGCCTCCAAGGACAATTGAAGAGGTACAGTGCTTGATTGGAAGGATTATGGCTTTGAACAGGTTTCTCTCAAGGTTGGCCGAACAGAGTCTCTCTTTCTTTAAAGCTCTCAAACAGATGAAGAATTTTCAATGGTTGGATGAGTGTTAGACCGCCTTTGATGATCTAATAAAATATCTTGGCTCACCTCCCCTCTTAAGCAAACCAAAGCTTAGGGAAGTGTTGTACTTGTACCTGACAGTCTCAGCCCAGGCGATTAGCTCGGTCCTCATCTGACAGGAGGCCAAGGTGCAAAAGCCGATCTACTATGTCAGTCGGATGCTCCATGATGCTGAGACTAGATATACGAGACTTGAGAAGGTAGCCTATGCTCTCATGATATCTTTCAAGATGCTACGCCTATACTTCCAAGCACATACCATTGTTGTCCTCACTGACCAACCCATCAGATCAGTACTCTATCGATCTGATACTTCAGGGTGACTAGCTAAGTGGGCCGTTAAGCTAGAAGAATTCAACATCAAATATCTATTGAAGCTGTCCATCAAAGCCCAGAAGTTGGTTGATTTCATCCTTGAGTGCACCATCCCAAATAAGGAATAGAATAGTGAGGAGGTTGCTCTGATGTTCGACGAATATTGGGTTCTCCATGTAGATGATTCTTCGAGCACCACAGACTCAGGAGCTGGACTGATCTTGACTAGCCCAAATAGAGTGGTCATGGAGTACGTACTATGATTTGGATTCTCCACCTCCAACAACAAAGTTGAGTACAAAGTGTTGGTGATTGGGTGAGAATGGTGAAAGAATTGGACGTCTGGCATCTCAGAGTTCATGGTGACTCTCAGCTCATTGTCGGCCATGTTCATGGAGAATATGAAGTATGGGAGCTAAACATGATAAAGTATTTACAAAAGATCAAGGATCTTGCCACCAACTTCACCTCCATGAGCATCCAACAAATATTGAGATCAGAAGATGTGCGGGCAATCTCTTGTCAAAGCTCGTGATGCTCAGTGTGGCTGACCTGAAAAGAAGCTCATATCTGTTGAAGAAAAAGAAAGCCTGTTTCTAGTAGATAACCAGGGTTGCATCTAAAATTTTTTATATATTAAACTAAATAAAGATCAAATCTTTATCTGGATTACAGCATAATAGGGATCAAATATCCAGAATCTGGATTCAAATCCTCACGTAGGCTTAGATCTGTAAGCTCTTTACTTCACGCGCACGCCAAGCTTCGTAAGAAAGTGGGATGAAACCTCCGATTAAAGCACTTTCGCAAGGCCACCAAGGGAGAAAAAAGATGTAATGGTGTGATATCTCACACCAGCAAGGAGGATGCCCAAGAAGGACCCACGGCAAGAAGGAAGGGAGGCGGCAATAAGGGGACTCCAAGAGGGGATGCCCACTTGGATCTCACACCTCATGCCTCTCTCTCACTTCCTCTCTTTCACACAATTTGATTACTGTGTTTCATAAGTAAAGACCCTCCCTATTTATAGATGATTCTTTATGACCCATAAGATTAGGATTCTTAATTCAAACAAGCTTTGAATTAATCCATAACTTATCAAAGAAGGACTCCTAGTTGAGAAAAGATTGGCATCTAACTTGGTGCCTACATGCACCCACGCCCACACCCTTGTGGGGCGGCCCACAAGCAGCACCAAATCAGGTGTTGGTCAGCCATGGATGTGAGAGAATCTCAGTAAAAATGGACTCTAAGGATCTCATCCAAAATTGAGTCAATTTGAACCCATTCGAAGCTGATTCAAAATAATTTCGAAAAGACTGTCAATCTTTAGCTGTTTAGGATTTAGAATCAAGTTTAACTTGAAATTTTGAACTCAATTAAGTTTAATTAAATCAGATCTAATTTAAAATTAATTAATACTTAAATTCAATCTTTCATAGGCTCCTTGGACCATAGATCAAAAACTGTTCAATCTTAAGGATTGAACCTGAATTTCATGTGTAGTGCTAGCTAGACATAGTCAACTCTTCAATCATGTTTGATCCATAACTTAATTTTCAATCAAAATAGTCTATATGTTCAATCAAGTCAAGTACTTCCAAATTGGATATATAAATATAGGTCAATACTTTCTTATATCGCTTAACTTTTGTGCGTGACTCTATTAGTTCGAACACTAAGCTGGTAGCACAAGAACCACTTTCTGCCCTAATCGAAGATACTATCTAGCAATGATTCTCGACGTTCAGATAAGTCGAATAATCATAAGAAAATATTTCAGAACCTATGCATATGGTTACCACATAATTCATCCCTTTGACCCTGAATACTCTAGGATTATCTAGGGTTAACTGTCAACCTTGTGTGTTTCATCCATATTGTATTTCAACCATTCAAATCTATCTCAAAAATTATCCTGACCAAGATTTTACTAAATTGAAATACAGTGATACATCAACTCCTATAATCCAGAGGGATCAATCCCATCTTGATCCACACATCAACCCCATGACACATCTTGTAGCCAGAAGCCTTCCATCACTGCATTAAAAATTCAGATAGTCCGGCACTAAAGCACAGTGAGTTGCTTGCAAGTCACTATAGTGATCTCAAGTCTGAGAGACATTTATGTCCATACGCTTTACGAGCAGCTCTTGACAACAAAATATTAAGCAGGTGAGTCACTTGTTCCATGATGATGTACTTCTATATCTCACCGTATGCCATATCAGTGTCACCACACTCCTTGATTAAGAGGACAACCAACCCATATGGCTCACAATAATCTCCACTCAATAAATATTATCATCCTATAATGACGTATCATTTGGTCGCGAACATGTTTAAGAACTATACCATAAATCCTTCTTTATCGATTACTAACTTAGTTCTAAGGACTTCATCACAACACAAGTGCTCTACAAGGAAGATGCAACTTTATGATGAATAATGTCAAAATAATTTTTATTTATTAATCAATAATTTATATACAAGATGAAACAATCATTCATATGATTGATTTTAGGACATAATTTTCAACAACTCTCACTTGGACTAAAATCAATCGGGGTGGTATCTTATACCCATCTTTCATTTGTAATCATCGAACTCTTTGATCCCAAGAGCTTTAGTGAAGGGGTCGGCTAGATTCTTCTTTCTATCGATCTTCTGAAGCTCGACGTCTTCTCGATCCATGATCTCTCATACCAGATGGTAGCAATGCAGAATATGCTTGGTGTGCTGGTGTGATTTTGGTTCTTTCGTCTGAGCTATGGCTCCAGTGCTGTTACAATACAGTAGGATAGGAACATCAATAGAAAGTGTAACTCCCAGTTCGATGATGAATTTTCTTAACTACACCTTCTTTTCAGTATCAGATGCAGCAATGTATTCCGCTTTGCATACAGAATTAGCCACAGTATGTTGCTTGAAACTCTTTCAGCAAATAACTCTTCCATTCAAGGTAAACATATAGCCCAACATACTTTTATTGTCATCATAATCTGACTAAAAATTAAAATCAGTGTATCCCACAAGTTTCAGGTCAGTGTCTCCATAAATAAGCCATTAGTCTTTAGTATTTCTCAAATACTTAAGGGTTGTCTTCACAACCTTTGAATGGTTTTCATCTGGATTAGATTGGTACCTACTCATTACCCCGAGTGAATAGGCCACATCCAGTCTCATACATATCTTGGCATACATGATAGATCCCATTATTGAAGCATATAATATTCTACTCATATACTCTCTCTCTTGAGGGGCTGTCGGACAATCCTTCTTGGAGAGAGTAATTTCATGATCTATCAAAAAATAGTCTTTCTTAAAATTTTCTATGTTGAACTGTTTCAACATGGTATCAATGAACATAGATTGGGACAGTCCAAGTAACTTTCTAGATCTATCCCTATAGATCTTCATCCCTAAGATGGAGGATGCTTCTCTCAAGTCCTTCATGGAGAACTGTGATAATAACCACAGCTTCACACTCTAAAAAATTGGGATATCATTTTCTATTAACAGTATGTCATATACATACAGTACAAGAAAGATGACTACATAATCAGTAGCCCACTTGTAGATGCAAGACTCTTTTCCATTCTTAATGAAGCTATATATTTTGATCACCTTATCAAAATACATATTCTAACTCTTAGATGTCTGCTCAAGTCCATAAATAGACCTATTAAGCTTGTACACCTTAGACTTGTCTATGGATGTGAATCCTTCAGGCCGTATCATATACACCTCTTCTTCCAGCTTCCTATTACAGAAGGCAGTTTTGACATCTATTTACTAGATCTAAGAGTGTAGCTATAGTAAGCATAATCCGAATGGACTTGAGCATTGCCATAGGAGAGAATGGCTCATCATATTCAATACTATAATACTGACAGTAATCCTTAGTAACTAGATGGGCTTTATAGGTCTCTACCTTCCCATCTACTCCATTTTTTTTGAAACTCTACTTACACCCTATGAATTTTGTCCCTTCGAATGGATCAACTAGTGTCCATGCACTGTTGATCTTCATGGACTCCATCTCAAACTTCATAGCTTCAAGCTATTTTTGAGAGTCGAGCCTTTGCATGGCTTCTATATAAGTGATCGGATCCTCATCAGTCTCATCTAGTTCGATGGAGTCACCATCTTGGATCAAAAAATTATAGTATTTGTCTGACTAATGCAGTATTCTATCGGATCTCCTCAATGGTGCCTCTATTGGCTCTGGATTCGATTCTCCAATCAAATCTAATTTTGTGTGTGTCGGTCTTTCCACCTCTTGAACTTTATCAAGTGTAATTTTATAGGTATTAGTTCCTTCTCTAAGAAACTCCTTTTCTAGAAAGACTACTCTATTACTGACAAACACCTTTTCATCTTCAGCGGGAAGTAGTACCCCTTAGTTTCTTTTGGAGATCCTACGAACAAGCATTTATTGGACATAGGTCCAAGCTTATTTATCTTTAAATACTTGATATAATTTGGACACCCCTAGATCCTAAGGTGTGCGAGCATTGGCTTACGTCCAGTCCATATCTCGTATGGAGTTTTATCGATAGACTTGCTCGACACCTTATTCAGATATAGCAGACAGTTTCTAGAGCATATTCCAAAAGGAGATTGACAGATTTGCAAAGCCCATCATGGATCAGACTATGTCTAACAAGGTTTGATTCCTCTTTTCTGATATTCTGTTTGTTGTGGTGTTCCAAGAGAGGTCCATTGTTAGAGAATCTTATTCTCTTTTAGATATGTCAAGAAGTCACTGGTAAGGTATTCACCTTCTCGATCTGATCGAAGGGTTTTAATACTCTTCCTAGTCTGTTTCTCTACTTCACTACAGAATCGTTTGAATATTTCAAATAATTTCGATTTATGCTTCATAAGATAGACATACCCATACCTCGATAGGTCATCCGTAAATGTAATGAAGTAGTAGTATCTTCCTCTGGCACTTTTGTTTATAGATCCGCATACATTAGTATGTATTAGACCTAGGACATCATTGGCTCTTTCATTTTTTCTCTTAAAAGATAATTTAGTCATCTTACCAAGCATATAGGATTCGCAGGTTGGTAATGATTCACAATTATCTATTTCAAGAATACATTCCTTGATTAATCTGTCAATTCTATTCTTGTTCACATGGCCAAGCCTACAATGCCAAAGATAGGATTCACTGACATTATCTATTTTAGGATATTTATTGAATGTGTATATTACACCAACAGATCGTGATATTATGTATATGTCATGTCTTAATTATCCTCATATAATTGTAGTATCATTCATAATGATGTCACAAAAATCATCCTTTACTATAAACTTAAAACCAAGTTTGTCCAAAAAGCCTATAGAGATGATATTCATAAAAAAAGAAGGATAATAATGACAATCATCTAACATGATACTACTGGACTTGAAGACAAGCTGTAAAGTTTTCAAAGCTAGGACTGGAACAAGGCTTCCATCTCTAATATTCAGGAATCGCTCATCTTCTCAAAACTTTCTACTTACCTGCAGTCTCTGCAACGAATTGCATATATTAATCAAACTTCTGGTATCCAATACCCAGGTAGTAGTATCATAAATAAAAAAATTATAAGGAGTTATTATATAAGTACCTTAGGAAGCAACCATTTGCTTCTTTCTCTTATTTTTAGGCCTGTTTGGGTCAAGGGTGGCTATGTAAGCAAGATAATTCTTTTTTCAATAACTCAGCTTCTTGCAGAAGAAGTATTTCGTCTGGCTCTTCTTGACTTTCGATGTTTTGCTCTACTTTGGATTGACGGTATGAGTTTTCTACACCTTCTTCTTCTTTCCTCTCTTAGTGGATTGACGACCTATAGATGAACGTCCCATAATATGCATTGGCTCCTTTTGGAGTTGGTGGTCTTTTTTAAAAATCTGCAATAACCCTAGCAAATGATGGTAGTTCACTGTAGGCTTTATCATTCTGTAATGACTGAGAAAGGATAGGTAGGATTTCGGTAGTGAGTTGAGGATAGAATCCTTGCCTAACTATTCATGCAATGGAAAGCCAAGTTTGCTCAGGCATTCAATCTGCTCAATCATGTATAGTATATAATCGATGACTGAAGCTCCCTCTTGCATACGGGTACTGAATACTGTGTAGGAGATTTTATGTCTCTCCGCATCCTCAGGGTTGCCAAAGGACTCATTCAATATTTGAATGATCTCCTCTGGTCGTGCATCCTTGAACTTATGACTAAGTTCATCGTTCATGGCTGCCCTCATCACATAATGCACAGTCGTGCGATCATTGAGCCACTTCAGATAAGTATCTCTTGTGGCACGAGGAGCATTGGTGCAGGTTCTTTAGGTGTTTCATCCATAAGGATGTATAGAATTCTCTCATGCTCCAAGGTGATCTTCAACTTTCGATACCAGCTATCGAAGTTGGGTCTGGTAAGCTTATCACTGTCCAACAGTGAACGGAGGGATAGTGTGTTGGCCATAGCTGAACGAAAAAATAAAAGCCTATTAGTATATGAATTACTTTTAATCCTAAAGATATGGACTTTAGTCAAAAAGTTCTTCCACTATTTTATATGAACTGGTAGCCTCTATTTCAAACTCGAGGAATTACATTAATTTCTTAGTGGGTACTAGAATCCACACAGATTATATTCGGGCCTGAGTGTGGCTCGACCAATCCTAGTGCATCCATGGGTAGGTTTATAACTAATTATTTCTCCAAACAACTTCTAGTAATTAGGTTTTGTCTTAGACATCCCTTTGGCAGGCATGTGGTACCTCCACTGAAAATCTTGGTTAGGTCCAACCATTAATATGACAACACTAAGTGCATCCAACAGATGGATGTCCAGGCCTGAGTGTGGCTCGACCAATCTGAGCATTGATCTGAAGGTGAAAGAATAATTCTCTACAAGTCAAGTGCATCAGGATGTGATCGGCTGTTTTCTATAATTGATCTTCCAAAACTCTTGTAATTGACACTGTTATTTAATAAAATAGGCATCTCGATTCATTATATGCTATATTTTATTATTATTTTTAAGATTATAATGAAATCCATAGGTCTAGGCAATGGTTTTAAGATCGTGATAAGATCATGCCAGTGAGACCTAAATCTTTGATAGCTATGATCTAAAATATTTTTAGTCATTAGTTCATTGAGTCAGAGATCAATGATATCGATAAGACTGGTATGTCCTTTGTATGCTCAGTGATGAGGGTAGTTGATCTCACAACCACTTATGTGGTGATACTAATACATGGATGTGGGTGCTCATTAGAGAATGAGTTCATTGAATAGACCTATGAGAGAACATCTGATGGAGTCTTATTTACATGTCAGTTGATTGTTCTCTAGTAGGAGTTGTGTAAGTGATCTTTTGACCTGAGATCGTCATGGTACCTTGTGTACATGAATCGATATTTTAGTTCACTTTCTAACTTAATTCTTTAATCCTTGTATGGGGTGTTCTGGATGTGGTGAAGTATGCATGAAAGTTGTGATTGATCAATAAGGGATCAGTCACTCCTAATAAGGGGAGCAAACATTCTATGTGATCTCATAGGTCGATGATTCTGGAAGTGTTTGGCCAAAGAAAAATGATAATTAGAAAGAGATTTTTAATATATCATCAACTGAGTCATCACTTTCTGATTGAGATATATGTAGATAAGCAATTGTGTTTAACATGTTACCATGCCCACAACTCATCTGGGATGTTGTTTGACTGAAGGATTGAATTATATGATAACTTACCACTGAAGGATATTTTGATAATTTTTTATCAAAATTTTAAATCTTTTGGATAGTCATGACATATTGTTAGACATCAATCTTGACTTGTAGACTTATCAAAATTAAAAGACTTTAATTCAAGAATTAATTAGGAAGAGTCTTAGTTGATTGGGACTCTTGAGTTGACCTAATCTGATCGGATTAGGGTTAGGTCAAGAGTTTATGTCTACTACTGACTAGATTTAAAATCCAATGGATCACACACTTTGAGATTTAGTCTTGATCTAATTTAATTAAGATTTAATATAAATTTTAGGGGTTAATTTGATATACTAGTACATTATGTTAACCCAAGTTCCTAATTAGATTCAGCTCAAAGTGTTTTAGCTAAACTAGACCAGTTGCCTTTGACCTAATTGGATTGGGTCTATTATAATTTGATTCTTATCCAACTTGAAAGTGTTTCAAGTGTGAAAGGAGTCCTTTGTGCCCACCAGGTTCCATGCCAAAAATTAAATGCCACCTTCCCTTATTTATGTGGAGAAGTGGGAGAGTTCTTCTTCATGAAGACTCTTATCCAACTCGATTTCCTCCAGATTCCTAATTATTTCGTGCTGATTCTTTTAAATAGATTTATGAGGCATAAAAGAGGAAGAGTCCCTTTGTGTGAAGGCTCTTTTATGCCACATAAAGTCACAAAGAATAAATTCTCCATGTGAAGACTTGGAGTGCCAAGAGTTGGCACCCCTTGGTGCTTCCACACGTCCCTTCTTAATCTATTTATATGGGGAATCCCATATGGGCTAAGAGATGGATTTTGGGTAAAAATTAGATCTAATTGGTGTATGATAAGGAAAAAAATTCTGAAAAAAATCTAAGAAAAAGGCAAAGAAAAAATTAAGAGAAAAAGTTGTAAGAAGGGTGGTGAGAAAATTAGCAAGTGTTGCTAGTTTGTCCTAGGGTTTGATTTTTTTCATATGTTGGAGTATAAAATCAAATTCTAGATTGTAAGACTTTTGAAGAACATTCTTTTGGTGTGATTATAGTAGCAAAATTGAAGGCAACTGGGTATTGGTGCGATCGTTCTTCAAGTTCGAATCCAATAGTGTTCTTGTGAAGAAAAGGCTGCGGTAGTACATCGGTTAGGAAGGACCTAGGCCAACTTCCATGTGGATCACTGTTGGAGGGCTTTTACTTTAAAATCTTGTGGAGATCATCTTCTTATAGTACTGCTCATTTGAGAAAGAATAAATTTTTATCTCTTTGCATGCTTGATTTTGTTTTGTTCGACATCTACAAGGTGATTCTAGGGTTTGAGTTTCGATTCGATAGTTTTAAATATTAAAGCTCTCGATATGTATGTTTAAAAATTTTTAAAATTTATTTTTTACTACGTGATCAAAATTCAACAGTAGTATCAGAGCCACCCTTGTTAGATTCGATCGAACAAGTATAAAAGTTATAATATAGAATTGTTCTAGTTCATATATTGCCAAAAAAAATATTGCATTGATTTCTTATATCTATCTTAAAATCAAAAATTATTTTTTACTTTATTTGAATCATGAATTTAAATTTTAGTTATTAAAATTTTAAATTTATGATAATATGAAATTTATAGTTTCATGGTTGCTTGATGCTTAAATCAATTTTTGTTTAAGGGTGTTATGCATGCCTAATTTGATTAAGGTTTGTTTTCAATTTGGCTAAGCTTGTTATATGTTAAGTCATTTTGTGTACCTTTATATGATTATCATAGTCAATTTTTGGCATATCAATATGCTTGATATTATAACTTATAAAGTATGTTGAATTGCATAATTTATATAGTATATTTTATGTAGTTGTTAGGATGTGTCGAGACCAGTTCAAAGATCCTCTTAAAAAATAATATTAAGTTATAATGTCGAGATTCACTTTCAAATCAAATATCAAATTTATTTGATCAATTGGTGTCTAGATAAGTAAGAAATGTTGTTTTCTAATTAGGTCCATATGCTAGTCTGATCAATTTTGTTGGTGTCTAAAAAAAGCTACGGAGAGCCTCTCACCTAGTGACTTGATCAATTTGGTCTTATTGAGTTTTGAACTTAGATTGATTAATGATGTAGACACTACAAGAGCCTTCCTTCAAGCTTGCTCAATAGAGTATGTCAAGAGCTTAGTGAGCTTGTTGTGCTATCCACAAGGCTTACTATAGAAATTAATATGATGTTGACTAAGTGCATATTGATACTTATGGCATATTTGAATAGTATTGCTTTGTTGTGCTATCCACAAGGGCAGTATTGTTTAAGTATGACCATATGAGATTGAAGGGTTAACTTAACTAGAACACTATAGTTTGTTGTGCTATCCACAAGACTATGAGCGATCTAGAGGTAAGAGAGAATAATGTTGAGAATTGTATGAAGTACAATTAGTAAAGAGTTACCTACTCTTGAACTCATGAATACTTGTTGTGCTATCTACAAGGTGTTTGAGAGGAATAGGGATCTCAACCACACTTAGAAATATAAGGATGTTTCTCATTTTTCATACTTGAGGGCTATGAAATTCGTTAAAATAGTGGGAGACACAATTAAACAAAAGTCCTAATTTAGTTGTACATGTCATCATGAGTTGTCCGCTTATATTATGTTCTTATCATTATAGATTAACTGCATACATGGCATCCTCACTATCGCTACGTAGCATACTAGATGCTAACAAATTGATCAGATCGAACTATGTGGATTGGTTGAGAAATTTGAGAATTATTCTCACTCAAAAGAAAGTCTCCTACATACTGGATTCACCTGCACCTGATACGATCGGAGAAGATGTATCTGAGGAAAGGGCCACATATAAGTTATGGAAAGATGACAGTGTGACTGTCAAATGCATCATGCTTGCCTCGATGAGCAATGAGCTTCAGAGGCAGCATAAAGACATGGATGTTCCTTCTATACTTCTTAATCTTAAGGAGTTATATGGGGAATAAAGTCAAATTACTATATATAAGATATCTAAGTAGTTGTTTCATGTCCGGATGACTGAAGGCATGTCTGTACAAACTCATATCCTAAAGATGATTGATTTGATCACTCATCTGGAATAGTTGGGTTTCACCATGGATGGTGAACTCAGCTAGAATTTGATCCTATAGTCTCTCCCTAATTCTTTCTCTCAGTTTGTCATAAACTACTATATGAATAGACTGAATATCAGCCTACCTGAACTGTTGAACATGCTAAAAATAGCAGAGAGCCATTTCAAAAGAGAAAAAGTTTCAGTTCTTCTTATTCATAAGATCAATAAGAAGAAAAGTAAGAAGGGTTCCTAGAAAAAGTTGAACTCTAAGGTTGACATCTCCAAGAAGAAGACGAAGAAGGTCTCCACCAAAGATATTTGCTATCACTGTGGTAAGAATGGGCATTGGAAGAAGAATTGTAAGGAATATTTTGCAACTGTGAAATAAGTAAGTATTGCTAAAGATTTGTATATGATATAGACAAACTTATCATTAAGTACTTCAATTTTAAATTCTTAGGTATTGAATATCGTCTGTAGCTCACACCTTTGCAAATTATTACACGGTCCGCAGAAAATAAAGAGTCTGAATAAAGGTGACTTTGAGCTGTTTGGTGCTAGTGGAGAGTCTATTTAGGTCGAAGCTATGGGAATCAGGATTTTGAAGTTGCCTTTGGATAATATTTTAGAACTGAAGATCTATTATTATATTCTTAATATTGTTAGAAATATTATTTTTGTACCTTTATTATTTAAATAAAATTTTGAAATAAAAGCTGTTGGTGCAGAATTCTGCCGAAGTCGGAGTTGCTGGAGTTGAGATGACCGCTGTCGCCGTCGGGACCTGCAAGAAAAGTCTAAACTGGAGTTGGAGGTGCTCCGACAAGACCCTCCGATGCTCAAGTCAGTACTCTGCTTCAACAGAAATGGAGTGCTCGAGTGAAAATTTTAGCAGAGTTTTGAGATAGAGTTTAGAGCTTAGAGAAGAACGTATCTAGGGGTCCCTTTTTATAGATGGAGAGCGTAACTGATTGACAGCGACGTCTGTAACCGTCTGGTAGTGGGCTGTTCAGAGCCGTGCGGAGTTTGTTACGGAGAGTAGTGGCATCAGGGGTCATTCAGGGCCACGTGGAGTTTGTTATGGAGAGTGGAGTGGTGTCCGTTGTCGTGACTTGCCAGAAAGTGGTAGAGCTCGGAGAGTGGAGTGGTGTCCGTTGTCGCGACTTGCCAGAGAGTGGTAGAGCCACACAGAATCCGTTGCAGAGGGTGGAGTAGGGTAGTGGCCATTATGTGACTTGCCAGAGAGTTCGGATCTGTCGGTTGGAGCTCGACTGGGATATCTGATGGAGCGGAATGGCTCTCTATCCTGTCGATCTAAGAGAAGCTCGAATATTTTTGAGGCTGCTGACGAGTCTACTGTTGTTGGATGCCTCAAGCGCTGATGCTACAGACGGGAGTCATCTGTTGTAGAAGCTCGGATGGAGACTTTCTGTTGGTGAAGTCCGGTAGGAGTTTGATTGCTAGAGAAATCCATATGGGATTTGCCTGATGTGGAAGCTCGTCTGAAGATTATCCATCGGAGAAGTCCGATTTCATGAAGAATCTGGTGGAGGGTCGACCGGTGGTGGACTTCGAATGGTGTTGGGGAGGTTCAACAGACATCGGAGGTGATCGACCGTTGTAGAAATCTAGCTGTCGGAGTCCGTCCGTCGTAGAAGCTCATCCGATATCCATTCGCTACGAAAGTTCGGATGGAATCTGGTTCTTGTAGAAGGCTGAAAAGAGACCACTTATTGTAGAAGCTCGATCGAAGATCGATTATCGTGGGAGCTCAGAGTAGCGACCTGGCCAGTGGATCCTATCCCATTGTAGAAGCTCGTCTAGGATCCGGCTACGAAGAAGCTCGACTGAAGTCTACCTGTAATAGAAGTTCGAAAGAAATTTATTTACAGTAGAGGCTCGAATGAAATTTGCTTACAGTAGATATCCGAAGTAGACTGCCCGCTGTAGGAGTTCGGAGTAGATCGCTCGTCGTAGAAGTTCGGAGTAGACCGCTCGTAGTAGAAGTTTGGCTCTCACAGGAGCTCGGTTGGAATCCTGAAGGCGGTCGACCACTGTAGAAACTTGGATGGAGTTTGATTACTGTAGAAATCTCATTGTCGGAGAAGCTCGGATATTGATGAAGTCCGAAAGATGTTCGGAGAATAGTTGATCACTGTAGAAGGTCGGCTGATAGTGAGGCCCAGAGAGCCTTTGAAGTGGCCTGGTAGATGGATGGAGAAGCTCATTATCGAAGAAGTCCGGACGGTATTATGGAAGCTCGGATGGTCGAGGGGGTTCAGAGAGATACCACCCAAGGTCGGAAGCCGAAAAAGCCCTGGAAGGGTCGGTCTTTTACAAACTTTGGTCGGAGGGTATTTTATACCTAACACCAGTCCCCCTACTTCCGAGTTTGAGTTCTGAATGAGAGAAGTACAGAGAAATTCTCTCGACCGAAGTTAACCCCCTCAATTTCTGCACTCGATGGTTGTCAGATATTTTGATGCTTGGCGCGCTGGTGCC
Source organism: Elaeis guineensis (assembly GCF_000442705.2). Classification (NCBI taxonomy): domain Eukaryota; kingdom Viridiplantae; phylum Streptophyta; class Magnoliopsida; order Arecales; family Arecaceae; genus Elaeis; species Elaeis guineensis. The sequence goes on along the minus strand of NC_025995.2, from coordinate 55,344,762 downwards.
GGAGTCTTTTCAAATCAAGGCGATCTGAAAAGATTTTTTCAAAATTCCTACTGGAGTGCTACCCCAGGTACGGTGCAATAATGGTTTTACTAACTGTCGGCCACCTCCAACCGCTTGCCACAGTGAGTGGGCCATGCGGCAGTTATAGACTGGCCAGAGGAGTCCTGCAATCATTATTGCACCAGACCCCGTCGCCTATTTAAACCCGCCTCCCCCTTCGGGGATCTCACTTTGCACGGGAGTTTCTTCGATCCCACCTTCGTTGCCGATATGGATGCGGATGCAGCTTGGATGTCAGCCAAGAGTCTCAAAGCCCACAAGAGAGAAGGCGCTGCAGCTTTCGGGTTGGCGAAGAAGGTGAGGGTAGAAGAGATAGATCCGACTGCATTTTGTCTTGATCGCCCCGAGCCCATGCTTGTGGCACATCTTCGAGTGTGGGTATTTCCCGATCCTGTGGAGGGGGAAGCCAAAGGGGGACTGGAAGAAGAAGTCAGAAAGAAGGGAAAACCCGATCTCATAAAGAAGGTCATGCCTGCCGTCATTGTGAGGCAGCGGAAGCCATGGCACAAAAAGAATGGTGTCTACATGTACTTTGAAGATAATGCTGGAGTAATTGTTAATCCGAAGGGAGGTTGGAAGAAGAAGTCGGGTACTTAAAGCAATCCTTGACGATGGCTGAAATCGAGAGTTCGAAGTCTGATGGTACCGAGCTTTCTTGGAGCTCTTTTGTCTTGTATTCCTTTCCTTTCTTGTTGTTTCCCTTTTTGGGCCTTCAAAGCTTTGTAATGTACACTTCACTAATGAAATGAAAAAAAAAATTTTCATTATCTTATCCACTCTTGTATTAAATTATTGTTTACCGAACTTCTTTTGTCTTCCGTCTTATTTGGCATCGACATTGTTTGTGATTCCTCGTCTATTCTTGCTTTGAGTCGTTGTTTACTAAATTTCTTTTATCTTTTATCTCGTTTGATGCTGACGCTGTTTGAAGGTTTCCGATCGTCGTCATGTTGATTTACCTTTTTTGTTCGTGACCATAGGTCTTTTCGAGGCCATTTGAGTTTGACGCTTCCTCCCGATGCTCGAGCTTGGAGATCCGAACTTCTCATTACTTTGAGAAAGTCAATTTCTCCTCGGCTTGTGTCGAGTTCCTTTTTAGTGACTGAGGATTTTTTGATAGAAATATCCTTCCTCGTTGAGACGAGGTCCCTTATATCTTTGATGTAGTTTGTTTTTCACTTATCGCTGGTGTTGTTCGTCGCTTTCCCTTTTCATCTCCCTCTCTCTTTTTTTTTGTGTTCGAGTGAGGATTTTTTCTCTACTCTTAACGGGGTCGTGAGAGCATAGAGGAGCCATTAAGGAGGCCTTCCTCCTCATCTGGTCTTGATCGACTGGGTCTTTGTTTGCGTCAGGATGAGGCACTCCTCTTGTTCTCGATAGTCAATTTCTGCTCATGTTAGGATGAGGTTCTCCTTCTGTTCCTAACAGGGCTGTGGGGGCACGTAAGGACCGCCATAAGGGCCTCTCCCCCCATCCGATCTTTAAGTAATTGGGCCTTCGACTTTGCTCATGTGAGGATGAGGTTCTCCTCCTGTTCCTAACAAGGCTGTGGGGGCACATAAGGGCCGTTGCGAGGGCCTCTCCCCCCATCCGATCTCTAAGTAATCGGACCTTTGAGGCTCATGTTAGGATGAGGTTCTCCTCCTATTCCTAACAAGGCTGTGGGGATACATAAGGGCCGTTGCGAAGGCCTCTCTCCCCATCTGATCTCTAAGTAACCGGGCCTTCGACTTTGTTCATGTTAGGACGAGGTTCTCCTCCTGTTCCTAACAAGGCGGTGGTGGCACATAAGGGCCGTTGCGAGGACCTCTCCCCCCATCCAGTCTCTAAGTAACTGGGCCTTCGACTTTGCTCATGTTAGGATGAGGTTCTCCTCCTGTTCCTAACAAGGTGTGGGGGCACATAAGGGCCATTGCGAGGGCCTCTCCCCCCATCCAGTCTCTAAGTAATCGGACCTTCGACTTTGCTCATGTTAGGACAAGATCTTCCTCCTATTCCTAACACGCTTAATTTTGATTGTATGAGGAGTTACTTCCTGTCGTTATAAGCTCATGCTAAAAGGATAAATATGCAAATATAAAACTTTTATTTAAGACAAAGCTATTGGTAATACATTCGTAGATTTTTCGAATCCTATAGTCGCAGAAGGTCTGCTTCCCGTCGGGGTCCTCCTGAGATGGAGTTGATAATCTCAATCGGAGGCTGATCTTCAGGCTGCTCCTCCCTCCTTGGCAGCTCCAGCTGCGGCAAGGCCCTAGGCCGGTCTTCCCTACCTTCAGGTCGGCGTCGAATGAATCTGTCGAGCTGACCTCGCCTGATGAGCTCCTCGATCTCATCTCGGAGCTGAATACACTCCTCCGTATCGTGGCCGTGGTCATGATGATAAAGGCAAAACTTGTTAGGATTGTGCTTCCTGAGGTGGGTGCGCATCCTTTCCAACCTTGGCAGCTGTTCCCTAACCTCCATCAGCACTTGAGTTTTCGATGTGTTAAGAGGGGCATAGCTGTGGAATCTTCTCGGGGGAGAGCTCCGTCGAACTCTGTGGTCTGGGCTCCTCTGCCTATGAGCCCGGAGAGGAGTCTGGACATGCTTGTGTCCGAAGGAAGTTCGAGAATGTGGCCGAGCTTCACTCAGCCCTTTTTCAACTGCGGGCTTGTTGGAGTCCCCTGCTTGCCGCTGCTTCGTGGCCTCCTCATCCTTCATCTTGAAGGCTTCTTTCGCTCGGACATATCCTTCGGCCCGAGCCAGCAAATCAACAAAGGCCCTGGGATATTTTTTTTTCAGAGAAAATAGAAGATCGTTCTTTTGAAGACCGCCCTTTAGGGCGGCCATCGCGATCGATTAGTCCAAGTTTCGGACCTCTAGCGCGGCGACGTTAAAATAGTTGACGTAAGCTTGGATGGACTCTCCCTCCTTTTGCTTGATGTTGATGAGGGATTTCAAACCTCTCCGAAGAAGCCGGCTGCTAACAAAATGAGCCACAAACTGGTGGCTCATCTAATCAAAAGAGAAGATAGTACCCGACTTTAGCATCGAGTACCAGTTTCTTGCTGCTCCCTTCAAGGTAGATGGGAAAGCTTGGCACAGGATGGCGTCTGGTGCACCATGAAGCAGCATCATTGTTCGGAAGGCCTCCAGGTGGTCAACCAGATCCAAGGTCCTGTCGTTGCCTTTGAATTGGGGGGGCTTGAAGTTTGACGGGATCGGTTCCTGCATGATCATTTGAGAAAAAAGAGGGTCAGTACAGATGTCCTCACCACAAGCAGGGGGAGCGTGGCAGAGCTCTTCGATCCGTCGGTTCATCTCTTGGAGCCTTCGATCCAGGTGATCCTCTCGATTGCGAGTCTCGAGGGTCTTCTGACAGAGTGGGGGTAGGGATCCTCCAGGAGTGGAATCATGATCAAACTGGGGGCTCTCCACCCTCGGATTCCCCTTTTCGGAGAAGATAGGACGACTGGCCCAAGTGGCCCATCCTACTATCAGATTTTGGAACTCCGACGATGCTCTTTCCAACCGCACTGACGCCTGCGACTGTTGCTGCTGCTGCTGCTGCATGGCCTACACCACTTCGGTGAGGCCTCTGACCTGCTGAACCAGCAGGTCGAACTGCTCCATGCTGACTGCCGTTGCCGGAGCTGGAAGAGGAAGAAGAGCCTGGGAAACTAGAGGCGAGGCCGGAGCTTGGGATCTGGCTGCGGAGGCTGTGGATCGCCTGGTGGATTCCTTTCGGAGAGGCATCAGGTGGAGATCTAGTAGGAGAAGGAGAAGAGGATGTCGGAGAAGATGACCAGAGGCAGTCCCGTTGAGCACTCCTTTCAGAACAAGGGTACTGTGAAGACACAGCCCCCCTTCCTCTAGCGCCAATTCTGTTGGTACAGAATTCCATCGAAGCTGGAGTTACTGGAGTTTAGATGATCGCGATCGCCTCGGGACCTGCAAGAAAAGTCTAAATCGGAGGTGGGGGTGCTCTGGCAAGACCCTCTGACGCTCAAGTCAATACTCTACTTCAACAGAAATGGAGTGCTCGAGTGAGAATTTTAGCAAAGTTTTGAGATAGAGTTTAGAGCTTAGAGAAGAAAATATCTGGGGATCCCTTTTTATAGATGGAGAGCGTAACTGATTGACAGCGACGTCTGTAACTGCCTGGTAGTGGGCTGTTCAGAGCCGTGCAGAGTTTGTTATAGAGAGTAATGGCGTCAGGGGTCGTTCAGGGTCACGTGGTGTTTGTTACGGAGAGTGGAGTGGTGTTTGTTGTCGCAATTTGCCAGAGAGTGGTAGAGCCCGGAGAGTGGAGTAGGGTAGTGGCCATTGTCGTGACTTGCCAGAGAGTTCGGATCTGTCGGTTGGAGCTCGACTGGGATATCTGATGGAGCAGAATGGCTCTCTATCCCATCAATCTAGGAGAAGCTCGGATATTTTCGAGGCTGCTGACGAGTCTACTATTGTCGGATGCCTCAGGCATTGATGCTATAGGCGGGAGTCATCTGCTGTAGAAGCTCGGATGGAGACTTTCTGTTGGTGAAGTCTGATAGGAGTCCGATTGCTAGAGAAGTCCGTCTGAGATTTGCCTGATGTGAAAGCTCGTCTGAAGATTATCCACCGGAGAAGTCCGGTTTCATGAAGAATCTGGCGGAGGGTCGGCTGGCGGTGGACTTCGGATGGCGTTGGGGAGGTTCGACAGACACTGAAGGAGATCGATCGTTGTAGAAATCCAACTGTCGGAGTCTGTCCATCGTAGAAGCTCATCCAATATCCATCCGCTATGGAAGTTCGGATAGAGTCTGGTTCTTGTAGAAGGCTGAAAGGAGACCGCTTATTGTAGAAGCTCGATCAAAGATCGGTTGTCGTGGGAGCTCGGAGTAGCGACCTGGCCGGTGGATCCTATCCCATTGTAGAAGCTCATTTGGGATCTGGCTATGAAGAAGCTCGGCTGAAGTCTACCTGTAATAGAAGTTTGGAAGAAATTTGTTTACAGTAGAGGCTCGAATGGAGTTTGCTTACAGTAGATATCTGGGGTAGACCGCCTGATGTAAGAGTTTGGAGTAGACCGCTCATAGTAGAAGTTTGGCTATCGCAGGAGCTCGGTTGGAATCCTGAAGGCGGTCAACCATCGTAGAAACTTGGATGGAGTCTGATTACTGTAGAAATCTCATTGTCGGAGAAGCTCGGATGTTGAAGAAGTTCGGAAGAAGTTCAAAGAATAGTTGATCACTGTAGAAGGTCGGCTGATAGTGAGGCCCAGAGAGCCTTTGGAGCGACCCGATAGATGGATGGAGAAGCTCATTGTCGGAGAAGTCCGGACGGTATTATGGTAGCTCGGACGGTCGAGGGGGTTCAGAGAGACGCCACACAAGGTCGGAAGCTGAAAAAGCCCTGGAAGGGTCAGTCTTTTACAAACTTTGGCCAGGAGGTATTTTATACCCAGCACCAGTCCCCCTACTTCCGAGTTCAGATTTCGAATAAGGAAAGTACAAAGAAATTCTCTCGACCGAAGTTGCCCCCCTCAATTTTTGCACTCGATGGTTGCCAGATATTTTGACACTTGGCGCGCTGGTGCCGGAGTCTTTTCAAATTAAGACGATCCAAAAAGATTTTTTCAAAATTTTTGCTGGAGCGCTGCCCCATGTATGGTGCAATAATGGTTTTACCAACTGTCGGCCACCTCCAGCCACTTGCCACAGTGAGTGGGCCATGCAGCGGTTATAGACTGGCCAGAGGAGTCCTGCAGTCATTATTGCACCAAATCCCATCGCCTATTTAAACCTGCCTCCCCCCTTCGGGGATCCCACTTTGCACGGGAGTTTCTTCGGTCCCTCCTTCATTGCCGATATGGATGCGGATGCGGCTTGGATGTCAGCCAAGAGTCTCATAGCCCACAAGAGGGAAGGTGCTGCAGCTTCTGGGTTGGCGAAGAAGGCGAGGGTAGAAGAGACAGATCCGGTCGTGTTTCGCCTTGATCGCCCAGAGCCCGCGCTTGTGGCACATCTTCGAGCGTGGGTACTTCTCTATCCTGCGGAGGGGGGAAGCCAAAGGGGGACTGAAAGAAGAAGTCAGAAAGAAGGGGAAACCCGATCTCAGAAAGAAGGTCATGCCTGCCTTCATTGTGAGGCAGCGAAAGCCATGGTGCAAAAAGGACGGCATCTACATGTACTTTGAAGATAATGCTAGAGTAATTGTTAATCTGAAGGGGGGTTCGAAGAAGAAGTCGGGTACTTAAAGCAATCCTTGACGATGGCTGAAATCGAGAGTTCGAAGTCTAATGGTACCGAGCTTTCTTGGAGCTCTTTTGCCTTGTATTCTTTTCCTTTCTGGTTGTTTCTCTTTTTTGGCCTTCAGGCTTTGTAATGTATACTTCACTAATGAAATGAAAAGAAAATTTTCCATTACCTTATCCATTCTTGTATTAAATTGTTGTTTACCGAACTTCTTTTGTCTTCCATCTTGTTTGGCGTCGGTGTTGTTTGTGATTCCTCGTCTATTCTTGATTTGAGTCATTGTTTACCAAATTTCTTTTATCTTTTGTCTCGTTTGATGTCGATGTTGTTTGAAGGTTCCCGATCGTCGTCATGTTGATTTGTCTTTTTTGGTCGTGATCGTAGGTCTTTTCGAGGCCATTTGAGTTTGACGCTTCCTCCTGGTGCTCGAGCTTGGGGACCCGAACTTCTCGTTACTTTGAGGAAGTCAATTTCTCCTCGGCCTGTGTCGAGTTCCCTTTTAGTGACTGAGGGTTTTTTGATAGGAGTATCCTTCCTCATTGAGATGAGGTCCCTTGTGTCTTTGATGTAGTTTGTTTTTCACTTATCGCTGGTGTAGTTCGTCGCTTTCCCTTTTTATCTCCCCCTCTCTTTTTTTTTGTGTTCAAGTGAGGGTTTTCTCTCTGCTTTTAATGGGGTCGTGAGAGCGTAGAGGAGCCGTTGAGGAGGCCTTCCTCCTCATCCGGTCTTGATCGACTGGGTCTTTGTTTGCGTAAGGATGAGGCTCTCCTCTTATTTCTGACAGTCAATTTCAGCTCATGTTAGGATGAGGTTCTCCTTTCATTCCTAACAGGACTGTAGGGGCACGTAAGGGCCGCTGCAAGGACCTCTCCCCCCATTCGATCTTTAAGTAATCGGGCCTTCGACTTTGCTCATGTTAGGACGAGGTTCTCCTTCTATTCCTAACAAGGCTGTGGGGGCACATAAGGGCCGTTACGAGGGCCTCTCCTCCCATCCGATCTCTAAGTAACTGGGCCTTCAACTTTGCTCATGTTAGGACGAGATTCTTCTCCTGTTCCTAACAAGGCTATTGGGGCACATAAGCGTCGTTGCGAGGGCCTCTCCCTCCATCCGGTCTCTAAGTAACCGGACCTTCGACTTTGCTCATGTTAGGACGAGGTTCTCCTCCTGTTCCTAACAAGGTGGTGGGGGCACATAAGGGCCATTGCGAAGGCCTCTCCTTCCATCCAGTCTCTAAGTAACCGGGCCTTTGACTTTGCTCATGTTAGGTCGAGGTTCTCCTCCTGTTCCTAACAAGGCTGTGGGGGCACATAAGGGCCGTTGCGAGGGCCTCTCCCTCCATCCGGTCTCTAAGTAATCGGGCCTTCGACTTTGCTCATGTTAGGATGAGGTCTTCCTCCTGTTCCTAACATGCTTAATTTCGATTGTATGAGGGAGTTACTTCCTGTCGTTATAAGCTCATGCTAAAAGGATAAATATGCAAATATAAAACTTTTATTTAAGGCAAAGCTATTGGTAATACAATCGTAGATTTTTTGAATCCTATAGCCGCGGAAGGTCTGCTCCCCGTCGGGATCCTCCTGAGATGGAGTTGATAATCCCAATCGGAGGCCGATCTTCAGGCTGCTCCTCCCTTCTTGGTGGCTCCAACAGTGGCAGGGCCCTAGGCCGGTCTTCTCTACCTTCAGGTCAGCGTCGAATGAATCTATCGAGCCGACCTCATCTGATGAGCTCCTTGATCTCATCTCGAAGCTGAATACACTCCTCCGTGTCGTGGCCATGGTCACGATGATAGAGGTAGTGTTGGGAATAGTATCCCAAAGTCAATCGTCAGTCTGTTGACGGTTGTGCTTATTTTTGTATTTGTACATGAATTATGAATTAATAAAAATTATTTTGATATTTTTCATCACAAAATATTTCATTTTCTAATGAACTCCTATGTTGTGGTGAAGTCCTTAGGACTATTTAGACTCGACAAAGGAGGATTTGTCGTTTAGTCCTAAAATCTGTTCGCGACCAAATGATACGTTGTTACCAAGGATGACAATGTTTATCAAGCATAGGTCATTGTGTGCCATATAGGTTAGTTGTCCTCTTAACCAATGAGAGTGGAGACACTGGTATGGCATACAGGTGAGATGTAAGGGTACATCTGCACTGAACGTGACCGACTCCAGAGCTATTTCTGTTGTCAAGATTTGCTCCGATGAAATATGGATATAAATATCTCTCCGACCTGAGACCGCCACGGTGACTTGCAAGTAACTCACTGCACTTAGGCACTGAACTACCTGAATTTTTAATTCAGTGATGGAAGGCTGCTGGGTGTAGTCAAGTACTTGACTTATCGGTGCGTGTGTCAAGATGGGATTTACCACTCCAGTTTAGGAGCTATGTACAGTCGTGTTTCAATTTAGCAAAACCTTGACCAGGGTAGTCCTTGTGAGGAGTCACAAGACTGTTTGAGTTGAGCACGATTCAGATGATCTGATCAGGGTTGACAATTTAACCCTAAGTCGTCCTAAACACAGGGGTCAAAAGGATGAATTATATAGTAACCATATTCATATAGGTTCTGAGTGTTGCAATTGTGACTCTTCGACCTATTCAAATGTCGGGTACTATTGCTAGATAGTCACTTCGATTAGTACAAGAATTAGTTCCTATGCTACCGGCTTAGGTTCGAACCTGCGGGGTCATAGACATTAGAGGTTCCTATCTGATCTGATGGCTGATGTAGAATCCTACATGTTTGGGACTCAGTGATCGAGAATCAGGATTCTCTGATCATGAGTTTCACACATTATGGGTACCGGGGTCAAGAGTCCCACTGGTTGGGACTTTTCGATCAGGGTTACATATCGATGAATTCTGATGCCCGATTGCCCATCGGATTTGGACTCAGTATTTATGAGAGGGGTAATTAGTGATTTGATCACTAGTTAACTCAATTTGATTGAGTAATTATTTTTGGATCAAGTTCAATTGAATTGGATTCAGTTGGATTTGACCCGATTAGGTTAAGAGTTGACCTAATCGTCAAGATGGTTTGGTCCCTGATTTGATCAGGGGTTGGGCTTAGTCAATTTTTGATTTGATTAGGATTTTATTGAGCCTAATTAAGTCTAATTAAGTTAGATTTAAATTAGTCTAATTGGACCTAACTTATTTGGTTCAATTAGGTTGGTTTAAATAATTAAACCACCTTGACCCAATCTCCATGCGCCACCTCACTTCCAATGCACCCATTTGAATTCATGAGAAGTAACTTCTCATGAATTATTTTCTCATGTCAAGCCCTCTCCATGCCCCACTTTAATGTGCCATATGAATGGATAAGGATGATTGGTTGGCCATTCAAATTCAAAATAAAGTTTGAATTTGAATGGGCAATCAATCTTTGCACCTTATCCCTTTTTTTACACCCCATTTATTACATGAGAAAAGGTTTCTCATGAAATCTCTTCATTCACAATTTAAGCCACACCTCACGCCTTTAGTGGATAAGGGATGAGTTGGTGTCCATTTGAATTCAAAATTTGATTTGAATTCAAATGTGCAATTACTCATCTTTATCCTTTCTTTTGGATAAGACATTTGACATTGTTATAAAAGGAGGAGAAAAGTGGGGCGTGCAATAAGAAGATTTTTTGGAGAAAAATTCTCGGGTGTGAGAAAGTCTTGTGCATGAGAAGGAAGTCCATATCCTTTCAAGAGAAAAAGAAAGAAAAGAAAGAAAAATGGGTGCAAAGTTTCCAGTGAGTTCCCTAGAGTTTTAGCCTGGGGTTCGAGAAGTGAGAAAGTGAGCTACGAGTGTCGTGAGCCCACAAAATCTCAGAGAGATCTTCAACATCCTCTCAAGCATGTCTGTTGATGATCTGAAACATCCAAAGAATCGATAAACATTGATCGAAGGAGTTCGACCAGCATCGGCCGTCAAAAGAGCTCTACAACGAGCTAGCACTCGTGAGGAGTCGATCAGACCGGGAGCTTTGTGTGGATAATCTGTAGAGACCAGACACACTGTGTGGCTACATCATGATGATCAGATTCTTTCAACGGTGATCAGATTGCGGTGATCTACTACCCGCACAAAGATATTGCATTCTGAACACATTATAGTAAAGTGTTTACTATTCGAATTTGAATTTCAAATTTAAATGAATGCATGCTATATATCATATTTAGATCCTAGTGTAGGATAAATTTATATTAATTAATTAGATTAATTAATATTTTTTCACTGTAAAATCATAATTTTGAAAAAGTTTTAAAATTACCATTTTACCCCTGCACTGAATATCCCCACAAATGGTATCAGAGCGGGTTCTTAGATATGATATATATATTTGCATGCGTAGATTAAGTTGTAATCTAAAAGTTTAAATTTGAAATTTAAAATTCAAAATTTAAAATTTGAATTTTGAAAGTTGTTCGAAATTCAAAATTAAAAAATTTGAAATTCAAAAATTTGAAATTTGAATTTTGAAATTTAAAATTCAAAATTCAAAAATTTAAAATTCAAAATTCAAAATTCAAAATTTGAAATTTGAAATTTGAAATTTTGTTGAAATTTCAAATTGGAAATTCAAAATTTTGAAATTTGTTTGAAATTTGAAATTCAAAATTTAAAATTTAAAATTTAAAATTTGAAATTGGTATATTTAGATATACTTGATCCAAGTAGCAAGTAATCGAATTGGGTTGGTTGCCATGACCGTTCGGTCATAGGAGAAAAGTAGGGTTTAAAGGCCCTCTCCTCTCATTCGATGGGGTCTCCTATGGCGGTAGGGGTGCCGCTGCAATTATATCCCATGCAGATGAAGCAGCGAAAAAAATTAATTATAAAGGTACAATTATAAAATTTATCATGAATATGTTAGATTAGATCTAAAAGAATATTCATGATTTATTTTGATTGAGTTATTTTCTGTTATGTAATTAGCAATAGGATGGCTATTTATGAAATGTGCTTATCTATTTGTGAAATGAGTCAACATATTTGGTGAACAGAAAATAAAACTTTTCAAATTTGAAAATTATTTTCGAAATACCAAACCCTGACCCATCAGCCTAAATACTTAATTAAAAGAATTAAGTGTTGTCTAGTAGGTCTAGAATTATGAATTAAGACTTAAGATAATTGCATAAACTTGTGGGTCAATGGGTTAGATGGATTAGGTCCATAATTGGGTTAGACCTAAGGTTAGTTTAAAGAAATAGATTAAATTAGAGTAATTGGTCAAATCTAATCAAAAGTTGAATTAGATTAGGTCAAGGATACTCTAGACTCAACTCCAATAGTTGTAGTTGAATGGGTCCATGTATTTAACTAGACCAAGATGGACTTAATTCATGGCTATGCGGTGGAACCCTATTTACTAAGTTGATCAAATTAAAACTAATGAACCGGTTGGTGTCTAAGGTAAGTTTGGCAGTTTGACCAGTGGTTTTTAAGCGGGAGCTACTCGAAGTGATTCGATCTCTGACGAGTTAATGGCATATCCCCACCACTGATCTCACTTACCTGGCCAACCTGATGAATTAGGTTTTGATTAGATCACTTGGTGATTAGGGCTCACCCATGTCATTAGGTAAATCAGTTTGACTGATTTAGGTGCTCCTAATGCTGGCTTAATTAAATCCTTTTTAATCTGACTTGGTGAAGTCAGTGGGAGGATTGAAATTGGCTGGTAATTTATCTTCTCATCTATTCTTTAATAAAATCTTCAAAAATTATTAGGTCCTAAAAATGATTAAGTTATATTGATAACTAAGTCATAGCCTCTCATTAAGTGAGTGATAATGAGTCCATTAGTTTAATAATCATTGGAGGCCCAAAGGCCTGGTGCTTATTGACTAATGAAATTATCATTCATAATATGATAATTTGGTTTGAGTCTTTCTGATGGTGGTCAGTTTGGCCGGCCAAAGTCAGATCTGATCATTTATTGATCCGATTCACCAAATCAAATCATGTTAATGGTTGGACCTAACCAGATCTTTTCAGTGGAGGCCAAAGCCTACTGATTAGGTTCTGGGGCAAAATCAATTACTAGAAGTTGTTTAGAGAAACAACTGGTTATGAATCTACCCATAGATGCACATGGGTTGACCAACCAAAGTTGGGCTCGTGTGTAGTCTGTGTGGATTCTAGTACCCACTAAAGAATTAAAGTAATTCTTCGAATTGGAGGTTGAGGCTACCAGTTCGTAAAAATACTGGGAGAAACTTTAGACTAAAGTCTAAGTCTTTAGTATTTATAATTTATGTACTAATAGAGGTCTGATTTTCCTTTATGCAGCTATGGCCACTACATTGTCCCTCCGGTCATTATTAGATAATGACAAGCTCATGGGACCTAATTTCGATAGCTGGTATCGAAAATTAAAAATCATCCTTGAGCATGAATGGATTCTTTATGTAGTAACGGATCCAGCACCTGAGGAGCTAGCCCCGAACGCTAAAGGGACAGTCCGAGACACTTACCAGAAGTGGCTCAACGACTGCACCACCATTCAGTGCATTATGCTGGCAGCAATGAATGATGAGTTCAGCCGCAGGTTCGAGAACGTCCAGCCACAGGAGATGCTTCAAATATTGAACGACTCCTTTGGCATGCCTGACGATGTTGAAAGGCACAAAACTAGTTGTGCCATTTTCAATGCTCGGATGAGGAATGGAGCCTCAGTCACTGATCATGTACTGTACATGATCGAAATGATTGAGCACCTAAGTAAACTGGGCTTTCCCCTGCACGAGCAGCTCGGTAAGGATGCCATCCGTTATTCATTGCCCAAGTCCTTCCTCCCCTTCCTTACTCATTTTTGGATGACAAAGCCTGCAGTGAACTACCACGGCTTGTTGGGGTTGCTGCAGAACTTTGAGAAGGATCACCAGCTCCATAAGGAGTCGGTGAATGTTGTGGGAGGGTCTTCTTCTAGTCATCGATCCTTTAAGAAAGGGAAGAAGAAGAACAAGAGGAATAAGAATAAGAAGGTGCAGCTGCATGCTAGGACATTTGCACAGGGTCAGACCAAGAAGCGCAAGCCCAACCAAAGCCAGGCGGAGTGCTTCTTTTGCAAGAAGCAGGGGCACTGGAAGAGGAACTGTCCTCTATACATTGCCTCCCTGGACCCAAACAAGCCGAAGAAGAAGCAAGGTACTTATATGATAATACCTTGCAACTTTTCCATTTGTGATACTACTACCTGGGTATTGGATACCGGAAGCCCTTATCATATTTGCAAATCGATGCAGGGTCTGCAGGTCAGTAGGAGATTTGATGAAGGCGAGAGATTCTTGAACGTTGGAGATGGAAGCAAAGTTCTAATTCTAGCTGTTGGTGCAAAAATCTGCTTGCGTCGGAGAAGCTGGAGTCGGGGAAGTCGCGGTCGCCGCCGGGACCTACAAGGGAAGACTAAACCGGAGGTGGGGTTGCTCCGGCAAGACCCTCCGACGCTCAAGTCAGTTCTCTGCCTCAACAAGAATGGAGCGCTCGAACGGAGAATTTAGCAGAGTTTTGAGATAAGAACATGAGCTTATAGAATAACGTATCTGGGTCCTCCTTTTTATAGGCGGAGGAGGTAGCGGATTGATGGCGACGTTTGTAACCGTCTGGCAGTGGGCTGCCCAGGGTCAGGTGGAGTTTGCTGCGAAGAGAAGTGGAATGGACCCGTGGCTATCACTGGGGCGTGCCACGTGGAGTCTGCCGCGTGAAGTGGGGCGGCGTTTGTTGTCGTGATTTGCCAGCGGATGGGAGAATCACGCGGTATCCGTTGCAGGAGGTGGAGAAGGATCGCGACCGTTTATCGTGGCCTGTCAGGTAGTAATGGAGCCGCGTGGGATCCGTCGTAGGGAGTGGAGTAGTGCTGCGATCGTTACTGCGGCCTGTCAGGGAGTGGTGGAGCTGTGCGAAATCCGCCGCAGAAAGTGTAGCAGAATCGTGGCCGTGATTACGGCCTGGGAGTGCAGATCTGCCGGCTGAAGTTCGGCCGTGGTCGGAGTCTGACCCCACGTAGGGGTCCGGGCGGAGTCCTCCTTGCGGTTGGGGTAGTGGGTGGAGCCCGGCTCCCGTGGGAGTCTGAGCGGAGTCTTCCTGCAGTCAAAGTTAAAGGCGAAGGTCGGCTCCCGTAGGAGTCCGGACAGCTTATCAGTAGTTGAGGTTGAGGACGGAGCCCGGCTCCCGTAGGAGTCCGGACAGAGTCCGGACGCAGTCTGTCTGTAGCCGTCGGAGTTGGGGACGAAGCCCGGCTCCCGTAGGAGTCCGGGCGGAGTCAACTTGAGGTCAGAGTTGTCGGCGGAGTCCGGCTGATGAATCTGTCGAGCTGACCTCACCTGATGAGCTCCTCGATCTCATCTCGGAGCTGAATACACTCCTCCGTATCGTGGCCGTGGTCATGATGATAGAGGCAAAACTTGTTAGGATTGTGCTTCCCGAGGTGGGTGCGCATCCTTTCCAACCTTGGCAGCTGTTCCCTAACCTCCATCAGCACTTGAGTTTTCGATGTGTTAAGAGGGGCATAGCTGTGGAATCTTCTCGGGGGAGAGCTCCGTCGAACTCTGTGGTCCGGGCTCCTCTGCCTACGAGCCCGGAGAGGAGTCTGGACATGCTTGTGTCCGAAGGGAGTTCGAGAACGTGGCCGAGCTTCACTCAGCCCTTTTTCAACTGCGGGCTTGTTGGAGTCCCCTGCTTGCCGCTGCTTCGTGACCTCCTCATCCTTCATCTTGAAGGCTTCTTTCACTCGGACATATCCTTCGGCCCGAGCCAGCAAATCAACAAAGTCCCTGGGATATTTCTTTTTCAGAGAAAATAGAAGATCGTTCTTTTGAAGACCGCCCTTTAGGGCGGCCATCGCGATCGATTAGTCCAAGTTTCGGACCTCTAGCGCGGCGACGTTAAAATAGTTGACGTAAGCTTGGATGGACTCTCCCTCCTTTTGCTTGATGTTGATGAGGGATTTCAAACCTCTCCGAAGGAGCCGGCTGCTAACAAAATGAGCCACAAACTGGTGGCTCATCTAATCAAAGGAGAAGATAGTACCCGACTTTAGCATCGAGTACCAGTTTCTTGCTGCTCCCTTCAAGGTAGATGGGAAAGCTTGGCACAGGATGGCGTCTGGTGCACCATGAAGCAGCATCATTGTTCGGAAGGCCTCCAGGTGGTCAACCGGATCCAAGGTCCTGTCGTTGCCTTTGAATTGGGGGGGCTTGAAGTTTGACGGGATCGGTTCCTGCATGATCATTTGAGAAAAAAGAGGGTCAGTACAGATGTCCTCACCACAAGCAGGGGGAGCGTGGCAGAGCTCTTCGATCCGTCAGTTCATCTCTTGGAGCCTTCGATCCAGGTGATCCTCTCGATTGCGAGTCTCGAGGGTCTTCTGACAGAGTGGGGGTAGGGATCCTCCAGGAGTGGAATCATGATCAAACTGGGGGCTCTCCACCCTCGGATTCCCCTTTTCGGAGAAGATAGGACGACTGGCCCAAGTGGCCCATCCTACTATCAGATTTTGGAACTCCGGCGATGCTCTTTCCAACTGCACTGACGCCTGCGACTGTTGCTGCTGCTGCTACATGGCCTACACCACTTCGGTGAGGCCTCTGACCTGCTGAACCAGCAGGTCGAACTGCTCCATGCTGACTGCCGTTGCTGGAGCTGGAAGAGGAAGAAGAGCCTGGGAAACTAGAGGCGAGGCCGGAGCTTGCGATCTGGCCGCGGAGGCTGTGGATCGCCTGGTGGATTCCTTTCGGAGAGGCATCAGGTGGAGATCTAGTAGGAGAAGGAGAAGAGGATGTCGGAGAAGATGACCAGAGGCAGTCCCGTTGAGCACTCCTTTCAGAATAAGGGTACTGTGAAGACACAGCCCCCCTTCCTCTAGCGCCAATTCTGTTGGTACAGAATTCCATCGAAGCTGGAGTTACTGGAGTTTAGATGATCGCGATCGCCGTCGGGACCTGCAAGGAAAGTCTAAATCGGAGGTGGGGGTGCTCTGGCAAGACCCTCCGACGCTCAAGTCAATACTCTACTTCAACAGAAATGGAGTGCTCAAGTGAGAATTTTAGCAGAGTTTTGAGATAGAGTTTAGAGCTTAGAGAAGAACATATCTGGGGATCCCTTTTTATAGATGGAGAGCGTAACTGATTGACAGCGATGTCTGTAACCACCTGGTAGTGGGCTGTTCAGAGCCATGCAGAGTTTGTTATAGAGAGTAATGGCGTCAGGGGTCGTTCAGGGTCACGTGGTGTTTGTTACGGAGAGTGGAGTGGTGTTTGTTGTCGCAATTTGCCAGAGAGTGGTAGAGCCCGGAGAGTGGAGTAGGGTAGTGGCCATTGTCGTGACTTGCCAGAGAGTTCGGATCTGTCGGTTGGAGCTCGGCTGGGATATCTGATGGAGCAGAATGGCCTCTATCCCATCGATCTAGGAGAAGCTCGGATATTTTTGAGGCTGCTGACGAGTCTACTATTGTCGGATGCCTCAGGCACTGATGCTACAGGCGGGAGTCATCTGCTGTAGAAGCTCGGATGGAGACTTTCTGTTGGTGAAGTCGGATAGGAGTCCGATTGCTAGAGAAGTCCGTCTGAGATTTGCCTGATGTGAAAGCTCGTCTGAAGATTATCCACCGGAGAAGTCCGGTTTCATGAAGAATCTAGCGGAGGGTCGGCTGGCGGTGGACTTCGGATGGCGTTGGGGATGTTCGACAGACACTGGAGGAGATCGATCGTTGTAGAAATCCAACTGTCGGAGTCTGTCCATCGTAGAAGCTCATCCGATATCCATCCGCTATGGAAGTTCAGACAGAGTCTGGTTCTTGTAGAAGGCTGAAAGGAGACCGCTTATTGTAGAAGCTCAGTCGAAGATCGATTGTCGTGGGAGCTCGGAGTAGCGACCTGGCCGGTGGATCCTATCCCATTGTAGAAGCTCGTTTGGGATCTGGCTATGAAGAAGCTCGGCTGAAGTCTACCTGTAATAGAAGTTTGGAAGAAATTTGTTTACAGTAGAGGCTCGAATGGAGTTTGCTTATAGTAGATATCTGGGGTAGACCGCCTGATGTAAGAGTTTGGAGTAGACCGCTGATAGTAGAAGTTTGGCTATCGCAGGAGCTCGGTTGGAATCCTGAAGGCGGTCAACCGTCGTAGAAACTTGGATGGAGTCTGATTACTGTAGAAATCTCATTGTCGGAGAAGCTCGGATATTGAAGAAGTTCGGAAGAAGTTCAGAGAATAGTTGATCACTGTAGAAGGTCGGCTGATAGTGAGGCCCAGAGAGCCTTTGGAGCGACCCGATAGATGGATGGAGAAGCTCATTGTCGGAGAAGTCCGGACGGTATTATGGTAGCTCGGACGGTCGAGGGGGTTCAGAGAGACGCCACACAAGGTCGGAAGCTGGAAAAGCCCTGGAAGGGTCAGTCTTTTACAAACTTTGGCCAGGAGGTATTTTATACCCAGCATCTACATGTACTTTGAAGATAATGCTAGAGTAATTGTTAATCTGAAGGGGGGTTGGAAGAAGAAGTCAGGTACTTAAAGCAATCCTTGACGATGGCTGAAATCGAGAGTTCGAAGTCTGATGGTACCGAGCTTTCTTGGAGCTCTTTTGCCTTGTATTCTTTTCCTTTCTTGTTGTTTCTCTTTTTTGGCCTTCAGGCTTTGTAATGTACACTTCACTAATGAAATGAAAAGAAAATTTTCCATTACCTTATCCATTCTTGTATTAAATTGTTGTTTACCGAACTTCTTTTGTCTTCCATCTTGTTTGGCGTCGGCGTTGTTTGTGATTCCTCGTCTATTCTTGATTTGAGTCATTGTTTACCAAATTTCTTTTATCTTTTGTCTCGTTTGATGTCGATGTTGTTTGAAGTTTCTCGATCGTCATCATATTGATTTGTCTTTTTTGTTTGTGATCGTAGGTCTTTTCGAGGCCATTTGAGTTTAACGCTTCCTCCTGGTCCTCGAGCTTGGGGACCCGAACTTCTCGATACTTTGAGGAAGTCGATTTCTCCTCGGCCTGTGTCGAGTTCCCCTTTAGTGATTGAGGATTTTTTGATAGGAGTATCCTTCCTCATTGAGATGAGGTCCCTTGTGTCTTTGATGTAGTTTATTTTTCACTTATCGCTGGTGTAGTTCGTCGCTTTCCCTTTTCATCTCCCCCTCTCTTTTTTTTTGTGTTCAAGTGAGGGTTTTCTCTTTGCTTTTAATGGGGTCGTGAGAGCGTAGAGGAGCCATTGAGGAGGCCTTCCTCCTCATCCGGTCTTGATCGACTGGATCTTTGTTTGCGTCAGGATGAGGCTCTCCTCTTATTTCTGACAGCTAATTTTAGCTCATGTTAGGATGAGGTTCTCCTTCCGTTCCTAACAGGACTGTAGAGGCACGTAAGGGCCGCTGCAAGGACCTCTCCCCCCATCCGATCTTTAAGTAATCGGGCCTTCGACTTTGCTCATGTTAGGATGAGGTTCTCCTTCTATTCCTAACAAGGCTGTGGGGGCACATAAGGGCCGTTACGAGGACCTCTCCCCCCATCCGATCTCTAAGTAACTGGGCCTTCAACTTTGCTCATGTTAGGACAAGATTCTCCTCCTGTTCCTAACAAGGCTATTGGGGCACATAAGCGCCGTTGCGAGGGCCTCTCCCTCCATCCGGTCTCTAAGTAACCGGACCTTCGACTTTGCTCATGTTAGGACGAGGTTCTCCTCCTGTTCCTAACAAGGTGGTGGGGGCACATAAGGGCCATTGCGAAGGCCTCTCCCTCCATCCAGTCTCTAAGTTACCGGGCCTTTGACTTTGCTCATGTTAGGTCAAGGTTCTCCTCCTGTTCCTAACAAGGCTGTGGGGGCACATAAGGGCCGTTGCGAGGGCCTCTCCCTCCATCCGGTCTCTAAGTAATCGGGCCTTCGACTTTGCTCATGTTAGGATGAGGTCTTCCTCCTGTTCCTAACATGCTTAATTTTGATTGTATGAGGGAGTTACTTCCTGTCGTTATAAGCTCATGCTAAAAGGATAAATATGCAAATATAAAACTTTTATTTAAGGCAAAGCTATTGGTAATACATTCGTAGATTTTTTGAATCCTATAGCCGTGGAAGGTCTGCTCCCCGTCGGGATCCTCCTGAGATGGAGTTGATAATCCCAATCGGAGGCCGATCTTCAGGCTGCTCCTCCCTTCTTGGTGGCTCCAACAGTGGCAGGGCCCTAGGCCGGTCTTCTCTACCTTCAGGTCAGCGTCGAATGAATCTATCGAGCCGACCTCATCTGATGAGCTCCTTGATCTCATCTCGAAGCTGAATACACTCCTCCGTGTCGTGGCCATGGTCATGATGACAGAGGTAGTGTTGGGAATAGTATCCCAAAGTCAATCATCAGCCTGTTGACGGTTGTGCTCATTTTTGTATTTGTACATGAATTATGAATTAATAAAAATTATTTTGATATTTTTCATCACAAAATGTTTCATTTTCTAATGAACTCCTATGTTGTGGTGAAGTTCTTAGGACTATTTAGACTCGACAAAGGAGGATTTGTCGTTTTGTCCTAAAATCTGTTCGCGACCAAATGATACGTTGTTACCAAGGATGACAATGTTTATGAAGCATAGGTCGTTGTGTGCCATATAGGTTGGTTGTCCTCTTAACCAATGAGTGTGGAGACACTGGTATGGCATACAGGTAAGATGTAAGGGTACATCTGCACTAAACATTACCGACTCCAGAGCTATTTCTGTTGTCAAGATTTGCTCCGATGAAATATGGATATAAATATCTCTCTGACCTGAGACCGCCACGGTGACTTGCAAGCAACTCACTGCACTTAGGCACTGAACTACCTGAATTTTTAATTCAGTGATGGAAGGCTGCTGGGTGTAGTCAAGTACTTGACTTGTCGGTGCGTGTGTCAAGATGGGATTTACCACTCCAGTTTAGGAGCTATGTACAGTCGTGTTTCAATTTAGCAAAATCTTGACCAGGGTAGTCCTTGTGAGGAGTCACAAGACTGTTTGAGTTGAGCACGATTCAGATGATCTGATCAGGGTTGACAATTTAACCCTAAGTCTCCTAAACACAGGGGTCAAAAGGATGAATTATATAGTAACCATATTCATATAGGTTCTGAGTGTTGCAATTGCGACTCTTCGACCTATTCGAATGTCGGGTACTATTGCTAGATAGTCACTTCGATTAGTACAAGAATTAGTTCCTATGCTACCGGCTTAGGTTCGAACCTGCGGGGTCATAGACATTAGAGGTACCTATCTGATCTGATGGCTGATGTAGAATCCTATATGTTTGAGACTCAGTGATCGAGAATCAGGATTCTCTGATCATGAGTTTCACACATTATGGGTACCAGGGTCAAGAGTCCCACTGGTTGGGATTTTTCGATTAGGGTTACATATCGATGAATTCTGATGCCCGATTGCCCATCGGATTTGGACTCAGTATTTATGAGAGGTGTAATTAGTGATTTGATCACTAGTTAACTCAATTTGATTGAGTAATTATTTTTGGATCAAGTCCAATTGAATTGGATTCAGTTGGATTTGACCCGATTAGGTTAAGAGTTGACCTAATCGTCAAGATGGTTTGGTCCCTGATTTGATCAGGGGTTGGGCTTAGTCAATTTCTGATTTGATTAGGATTTTATTGAGCCTAATTAAGTCTAATTAAGTTAGATTTAAATTAGTTTAATTGGATCTAACTTATTTGGTTCAATTAGGTTGGTTTAAATAATTAAACCACCTTGACCCAATCTCCATGCGCCACCTCACTTCCAATGCACCCATTTGAATTCATGAGAAGTAACTTCTCATGAATTATTTTCTCATGTCAAGCCCTCTCCATGCCCCACTTTAATGTGTCATATGAATGGATAAGTATGATTGGTTGGCCATTCAAATTCAAAATAAAGTTTGAATTTGAATGGGCAATCAATCTTTGCACCTTATCCCTTTTTTTACACCCCATTTATTACATGAGAAAAGGTTTCTCATGAAATCTCTCCATTCACAATTTAAGCCACACCTCACGCCTTTAGTGGATAAGGGATGAGTTGGTGTCCATTTGAATTCAAAAATTGATTTGAATTCAAATGTGCAATTACTCATCTTTATCCTTTCTTTTGGATAAGACATTTGACATTGTTATAAAAGGAGGAGAAAAGTGGGGCGTGCAATAAGAAGATTTTTTGGAGAATAATTCTCGGGTGTGAGAAAGTCTTGTGCGTGAGAAGGAAGTCCATATCCTTTCAAGAGAAAAAGAAAGAAAAGAAAGAAAAATGGGTGCAAAGTTTCCAGTGAGTTCCCTAGAGTTTTAGCCTGGGGTTCGAGAAGTGAGAAAGTGAGCTACGAGTGTCGTGAGCCCACAAAATCTCAGAGAGATCTTCAACATCCTCTCAAGCACGTCTGTTGATGATCTGAAACATCCAAAGAATTGATAAACATTGATCGAAGGAATTCGATCAGCATCGGCCGTCAAAAGAGCTCTACAACGAGCTAGCACTCGTGAGGAGTCGATCAGACCGGGAGCTTTGTGTGGATAATCCGTAGAGGCCAGACACACTGTGTGGCTACATCACGATGATTAGACTCTTTCAACGGTGATCAGATTATGGTGATCTACTACCCGCACAAAGATATTGCATTCTGAACACATTATAGTAAAGTGTTTACTATTCGAATTTGAATTTCAAATTTAAATGAATGCTTGCTATATATCATATTTAGATCCTAGTGTAGGATAAATTTATATTAATTAATTAGATTAATTAATATTTTTTCACTGTAAAATCATAATTTTGAAAAAGTTTTAAAATTACCATTTTACCCCTGCACTGAATATCCCCACAAATGGTATTAGAGCGGGTTCTTAGATATGATATATATATTTGCATGCGTAGATTAAGTTGTAATCTAAAAGTTTAAATTTGAAATTTAAAATTCAAAATTTAAAATTTGAATTTTGAAAGTTGTTCGAAATTCAAAATTAAAAAATTTGAAATTCAAAAATTTGAAATTTGAATTTTGAAATTTGAAATTCAAAATTCAAAATTCAAAAATTCAAAATTTGAAATTTGAAATTTGAAATTTGGTTGAAATTTCAAATTGGAAATTCAAAAATTTAAAATTTGTTTGAAATTCAAAATTTAAAATTTAAAATTTAAATTTTGAAATTGGTATATTTAGATATACTTGATCCAAGTAGCAAGTAATCGAATTGGGTTGGTTGGCATGACCGTTCGGTCATAGGAGAAAAGCAGGGTTTAAAGGCCCTCTCCTCTCATTCGATGGGGTCTCCTATGGTGGTAGGGGTGCCGCTGCAATTATATCCCATGCAGATGAAGCAGCAAAAAGAATTAATTATAAAGGTACAATTATAAAATTTATCATGAATATGTTAGATTAGATCTAAAAGAATATTCATGATTTATTTTGATTGAGTTATTTTCTGTTATGTAATTAGCAATAGGATGGCTATTTATGAAATGTGCTTATCTATTTGTGAAATGAGTCAACATATTTGGTGAACAGAAAATAAAAATTTTCAAATTTTCAAATTATTTTCGAAATGCCAAACCCTGACCCATCAGCCTAAATACTTAATTAAAAGAATTAAGTGTTGTCTAGTAGGTCTAGAATTATGAATTAAGACTTAAGATAATTGCATAAACTTGTGGGTCAATGGGTTAGATGGATTAGGTCCATAATTGGGTTAGACCTAAGGTTAGTTTAAAGAAATGGATTAAATTAGAGTAATTGATCAAATCTAATCAAAAGTTGAATTAGATTAGGTCAAGGATACTCTAGACTCAACTCCAATAGTTGTAGTTGAATGGGTCCATGTCTTTAACTAGACCAAGATGGACTTAATTCATGGCTATGCAGTGGAACCCTATTTACTAAGTTGATCAAATTAAAACTAATGAACCGGTTGGTGTCTAAGGTAAGTTTGGCAGTTTGACCAGTGGTTTTTAAGCGGGAGCTACTCGAAGTGATTCGATCTCTGACGAGTTAATGGCATATCCCCACCACTGATCTCACTTACCTGGCCAACCTGGTGAATTAGGTTTTGATTAGATCACTTGGTGATTAGGGCTCACCCATGTCATTAGGTAAATCAGTTTGACTGATTTAGGTGCTCCTAATGCTGGCTTAATTAAATCCTTTTTAATCTGACTTGGTGAAGTCAGTGGGAGGATTGAAATTGGCTGGTAATTTATCTTCTCATCTATTCTTTAATAAAATCTTCAAAAATTATTAAGTCCTAAAAATGATTAAGTTATATTGATAACTAAGTCATAGCCTCTCATTAAGTGAGTGATAATGAGTCCATTAGTTTAATAATCATTGGAGGCCCAAAGGCCTGGTGCTTATTGACTAATGAAATTATCATTCATAATATGATAATTTGGTTTGAGTCTTTCTGATGGTGGTCAGTTTGGCCGGCCAAAGTCAGACCTGATCATTTATTGATCCGATTCACCAAATCAAATCATGTTAATGGTTGGACCTAACCAGATCTTTTCAGTAGAGGCCAAAGCCTACTGATTAGGTTCTGGGGCAAAATCAATTACTAGAAGTTGTTTAGAGAAACAACTGGTTATGAACCTACCCATAGATGCACATGGGTTGACCAACCAAAGTTGGGCTCGTGTGTAGTCTGTGTGGATTCTAGTACCCACTAAAGAATTAAAGTAATTCTTCGAATTGGAGGTTGAGGCTACCAGTTCGTAAAAATACTGGAAGAAACTTTAGACTAAAGTCTAAGTCTTTAGTATTTATAATTTATGTACTAATAGAGGTCTGGTTTTCCTTTATGCAGCTATGGCCACTACATTGTCCCTCCGGTCATTATTAGATAATGACAAGCTCATGGGATCTAATTTCGATAGCTGGTATCGAAAATTAAAAATCATCCTTGAGCATGAACGGATTCTTTATGTAGTAACGGATCCAGCACCTGAAGAGCCAGCCCCGAACGCTAAAGGGACAGTCCGAGACACTTACCAGAAGTGGCTCAACTACTGCACCACCGTTCAGTGCATTATGCTGGCAGCAATGAATGATGAGTTCAGCCGCAGGTTCGAGAACGTCCAGCCACAGGAGATGCTTCAAATATTGAACGACTCCTTTGGCATGCCTGACGATGTTGAAAGGCACAAAACTAGTTGTGCCATTTTCAATGCTCGAATGAGGGATGGAGCCTCAGTCACTGATCATGTACTGTACATGATCGAAATGATTGAGCACCTAAGTAAACTGGGCTTTCCCCTGCACGAGCAGCTCGGTAAGGATGCCATCCGTTATTCATTGCCCAAGTCCTTCCTCCCCTTCCTTACTCATTTTTGGATGACAAAGCCTGCAGTGAACTACCACGGCTTGTTGGGGTTGCTGCAGAACTTTGAGAAGGATCACCAGCTCCATAAGGAGTCGGTGAATGTTGTGGGAGGGTCTTCTTCTAGTCATCGATCCTTTAAGAAAGGGAAGAAGAAGAACAAGAAGAAGAAGAATAAGAAGGTGCAGCTGCATGCTAGGACATTTGCACAGGGTCAGACCAAGAAGCGCAAGCCCAACCAGAGCCAGGCGGAGTGCTTCTTTTGCAAGAAGCAGGGGCACTGGAAGAGGAACTGTCCTCTATACATTGCCTCCCTGGACCCAAACAAGCCGAAGAAGAAGCAAGGTACTTATATGATAATACCTTGCAACTTTTCCATTTGTGATACTACTACCTGGGTATTGGATACCGGAAGCCCTTATCATATTTGCAAATCGATGCAGGGTCTGCAGGTCAGTAGGAGATTTGATGAAGGCGAGAGATTCTTGAACGTTGGAGATGGAAGCAAAGTTCTAATTCTAGCTGTTGGTGCAAAAATTCGCTTGCGTCGGAGAAGCTGGAGTCGGGGAAGTCGCGGTCGCCGCCGGGACCTACAAGGGAAGTCTAAACTGGAGGTGGGGTTGCTCTGGAAAGACCCTCCGACGCTCAAGTTAGTTCTCTGCCTCAACAAGAATGGAGCACTCGAATGGAGAATTTAGCAGAGTTTTGAGATAAGAACATGAGCTTATAGAATAACGTATCTGGGTCCCCCTTTTTATAGGCAGAGGAGGTAGCGGATTGATGGCGACGTTTGTAACCATCTGGCAGTGGGCTGCCCAGGGTCAGGTGGAGTTTGCTGCGAAGAGAAGTGGAATGGACCCGTGGCTATCACTGGGGCGTGCCACGTGGAGTCTGCCGCGTGAAGTGGGGCGGCGTTTGTTGTCGTGATTTGCCAGCGGATGGGAGAATCGTGCGGTATCCGTTGCAGGAGGTGGAGAAGGATCGCGCCGTTTATCGTGGCCTGTCAGGTAGTAATGGAGCCGCGTGGGATCCGTCGTAGGGAGTGGAGCAGTGCTGCGATCGTTATTGCGGCCTGTCAGGGAGTGGTGGAGCTGCGCGAAATCCGCCGCAGGAAGTGTAGCAGAATCATGGCCGTGATTACGGCCTGGGAGTGCAGATCTGCCGGCTGAAGTTCGGCCGTGGTCGGAGTCTGACCCCACGTAGGGGTCCGGGCGGAGTCCTCCTTGCGGTTGGGGTAGTGGGTGGAGCCCGGCTCCCATGGGAGTCTGAGTGGAGTCTTCCTGCAGTCAAAGTTAAAGGCGAAGGTCGGCTTCCATAGGAGTCCGGATAGCTTATCAGTAGTTGAGGTTGAGGACGGAGCCCGGCTCCCGTAGGAGTCCGGACGGAGTCCGGACGCAGTCTGTCTGTAGCCGTCGGAGTTGGGGACGAAGCCCGGCTCCCGTAGGAGTCCGAGCGGAGTCAACTTGAGGTCGGAGTTGTCGGCGGAGTCCGGCTCCCGTAGGAGTCCGGACGAAGTCCATCTGCAGCCGTTGGAGTCGGGGACGAAGCCCGGCTCTCGTAGGAGTCCGGGCGGAGTCTTCCTGCAATCAAGGTTAAAAGTCAAGTCCGGCTCCCGTAGGAGTCCGGACGGGGCATACCAGCAGTTGATGTTGAGGACGAAGCCCGGCTCCCGTAGGAGTCCGGGCGGAGTCAACTTGAGGTCAGAGTTGTCGGCGGAGTCCGGCTCTCGTAGGAGTCAGGACGAAGTCTGTCTGCAGCCGTTGGAGTCGGGGACGAAGCCCGGCTCCCGCAGGAGTCCGGGTGGAGTCTTCCTGCAATCAAGGTTAAAAGTCAAGTCCGGCTCCCGTAGGAGTCCGGACGGGGCTTAGCAGCAGTTGATGTTGAGGACGGAGCCCGGCTCCCGTAGGAGTCCGGGCGGAGTCAACTTGAGGTCGAAGTTGTCGGCGGAGTCCGGCACCCGTAGGAGTCCGGACGAAGTCCGTCTGCAGCCGTTGGAGTCGGGGATGAAGCCCGGTTCCCGTAGGAGTCCGGGCGGAGTCTTCCTGCAATCAAGGTTAAAAGTCAAGTCCGACTCCCGTAGGAGTCCGGACGGGGCTTACCAGCAGTTGATGTTGAGGACGGAGCCCGGCTCCCGTAGGAGTCCGGGCGGAGTCAACTTGAGATCGGAGTTGTCGGCGGAGTCTGGCTCCCGTAGGAGTCCGGACGAAGTCTGTCTGCAGCTGTTGGAGTCGGGGACGAAGCTCGACTCCCGTAGGAGTCCGGGCGGAGTCAACTTGAGGTCGGAGTTGTCGGCGGAGTTCGGCTCCCGTAGGAGTCCGGACGAAGTCTGTCTGCAGCCGTTGGAGTCGGGGACGAAGCCCGGCTCCCGTAGGAGTCCGGGCGGAGTCTTCCTGCAATCAAGGTTAAAAGTCAAGTCCGGCTCCCGTAGGAGTCCGGACAGCTTACCGACAGTTGACATTGAGGATGGAGCCCGGCTCCCGTAGGAGTCCGGGCGGAGCCCGACTCCCGTAGGAGTCCGGGCGGAGTCTTCTTGCGGTTGTAGTTGTTGGCGGAGTCCGGCTCCCGTAGGAGTCCGGGTGGAGTCTACTCGCGGTTGTAGTTGTTGGCGGAGTCCGGCTCCCGTAGGAGTCCGGGCGGAGTCTTCTCGCGGTTGTAGTTGTTGGCAGAGTCCGGCTCCCGTAGGAGTCCGGACGAAGTCTGCTCGCGGTTGTAGTTGTTGGCGGAGTCCGGCTCCCGTAGGAGTCCGGACGAAGTCTGCTCGCGGTTGTAGTTGTTGGCGGAGTCCGGCTCCCGTAGGAGTCCGAACGAAGTCTTCTTGCAGTTGTCATGTAGTCGATTCTGCTAAGGACTTCGGCTGTGGGTATTTTATACCCAACACCAGTCCCCCCACTTTCGAGTTTTAATTTCAAACGAAGGAAGTACAAAGAGAGAGATGGCACAGCCGAAGCCGTCCCTTCGAATCCTGCGCACTGCCGCCGCCAGATATTTCGGTATTAAATATGCGCGTGCCGGAGTCTTTTCGAATTGGAGTGGTACGAGGGGATGCTTCAAAATTCCCGCAGGTACACTGGCCTAGGTACGACGCAATTATAACCCTGCCAACCGCCAGCCACTTTTAGCCGCCTGCCAGGGGGACTGGGACACGTGTCGGATGCGGACCGGCCTGGGGAGATTCGCGATCATTATGGCGCCGGATCCCAGGGTCTATTTAAACCCGTCCTCTCACCTTTAGGTGTCCCACTCCGTTCCTGAGTTCTCACCAGCGTCTGCCTTCTCTTCGAGAGCCCTGTTTCAGTGAGCGTCTTCTCGAGCCGTAGGCGTCTCCTGCTTTCGTCCCTCAGGTCCCTCAAAGTGAAATAGGTTAGTTCCAGCACCGCCAACCTTCTTCTCCTCACCTAGGGACTTCTTTTCTGTCATTATTTTTCTTGCATTCCTCCGAGTTAGTCTGTGATCTCTCGTTCCCCCTTCTGTCCGTCTTCTTAGGGTCCTTTAGAGCCTCCCTTCGAAACCACTCGAAATGTCCTCTGGCTCTTCTGCTCCCGGCAGTTCTGAGAGCTCTTCTGCCTCAAACCCCCAGGTCCCCGTCTCTGTAGACGAACCTGCATCTGGGGCTGGGCCCTGCCCGGTTTTCGCATCGGGTGCCATTCCATGTTCCTTGACCTCGGAGGAACTCCTTCTGATAAGGGTTCAGTATGGAGTTCCTCCGGAGTACGACTTGGAGCTGCCGGGCCCTTCTGACCGGGCCAGCACTCCCGCACCCGGTCGCTTCTGTTTGTACCAGGAAGCGTTCCGTGCCGGACTCCGGCTTCCGCTTCCTTCCTTTGTCGTTGCCCTCTTCCGCTTCCTAGATATCTCCTTGGCTTCCGTGGCCCCGAATTCTTTTAGGTTCTTGATAGGGTTTCTCTCCCTCTGCCACGTAGTCGAGGTCCAACCGTCTCTCTCCTTGTTTAGGCACTTCTATACCTTCAAACGCCATCCTTCGGCGAAGGACTGGTGGTACTTCTCCCCCCAGTTCGGCAAAAAGGGGTTGCTGAAAGGCGCCCCTTCTTCGATCCACAATTGGAAGGAGAAATTCCTCTTCGTCCACTGCCCGACCCTGAGACTGGGTCTGCCTCCTTGGGGCTCTCTGAGAGATTCTGTCCGCCGGGCTCCCAGCCTGGGGGAGGACGACCTCCAGGCCGCCCAGAAGCTTCTAGCCTATTCCGCTCCTTCCCTTCCCAATCTTCTGAGGGAGCAGTTTCTTTTCAACATCGGTCTGAGTCCCCAGGATCCAGCGAGTATTCATCTTTTACCTTATCTTCTCTTTTCATACTTCCCTTCTCTTCTTCTCTTTACCTCCTCTTCCCTCTCTCTGTTTCTTTCTTTCTCTCTTCTCTTCTTTTCTCTTTTTTTTTTTTTTTGACTGATTGGCTTGCTCCTTTTTCTTCTTTCCTTTTCTCTCTCTTCTTTTCTTCTCTTCTTTTGTTCTCTTTCTTTTTTTTTTTTTTTTTAGGAATGGACGCCGAAGCAGTGCGGAGGCTCGTCAGGGGCATGAGGGTCCACAAGAGAAAGGGCGCTACGACCTCCGGATCGATGAAGAGGGCCAGGGCGGAGGAGACGAGCTCAGCGGCACCCATCCAAGCGGCTCCAGCCATCGACATTCCCTCGGATGCCGAGCCAACAGCTCCCCGGGCCTCCTCGAGGAGTCCGCCGATTGGGGCCCCCGCCCCGGGGGTCCACCCCACGGAGGCACCCGCTGCGGGAAAAAGGAGGAAATCGGTGGCCCGCAGGGCGAGTAGCCACCGAAATGCTGCGGACGAGTCCCTCTACTCTGAGGAGGGGTCAGAGAATCCCTTCAATGATAGGGACTTGATCAGGCGGCTGATCGACGGCTGCATTTTGCCTGACATCGTGGAGAGGATCAACCGTGCCGATCCTGAGCAGCGGGCTTGGAATTCTTTGGGGTCCTTCCTTGATGTGAGCGACTCTTCATTTACATGGCTATTCGGCCTTTGTATTGATTCCCTAGCTGTCATTGTAGATTGGGCACCAGCTCCTCGCCTATATTGAGGCGATGAGCCGCACGAGGAGGGACATCCTCCAGGTGGAGGAACGCTGTCGGGCGGAGGTTGCTCGCCTCCAAGCAAAGACGGCCGAAGTAGCCGCCCTCCAGGAGGCCCTGGAAAGGGAGAAGAAAGCCCGGGAGGAGGAGAGGCAGATCTTGGAGGAATCAGCGAGGAAGGCGGAGGTCGAGGTCGCCCACTTGGTCGAGCAAACTTCGGTCCTGGTCTCGGAGGTCAGAGCCCTTGCGGTGGAGGAATTCAAGGCTTCCGCGGAGATGAGGGACCTGAATATCCAGTTCGGCTAGGAAGCATTCATTAAGGGGTTCGAGCTCTGCCAAGAGAAGGTGGCCAAAAAATTCCCAGAGCTCGACCTCAGCTTCCTAGGCGAGGAGTCTGAGGATGAGGCCGGCCCCTCGTCAACCGCCACTGCCGTCGCAGCCCCCGCGTCGAGTTCTCCACCCCCCGCCCCTGAGGTCTGAGACCTCCGATCTTGTACCTTTATTTCGTCGTAATTTTTCCTTTCCATTTGTCTTTAAAAATCATTCAATCAATAAAGTTGAGTTTCTCGTTGCGGACGGCTTCTCTTTCCTCCTCCCTCCTTCTCTCTACTTTTCTTCCTGCAATGAATCGTTCCTTGACGCCTTTACCTTCCGATGGCAGCGTCCTGCAGAAGCACTCCCCCTGCCCTTGGGGGTTCCGCTGAAATCGACGATCCAGCGGTTGAAAAAGGAGGCCCTTCACCTGACGAAGAAGTTAAAGAAGACGGAAGCCGAGCTCCGCAAATCGAGAGAAGGTCACTCTGAAGCTGCCGCTGAGGCCATCCACTTTCGGAGTCTCCATGTGAAGGGGATCATGGAGTATAGCCGGAGGAAGGCGAACTTCGCAAAGGAGCTCGAGGAATGCAAGAAAAGCTCCAGCGACCGGATTTGGGCCCAGGCCGCCAGGATCAGCGCCCTCAAGGTGGAATTGTCAGCTGCGAAGGAGAAGATTGGCCAGCTAGAAGGAAATTCATCCCGGCTCTTGGCCCGGGTCGACGATGACCAGAGATGGTCGCAGAAGGTTTCCGACCTTCAGCAGCAGCTTCAGGATGTCGAGGTGAGCCACGATGTGCAACGGACTAGCTGGCGCAGGCAAGTGGAAGAATACAAAAGGAGATTCAGGATGGCAGCCGACGAAGTCGTCCGTCTCCAGAGACAGCTGACTAGCAGGGCACAGCTTACTTCCGCCCAAGATTCTGAAGAGCTCCAAGCCCTAAGAGGCACCGTGGAGGGGATTTCTGTCTCTCTCGAGGAAAAGATAGCCGAGCTGCAGCAAGTGAAGATCCAACTGGCACTCGAGCGGCGGGCCGTCGTGGACGTGGAGGCGGAGTCCGAAGTTTTGAGGAAGAGGCGTCGAGAGGCAGAGGCTAAGAGCCAGCAACTCCGTCGGGTGCTCCAGGACGCGCTGCGGAAGAGGGAAGAGCTAGAAGAGGAGATTGAGAATCTGAGGTAGTCCTGGTTGAGGAACGGAATAGATAACTCCAGGTCGGAGGGAGCAGGGCCTTCTTAGAGCTCTTTTTGTCTTTCTGTCTTGTCATGTAGTTACTTCCTTTTTGTCGTTTTGCCCTTCTTTTTTTGGCCTTCCTGGCTTTGTAGTGTGTATATCGGAAATGGAATAAAAGAGCATTTTGTGTTACCTCGTCTGCGCGTTGCACTAATATTGCTGTCTGCCGAACCTTTCTTATCGTTTGACTTGTCTGATGTAGACATCGTCAGGGGGCGCCCGATCGTCGATGCGTTAGCTCGCCTTTTTCGTCGTGCGTGACCGCAAGCCCGAGCTTGGCCGTCTGGGTCCCACATTATTTCGAAAATATCGTTGTCTTCCTAATCGGTGCCGAAAGTCTTCCTTGGCGTCGTGGACGGAACCCGGCTCCCATAGGGGTCCGGGTGAAGTCTTTCCTGTGGGCGGAACCCGGCTCCCGTAGGAGTCCGGGTGAAGTCTTCCTTATGGACGGAACCCGGCTCCCGTAGGAGTCCGGGTGAAGTCTTCCTTGTGGGTGGAACCCGGCTCCCGTAGGAGTCCGGGTGAAGTCTTCCTTGTGGGCGGAACCCGACTCCCGTAGGAGTCCGGGTGAAGTCTTCCTTTTTGTTCGAGCCAGTGTGAGGTTCTCCTCCCATTTTCGGCTTGGCTGTGGGGGCACATTAGGGTGTTGTAAGGCCTCTCCCCCATCCGATCTAAAAGAACCGGGCCTTTGACTTTGCTCATGTCAGGACGAGGTTCTCCTCCTGTTCCTGACATGGCTGTGGGGGCACATTAGGGTGTTGTAAGGCCTCTCCCTCCATCCGGTCTAAAAGAACTGGGCCTTTGACTTTGCTCATGTCAGGATGAGGTTCTCCTCCTGTTCCTGACATGGCTATATTTTAAGCGTTCGGTGGGGTCGTATCCAGTCATAATAAATCCATGCCAGTACGTTAGGTAGAAAGAAAATTAGATTCAAGGCGAAATCGTAAGTGATACATTTATAGGTTTTTCGAGCTCCTTGGTCGCGGGTGGCCCGCCCCTCCTTGAGGCCCTCCGGTGATGGAGTCGATGGTCCCGATGGGAGGCCGGTCCCCAGGTTGCTCCTCCCTTCTCGGCGGTTCAGGCTGTGGAAGGGCTCTTGGCCGGTCTCCCCTACCCTCAGGCCTGCGGCGGATGAATCTGTCAAGTCGACCTCGCCGAATGAGCTCCTCGATCTTGTCCTGGAGCTGGATGCATTCCTCCGTGTCGTGGTCGTGGTCGCGGTGGTAGAGGCAGAACTTGTTGGGGTTGCACTTCCCGGGGTGTGTGCGCATCCTCTCCGACCTGGGGAGCTGCTCCCTGACCTCCATTAATACCTGGGCCTTCGAGGCGTTGAGGGGGGCGTAGTTGCGGAATCTTCCTGGTGGGGAACCCCGCCGAACCCCGCGGTCCGGGCTTCTCTGCCTGCATGCCCGGGGTGGAGTATGGGCGCGCTTATGCCCAGGAGGGGATCGAGAATGCGGCCGGACTTCCTTTGGCCTTTTCTCCACTGCGGGCTTACTCGAATCTCCCGCTTGCCGCTCCCTTGCTGTCTCTTCATCCTTCATTTTGAAGGCTTCTTCCGCTCGGGCGTATCCCTCAGCCCGGGCCAGCAAATTGGCAAAATCCCTGGGATACTTCTTCTCCAAGGAGAACAAAAGATCATTCTTCTGAAGGCCGCCTTTCAGGGCGGCCATGGCAACTGATTGGTCCAAGTTCCGGACCTCCAGCGCCGCGATGTTGAAGCGGTTGATGTAGGCCCGTATGGACTCCCCTTCCCTCTGCTTGATGTTGATGAGGGACTCCGAACCCTTCCGGGGGCGCCGGCTGCTGACAAAATGGGCCACAAATTGGTGGCTCATTTGATGGAAGGAGAAGATGGTACCCGATTTCAAAGCCGAATACCAGTTCCTCGCTGCTCCCTTCAAAGTAGACGGGAAAGCCCGGTATAATATGGCATCAGGAGCACCGTGAAGCAGCATCATCGTCCGGAAGGCCTCCAGATGATCAACCGGGTCTGAAGTCCCGTCGTAGCTTTCGAACTGGAGAAGCTTGAAGTTTGGCGGGATCGGTTCCTGCATAATCGTTTGGGAAAAGGGAGGGTCAGTACAAATGTCCTCACCATAAGTGGGGGGCGCATGGCGGAGTTCTTCAATCCGTCGGTTCATCTCTTGGAGCCTCCAGTCCAGGAAATCCTCTCGACTTCGAGTCTCGAGGGTCCTCTGGCAGAACGGGGGCAGGGATCTTCCAGGGGTGGAGTCGTGGTCCGATTGAGGGCTCTCTACCCTCGAGTTTGTTTTCCTAGGAAGGATGGGGCGGCTGGGCCAGGTGGCCCGCCCCGCCGCCGGGTACTGGCATTCCAGAGACGCCCTTTCTGGGTGCGCTGACGCCTGCGGCTGTTGCTGCTGCATTGCTTGCACAGCCTCGACGAGGCCTCTGACCTGCTGTGCCAGCAAGTCAAACTACTCCGCGCCGACCGCCGCCGCTGGAGGAGGAGGAGGAGGTTGAGAAATAGGAGGGGAGGCTGGAGCCTGAGACCTGGCCGCGGAGGCCGTGGACCGTCGCGTGGATGCCTTGCGTGGAGGCATCGAGTGTGGACCCAGCGGGGGAAAATAAGGAGTGGGTGTTGGAGGAGATGATCGGAGGCAGCTTCGTTGAACGCTCCTTTAAGAATAAGGGTACTGCGAAGGTTCGCCCCTTCCTCTAGCGCCAATCCTGTTGGTGCAAAAATCCGCTTGCTTCGGAGAAGCTGGAGTCGGGGAAGTCGCGGTCGCCGCCGGGACCTGCAAGGGAAGTCTAAACCGGAGGTGGGGTTGTTCCGGCAAGACCCTCCGACGCTCAAGTCAGTTCTCTGCCTCAACAAGAATGGAGCACTCGAACGGAGAATTTAGCAGAGTTTTGAGATAAGAACATGAGCTTATAGAATAACGTATTTGGGTCCCCCTTTTTATAGGCGGAGGAGGTAGCAGATTGATGGCGACGTTTGTAACCGTCTGGCAGTGGGCTACCCAGGGTCAGGTGGAGTTTGCTGCGAAGAGTAGTGGAATGAATCCGTGGCTATCACTGGGACGTGCCACGTGGAGTCTGCCGCGTGAAGTGGGGCGGCGTTTGTTGTCGTGATTTGCCAGCGGATGGGAGAATCGTACGGTATCCGTTGCAGGAGGTGGAGCAGGATCGCGGCCGTTTATCGTGGCCTGTCAGGTAGTAATGGAGCCGCGTGGGATCCATCGTAGGGAGTGGAGCAGTGCTGCGATCGTTACTGCGGCCTGTCAGGGAGTGGTGGAGCTGCACGGAATCCGTCGCAGGAAGTGTAGCAGAATCGTGGCCGTGATTACGGCCTGGGAGTGCAGATCTGCCTACTGAAGTTCGGTAGTGGTCGGAGTCTGACCCCACGTAGGGGTCCGGGTGGAGTCCTCCTTGCGGTTGGGGTAGTGGGTGGAGCCCGGCTCCCATGGGAGTCTGAGCGGAGTCTTCCTGCAGTCAAAGTTAAAGGCGAAGGTCGGCTCCCGTAGGAGTCCGGACAGCTTACCAGCAGTTGAGGTTGAGGACGGAGCCCGGCTCCTGTAGGAGTCTGGACGGAGTCCGGACGCAGTCTGTCTGTAGCCGTCGGAGTTGGAGACGAAGCCCGGCTCCCGTAGGAGTCCGGGCGGAGTCAACTTGAGGTCGGAGTTGTCGGCAGAGTCCGGCTTCTGTAGGAGTCCGGACGAAGTCCGTCTGCAGCTGTTGGAGTCAGGGACGAAGCCCGGCTCCCGTAGGAGTCCGGGCGGAGTCTTCCTGCAATCAAGGTTAAAAGTCAAGTCCGGCTCCCGTAGGAGTCCAGACGGGGCTTACCAGCAGTTGATGTTGAGGACGGAGCCCGGCTCCCGTAGGAGTCCGGGCGGAGTCAACTTGAGGTCGGAGTTGTCGGCGGAGTCCGGCTCCTGTAGGAGTCCGGACGAAGTCTGTCTGCAGCCGTTGGAGTTGGGGACGAAGCCCGACTCCCATAGGAGTCCGGGCGGAGTCTTCCTGCAATCAAGGTTAAAAGTCAAGTCCGGCTCCCGTAGGAGTCCAGACGGGGCTTACCAGCAGTTGATGTTGAGGACGGAGCCCGGCTCCCGTAGGAGTCCGGGCGGAGTCAACTTGAGGTCGGAGTTGTCGGCGGAGTCCGACTCCCGTAGGAGTCTGGACGAAATCCATCTGCAGCCGTTGGAGTCGGGGACGAAGCCCGGCTCCCGTAGGAGTCCGGGCGGAGTCTTCCTGCAATCAAGGTTAAAAGTCAAGTCCGGCTCCCGTAGGAGTCCGGACGGGGCTTACCAGCAGTTGATGTTGAGGACGGAGTCCGGCTCC
The DNA here is from genome assembly GCF_000442705.2 of Elaeis guineensis. Lineage (NCBI taxonomy): Eukaryota > Viridiplantae > Streptophyta > Magnoliopsida > Arecales > Arecaceae > Elaeis > Elaeis guineensis. The sequence continues at coordinate 55,309,278 of NC_025995.2, read as the reverse complement.
CGTAGGAGTCCGGGCGGAGTCAACTTGAGGTCAGAGTTGTCGGCGGAGTCCGGCTCCCGTAGGAGTCCGGACGAAGTCTGTCTGCAGCCGTTGGAGTCGGGGACGAAGCCCGGCTCCCGTAGGAGTCTGGGCGGAGTCAACTTGAGGTCGGAGTTGTCGGTGGAGTCCGGCTCCCGTAGGAGTCTGGACGAAGTCTGTCTGCAGCCGTTGGAGTCGGGGACGAAGCCCCGCTCCCATAGGAGTCCGGGCGGAGTCTTCCTGCAATCAAGGTTAAAAGTCAAGTCCAGCTCCCGTAGGAGTCCGGACAGCTTACCGGCAGTTGACGTTGAGGACGGAGCCCGGCTCCCGTAGGAATCCGGGCGGAGCCCGACTCTCGTAGGAGTCCGGGCGGAGTCTTCTTGCGGTTGTAGTTGTTGGCGGAGTCCGGCTCCCGTAGGAGTCCGGGCGGAGTCTGCTCGTGGTTGTAGTTGTTGGCGGAGTCCGGCTCCCGTAGGAGTCCGGAAGAAGTCTGCTCGTGGTTGTAGTTGTTGGCGGAGTCCGGCTCCCGTAGGAGTCCGGACGAAGTCTGCTCGCGGTTGTAGTTGTTGGCGGAGTCCAGCTCCCGTAGGAGTCCGGACGAAGTCTTCTTGCAGTTGTCATGTAGTCGATTCCGCTGAGGACTTCGGCTGTGGGTATTTTATACCCAACACTAGCATTAGGAATCATGAACCTTGTAATCAATTCTCGAAACATAATTCTGAGTGAATATCACTATTGTCTAAGCTTTTTATTAAATATTATTTCTGTAGGCCTTTTGGCCATGAACGGTTATCAAGTTTTAATAAAAAGAAACGTTTGCAATATCATTTTGAATGGTGTTACAATGTTTGTTGGATAACTTAATAATGGAATTTACTTTCTATCACAACCTGTTAATATGGTTCAAACCTTCGGTAAACGCCCTAGAATAGATAATGTGTCAGAAGTCTACCTTTGGCATTGTAGGCTAGGTCATATCAATAAGAACAGGATAAACAGATTGACTCAAGAAGGAATTCTTGAAGTAGGTGATTGTGAATCACTTCCAACCTGTGAGTCCTGTCTTCTTGGTAAAATGACCAAATCACCTTTTACTGGAAAAGGTGAGCGAGCCAGTGAACTCTTGGGTCTGGTACATTCTGATGTATGTGGACCCATGAGCTCAAGTGCAAGAGGTGGATATTTCTACTTCATAACCTTCACAGACGACCTATCGAGGTATGGGTATATCTATTTAATGAAGCATAAATCAGAGTCGTTTGAAATGTTCAAACTATTCCAAAATGAGGTAGAAAAATAAACTGGAAAGTGTATTAAAACTCTTCGATCTGATCGAGGAGGTGAATATCTTTTCAATGATTTTCTGACATATCTTGGGGAGAATGGGATTCTCTCTCAATGGACTCCTCCTAGAACACCACAACATAATTGTGTATCTGAAAGGAGGAATCGGACCTTGTTGGACATAGTTCGATCCATGATGGGGTTTGCTGGTCTGTCGATCTCTCTCTGGGGATATGCGCTCGAATCGGCTTGTTACTTTCTAAATAGAGTTTCGAGTAAGTCTGTAACCAAAACGTCATATGAGATATGGATAGGATGTAAGCCAGTACTCTGCACCTTAGGATTTGGGGGTGTCCGGCTTATGTTAAACGTTTAATTACGGACAAGCTTGGACATAGGTCTGACAAGTGTAACTTTATAGGGTACCCAAAAGAGACCAAAGGATATTACTTCTACCTAGCTGATGAGCAAAAAGTGTTTGTCAGCCTTAAGGCAATTTTTTTGAAAAAGGAGTTCCTTAGTGAAGGGACTGTTGCCTCTAAGATCAAACTTGATGAAGTTCGACAGGTGGAAAAATCAACACAAGTTGCTGAACCTGAACCGAATTTGGTTAGATCAGATCCGGAGTTCATTGTTCAAGCATCCTTAAGGCGATCTGGTAGAGTACCACATCAACCAGACAGATACTATGGTTTCTTGGTCCGGGATGGCGATCCTATCGAACTTGATGAAAATGATGAGGATCCGATCACCTACATGGATGCAATGCAGAGACCCGACTCTGAAAAGTGGTTGGAGGCCATGAAATCCGAAATAGAGTCCATGAAGGTCAACGATGTCTGGACATTGGTTGACCCACCCGAAGGAGTAAAACCCATAGGGTGTAAGTGGGTCTTCAAGAGGAAGAGAGGCACAGATGAAAAAGTGGAAACCTATAAAGCCCATCTGGTTGCCAAGAGATATCGTCAACATTATGGTATAGACTATGACGAGACGTTTTCTCCTGTGGCAATGCTCAAATCCATTCGGATTATGCTTGCGATAACTGCCCATCTGGACTATGAAATCTGACAGATGGATGTGAAGACAGCTTTCCTAAATGGAGAGCTGGATGAAGAGGTGTATATGATACAACCTGAAGGATTCACATCCACAGATGAGCCTAAGGTGTGCAGGCTACAGAGGTCCATTTATGGACTTAAGCAGGCATCATGGAGTTGGAACATACGTTTTGATAAGACGATCAAGACGTATGGCTTCGTTAAGAATGGAGAAGAGCCCTACATTTATAAGTTGGCTAATGGTCCAGTAGTAGTATTTCTTGATTATATGTGGATGACATTCTCTTAATCAGGAATGATGTCCCTGCATTACAAGGAATAAAGATTTGGCTGTCGTCACAGTTCTCCATGAAAGATCTGGGAGAAGCTTCCTACATCCTAGGGATGAGGATCTATAGGGATAAATCTAAAAGGTTGCTTGATTTATCTCAGTCCACGTACATTGATACTATGCTGAAGAGGTTCATCATGGAGAATTTCAAGAAAGACTATCTTTCGATAGGCCATGGAATTTCTCTCTCGAAGAGGGATTGTCCAACAACACCTCAAGAGAGAGAGCGTATAGGTAGGATTTCATATGCTTCGACAGTGGGATTTATCATATACGTCATGACATGTACACGACCAGATGTGGCATACTCACTAGGGGTAGTGAGTAGATACCAATCTGATCCAGGGAAGAATCACTGGAAGGTTGTTAAAACCATCCTGAAGTATTTAAAAAATATTAAGGACCAGTGGCTTGTTTATGGTGAATCAGACTTGAGACCTATAGGGTTTACAGACTCTAGTTTCCAGTCTGATCACGATGACAATAAAAGTATGTCGGGATTTATTTTTACCCTTAATGGTGGGGCTATCTACTGAAAAAGTTCCAAGCAGCACACAGTGGCTGATTCAGTTTGCGAGGTGGAGTATGTCGCTGCATCAGATGCTGCCAAAGAAGCGGTGTGGCTGAGAAAATTCATCACCGAGCTCGGAGTAGCACCCTCCCTTATTGGTCCAGTTCTGCTCTACTGTGACAGCTCTGGATGTAGGAACCAGATCTAGGGTTTCAGGGTTAGATCTTGAAACTTTTTCAAGATCATACAGCGGAAGACTAAAATAAATCAAAATTTATTTTCTAAAACTAGAGAATCCCTAGATCTAAGATCTTATTACATGATTATTACATAGTATTAAATCAAAAATTAAAATATATAAATATAGCATGAACTACATGTTGATCATATCAACATGTTTTAATACCACATCTAATGTATGTATTAAACAATAGATCAGATCTATTACCTTGCAAGTTAGATGCTCTAACCTCGCTGATCCAGGCTTAAGGATGATGTTGCAAGCCGCACACACGTCCGGCCTCTAGGAGTCATCCACACGAGCCCACGAATCTCGATCAGAAGTCCTGCTTCAGGAAATCAGCACAGTATGCTAGTACTGCACTGATCCTTCTTTGATGGTTGATCAGGTGCCTCCTTCTTCTTGATTTGGACTCTTCCAAAGATGAAAAGTAGAAGGAGGAGTTTCAGATCTGAGACGCTCTCAGGAAACTCAAGATGGAGGGAGGAAAGATATGAATACAAAAACCCTAGAAGAAGACCCTCTTCTTCTTCACGTTTTTCTCTCTAGACACCCAAACTTGCATCTTTTATATCTCCACGATCCAAAGGTATTTCTTTCTGATTTTTGGATGGCACAAAGGTCTCTCAAATCTCTATCTTCTCCTAAAATTTTATGAAGAAACTCATCTTATATAGAGAGATATGATAGAGTCCTTGTCTAGGTCAAACACCTAGTCAAGGCTTATCCAAACATGGCAAGTTAAGGGATGCCCAACTCTTGAGCACCTCCTTCATATTTTTGTGCATGGATCACCAGAAAAGGGTGCACAATGTATACCCTAAAAGCCATAAAAATTTCAAAAAAAATTTGGATAAATTCGGTGCAAAATTGAAAGAGTTTTGGATTTTTAAAACTCTATCTCATAGAATTCAAAATCCAAACTTATTCCTTTTAGATTTGATCCAAACCACCTTCCATGTAAGAAAGAAGAGAGGAGACCTTTTGTGAACATGGGAGAGATCTGGGAGAGGGCTTTTGTCACACAAAATAAGTAGAGATTGGCATTGAATAAGAGAGAGAGCGTGGAGAAGGCTTATGTGGCGCAAGGTGGAATCCTAGTCCTACTAGGATTCCCAAACCAAATCAAATCAAAATTAGATCAACCCAATTAAAATAGGTCTTAACCCAATTAAGAATCTAATTTAATCAGATTAAATTAGATTTAAATCTAATTTAATTTTCTAATCAAATTAGAAATTAGATTGACCCAAGTCCTAGTTGAACTAGGACTAGTTTTTCCTTGCACTTGGCTTATCCAATAAACCAATTGAATTTGATCCAATCAAGCCCAAAATAAATCTAATTAAATCATATTTAATTAGACTTAATCTTAGCCCATTGACTTAATCAAATTAAGCCAATTAGCAATCAAATTGCTAATCGATCCTCCTGCAATACTTGCACTGGGTTAAATGTCAATCGTATTGATCATTTAATCCTAGAACGATTCTTAATCGTTGATCAACCATCCGATCGGATCATGAACTCTAATGTGTGTGACCTCATAGGTCCGAACCTAAGCCGGTAGTATAGGAATAAATTTCTATACCAATCGAAGTGACCATCTAGCAATGGTACCCGACGATCGGATAGGTCGAATGTGTAGAACAACATCCTTAGAACCCATGCGGATATAGTTTTCATATAATTTATCCCCTTGATCAAAATGATCATAGGACACCCCAGAGCTCAACTGTCAACTCTGATCAGGTTGTCCACATTGTATTTCAAAATATCAAATCCATCTGATGGATTACCCTGGCCAAGATTTTGCTAAATTGAAATACAGCGACTCATTCTTCTCCAACTCTTGGAGTGGTCAATCCCATCTCGATCACACTCTGACTTTGCAAGTACTTGACTGTGCCCAGAAGCCTTCCGTCCCTGAATTAGAAATTCAGTTAGTCCAGTACCAAAGCACAGTGAGTTGCTTGCAAGTCACTGAGGACTTAGGTTTAGTTAATTTCTAATTGGGTTGGAAATTTATTGAGGAGATTGAGTTTCTAGTTAGATTAAGTTCTTTTCTCTCATTAGGTTCAAACCAAATTTGATTTGATTTGAAATCAAGTTGGAAACGAAGAGTCCCAGCCAACTAGGACTCTCCCTTGTGCATGCCCTGGACCCATGCCATTCTTCTTAATGCAAAAATAATTTTTGGGTGAGATTTTTTGGGTGTGAGAAAGGACGGTGCAAAGAGGGTGGGCAGCACTCTTTATGAGTCATTCATCTTATCTCTTTTCTTATTTGAATTCGATCTGAATCAAGGATAAGGAGATAAGAAGGAAAGAGATCTATTTTGTTTGGAAAGAAGGATGACGCCAAAATTAATTTCCCCATATGCATTGGAATTTTTGGTAGGTGTGAGAAAGATCTGATTTTTTTCTCATACCATTACAAAAATTGATAAAAATATGGGATGCCTCATATGGTGGTTGGCGTGGAGAAAGTTGGCACCCCCTCTTAGCCCAAAACCCTAACTCTCATCTATAAAAAGGGGGTCCAATAGTTGGACGCCCCATATGAGATCCAGTTGAAAGTTATTTCTTCTCCGTGGCTCTCTCCTCTCTTTCTCCATTAATTCTTCTCTCTCTAGAGCATCTAAGAGATCAAGGAAGAAGAAGAAAGCCTTCAAAGATCCGTACGAGCTAGCATTCCTGAGGATCCTGATCAGCATCCGTTCTTCATATGGACGATTTGTAGAGGTCGGACACCTTTGTGTGGCTGCAAGCAACCTAAAGGAACTCCTATCTATATGATGTACTTGCAGAGATCAGCAATCCATACTTCGATAATGAGTTTTGAACTCGTTAGATCAGGATTGGTTGGATCTAAGGGTTAGATCTAATCTAGAGTATTGATATGATCGATGCTGATTTTTATTTTCAGATCATAATCTCATATTAAATCATATCTTAAGTCTTGGCATGGTAGTTTAGATTAGATCTTGTACATGTAATGTAGATTAATTATTTAATCTAACTAGATCCACCGTAAAATTTTTAAAATTGCATGCATAGAATTCTCAATATTTTCTTAAATACTCTAAGACATCTGAGGAGATTCAGTATATGAGCAAGATCCCTTATACTTCGATTATAGGGAACCTCATATACACAATACTGTACTCGATCTGATATTACTCTTGTTGTGAGTGTCACAAACTGATATCAATCAAATTCAGATGAGGAATACTGGATTGCTATGAAAAATATCCTTAAGTACTTGAGAAGGACTAAGGATCTCTTCTTGATCATTAGAGAAGGAGATTTGCAGGTACAGGGATACAGACTCAGACTTTATGTCTGATATTGATGATAGAAAGTCTACATTAGATTTTATGTTCCTACATAATAGTAGTGTGGTTAGCTAGAAGAGTTCCAAACAATCAATTATTACAGATTCCACCATGGAGGCAGAGTACATCACCACATCAGAGACTGTTAAGGAAGGATTCTAGTTCAAGAAGTTCATTGCAAAGCTGGGTATGATGCTGACAGATGCCATTCTACTCTTCTGCGATAATAATGGTACTATAGTGCTTGCTAAGAAATCAAGGTCTCACCAAAAGTCCAAGCACATCGAGTGATAGTTTCATCTGATTTGTGAATTCTTCGAGTAAAAGTTCATCGAGGTGTAGAGAGTTGACTCTATAGAGAATGTGGCTGACCCATTGATCAAGCCGCTAAGCCAATAGAAGACTGAAGCTCGCTTTGAGAAGTTGAGGCTTAGGTTTATGGCCAATTAGTTTTAGGTCAAGTGGGAGTTTGTTAGATGTATATCCTAGAAAATAGATTGACTGATATATGTACACATTCTAGAGGTATAACTTTATAATTAAATTTTAACATAAATAAAATTTAGATTATTTTTTCATTCATGTTGTGTTTTAATTATGTCCATAAATCATTCAAGGAATTAATGGATGATGACATGTATTCTCAAGAGTTGAGAATTTGAGGCATATATCATTAATTTTTAAATACTTTCGATCGATAGATCATCACAGGGACGGTGACTGATCCAGATAGATCGGTGCACAGATCGCTTTCCTTCATAGGTAGACAAGTCTCGAGTTGATAGTATGGAGATACTGGAGTGAGAGTGCAGGTGCTTAATAGAGATCAAGGATACTGAGCATGACCAACATGAGAAGTCACTAGGACGGCTACCCACTCGTCAGTGACTTACTCAAAGTTGTAATGGTGTAGATAGTTCTTTGACCTGTGGTGTCTCGACTGTTCACAGTGGGGTACTATAGTTTGACTGCACAATCATTTAGTTACCTAGTTGTTTGAAATCTTGCAGAGTATGTTGACTATAGTAGGTCCATTGTAGAAATAGAGTGTGCACCTAGATGGGATCTGTCTATCCTAGTAGATAGGGAGAGGTCTTATACAATTCGAGATATTGAGTTCTAAAATCCATAACCATGATAGGTGAATGATGGAAATGAGTTTTCATAAGATTTCACAAGGATTCGAGTCAATTGAATTTGACATATGATGAACGAATGGATTTAATGAGTTATCCTTAACTTGCATCTTATCGGGACCCATGATAAAAGAACCGAACTATATGGTAACTCCACCTAGAAGGTCATTACTTTCATTCTAGTGAGGTGTCACTACATACTGCTAGGTATCACTGATAGATTGTGGAACTCATCAAGCATCGTCTTAATGATCAAAAACCTCAAAGGGAAGAATTGAAATTGTTCTAATCATCAAAAGAAGTTTCGATGATATTATAATGGAGATCACAACATATCTTACTACCAATCAAAGTGGAACCTATGAGGTCACACATAAAAGAAGTTCTTGTCCGATCAGATGGTTGATTAACAATTATGAATCATTGAAAGATAAAATCATCAATGTGATTGATGATTAACCCTAAGCAAAAGTTGCAATTATGTAATTTACTAAGTGTTAGTGAACTATAAGGGATTAATTAGCAATTGAATTGATAATTGGCTCAATTTGATTGAGCAATGAGGTTCAGATGAAGTCTAATTGAATTGGATTCAGTTTGACTTAGATTGAATTTAATTGGATCAAGCCTAATTGCAAGAGAGACTAATTCTTGATTTGATTAGGATTTGAGTTTAATTAATTTTTAATTAAATTAGAAATTTATTGAGAAGATTAGGTTTCTAATTTGATTAGGTTCCTTTCTCTATTTGGCTCAAACCAAATCAGATTTGTTTTAAACCAAAATAGGAAACCCAAAGTCCCAAAATCCAAAGACTGCTCCCCTTGTGCACCCTTGGGTTTGACGCTGAAAATATTCATGCAAAAAGTGTTTCTGCATGAGGAATTTTCTTCTTATCCTTATCTCTTTCCTAATTTGAATTTGATCAAATCAAGAGAAAATGATAAGAATAGTAGGTGGTTTCTTCATGAGTCATCATCCTTATCCTTTCCAAATTTCAATCAAGAGATAAGAGGATAAGAAGAAAATAAATCTGAAATTATGAGAAACAATTTGTGGTGACAACCCTATCCCACATGTGCGCAAACAAATAGGTTGGCGTGAGAAAGAAATCTAATTTCTTTCTTACACACTACTTTGTTTTGGCATTGGAAATATAGGACACCCCATGTGATGTGGCATGCAAGAATTTTGGCACCCCTCCTTAACCCTAATTCCCTCCTCCTTATAAAAGGGCTTCAATAGTTGGATACCCAAGCATAAGAAAATTAAAAGAGAAAATTATTTTCTTTAAGCCGTGCCTCCTCTCCTTTTCCTCTTCTCCATTCTTCCTCTTCTTCTCCATCTTTAGAGAGTCTGCGAGATTTGAGAAGAAGTTATTTTAGCCATCAAAGAGAAGTCTTCTATAAAGGAGCTAGCACCTGAGTGAAGACACTTGCCTCTGATTAGATCGACGGATGGCTCAGGGCCATCGGAGGGGTGAGTAGAAGCCAGGTCATAGGGTCTTGGCATAGTTTCGACCCTCCAGCAGCTCGCTGGTCTTCGACGTCCTCCTCTCAGGTCTCGATGATCCAGACATGGGGTGATGCCCATGTCAATGAGGTCATAGAGGCTTTTATACCAGCGATCTCAGAGCTTCTGGGATGCCATTCGTCAGACCGTTGTTGAGATTCTCCAAGATCCGTATCTGCACAATCAGCTGAGCTCATTGTCACAACTATCATAGCAGGTAAATCAAGTAGTATTAATAAATTTTTTGTTCTAAATTTTTATATTTAAAAATTTCACATAGTTAGGCTTAAGTCGGAAGAAAAAAATCTAGGGCTTAAAATTAATCTACCGATCCGATGGATGAACCAGAGGTGTAAATACATCCATATCATCGAATAAAATATGTGAAAATAATCCGTTCAAGAATCAGAGAAATATATCGAAATATATCCCTCCGTACCAATTTAGACTTCAAGTGAGAAGAAGAGGATATCTAGGAGGTCAAAATTTAATCTAACCATCTGATAGATGGATCGGAGGTGTCTATAGCTCCGTAACATCAAATGAAATATATAGAAATAATCTGTTTGAGAATCGAAAGAGTATATCGAAATATATCCCTCCATGCTAGTTTAGGCTTCAGTAGAAGAAAGGGGTATCCAAAGGGTCAAAATTCAATCTAACCATCCGATGGACGGACCAAAGATACCTATAACTCCATAACATTAAATAAAATGTATAGAAACAATTCGTTCAAGAATCAGAGAAGTATATCGAAATATATCCCTATTACAAGAATATATCAACATATAATTCTCCACAAAGGTTTAGGCTTGAGGTGTACCAGTTACTTTATTTTTACAGTTTCAATTAATTTAATTTTAAATTATTAATGATATTTTATTTTTTTCATTACAGGATGCTAGATCTGACTCTCATCCACTACTATAGTAGATGACGTACAGGAGGGGGATCTTCATTGATTTTTTTTAGTTTTGATGTAATGTATTTAATTTTGATATTTGAATAATGTTATCTTATATAATTAAATAATTTATATTTTTTATATAATATTAATTTTTTATTTATCATGATGATAGTTAATTATTAGTTGTTATAGTATCTATAAATATATGTTGGTTATCAATTTAATTATAGTAGATTTTAATAAATATATTTTATATATTTTTTTAAGAAAACTATTTATTAGCGACATCTAATTCAGTCACTAATAACGTCGCTAAATATTAGCGACAGCTATAGCTTATTAGCGACGGCTTTGCGATCGTTAATATATTTTTTAATTTTTTTAATTTAAATTACAAAATGATCTGAAAATTATTATAAATGATGGATATGTTGCCGCTAATTACTATCACTAATAAGTTATTAGCGATGGCTTTTTCCACCATCACTAATAATGATCTTTAGTGTTCAACTTTTTTTTGATGGCTTATTAGTGACAGCATGCCATCGCTAATAGTATTAGCGACGGCTTTTCAACAACTAGTGATAGTATTTAATCATCTCTAATAAGTAATTTTCTTGTAGCGACAATACCTACATCCACTTCCTAAACAATTTCTTGAAAATTTCAATTACAATCACCAAACTTACAACCCAATTGTTTTACTGAGATCACAATTAAATCCAATTGGTTTTCCTTAAGCACACTAGCCAAAACCTTTCCCATGCTACTCCTAAGCTCATATACAATCTAATTCAAGGCTTGGATGAGTCTATCCCCAAGTTTCAAAAACGATAAAAACTAGAATATAATTTAAAGCACAAACAATAAGCTGCTTAATGAGCAAATAATAAAGTTGTTAAAGTCCAAGATGAAGAGATGAGAAACTTTGTAATTAGTATGCCATTCTTCCTCTTGAAAGACATTTAAATGCACAAAATGCATATGGTTGGAATGTAGTTTTTCTTCTTGAATGCTCACTAAATGCTCATACAGAATTTTTGGCCTTTCAACTCACTTCTTTCTTTGTTTCTAGTGTGCTCTTATATTCTCTTAGGTTCTGTTACTTTATTAAAACCTTTGGCACCCATAAATCCATGTTAAAATATTCAAAAATGGGTTTTTAGCCATTGAGAGTCGAGAACTAACTATTGGAGCTGCTCTATGCAAATAATGAATGAGAAAATATAGTGGTTTTACATACAAAAAGCTTCTAAAAGAGCAAATAAAAGGTCAACGAAGCTCTTGGAGATCATGTTGAGGAAACTTTGCAACCAATGCACTTGAAAACACTTGAATACTTGAAGATTTTTTGTGGCTGGATGCTTATAGATCTCTCTTGAATGCTCACTTAACACTCTTAGATTTTTACTTTGTTTTTCTTTATTTCTTTGCTCTTCTTGTTTGGTAGCTCTTAAAACATCTTAAAATATCTAAATGATCATTTCTAGCCAGTGGGATTCAAAATCTAACCATTGGAACAATTCATTGTACTTCTGAATTTTTTGTAAAATAGCCATTAGACTTATTAGGTGCAATCAAGTCAGCTCGAGACCTAGTAGGAACCTATTCAAGCAAACTATGAGTCGGCTTAATAGAAGTAAAAGTTGACTCGAAATCTAATTCACAGTATGATTCTCTATCCTTCTTAAAAAGGACAACTTGAGATCAAGAATCGATTGGAGATCTGCTGCTAAAGAATACACTCTTTGATTGAGAAAGTTGACTCGCCAAAATAGGAGTTGACTCCTAGTCTATTCTACCTCACACATGCATGCCAAAATCGATTCTTTAAATCGACTCTTTAAAGCTTGGAGTTGGCTCTTGCCTCTTTTACTTGATTTTTAATAATATGGCTTCTTCCGTTCTAATTTCTTTGACTTCATAACTTATCACTCAAGGCATGCTCCCTAAGAATGATTTTAGTTTCTCGAAGCATCTTTTATATAAACTTCAATAACAACAAAATAAATACTTAAATATTTTATATTCATCAAAATCAATTCTTGGATCAACACATACCTATTCGAATAACTATCATTCCCCTCAAAATTTATTCCACAACTAAATGCAGCCTTGGATTTGGCTAGTTAGAGCTTTGAGAGTGTGATTAAGAGCAAGACCATTCACTTGTAAACACAACACTTGGTTATTTTAATTTTGGCACCGAAATATGAAAATTTTCTGTTTCGTCACCTTGTTGGACGGTGAGCACGTTTTGGGTTTATTGTGTTAGAAAGTATGTGGGGATGTTGTTCGTTGTCCACGAATAGTTTTTCATGTATTTTTTTGATTTACTAAAGGAGACCTTAGACAACTCTGACAATTATAACCTGCCTGTGTAATTCAGGAATGTTGTTAGGACTGAATTACAGGTTGAAACCTTCCATGGTCATCTGCTTCGCTCTACAAGGATACAGACGTTGCCATGTCTCTCGCTTGTCAATTCAAGTGGGGGTTGTGAGAAGGATCCTATAAGAGAAATGCGAACATAATAGAATCTGACTCTTATTCAAATAATCAATATTTTACTACATTATGGAAAGCTCATAGAATCCAACTCTTATTCAAACAAAAGTACACATTGATTGGAACAAATCTCAGAGATTTACCAATCACATTATGTAAAAGCAAAATTTGAAGATTTTTTTTTCCTGCTCATATCCCCTAAGCTGTTGAATGAATAATGCATATAAATTAGTAAATGCTTCATTTGTGCTTCTGAGTGTATTTTGGAGTTAGAAACGAGTAAGCATTCTGGCCAAGCAAAGACAGTTTAGCTTGTATTCAGATGCAACATTTGAAAGTTCACTGCAAGGTACTGATAAAAGTGGAAAAATCAACAAGCAAGCAACTCAGGGCCTTTAATGTCCTTCAGCTGCAAGCGTATGGAAAAGAGAATGACAGGAAAATTATGAAGCCTGTGATGCTCTTCATATGGAACTTGGATATCTCTTCAACACATGATGGAGAGAAAAGTTGCTAGCACCAGATGATTAATTCGGCCCTTTGATTGATTTTGATTACACAGGATATCATATTACTTCCTTTTCTAGTCTCAAAACAGCCATAAAGGCTTCTTGTGGGACTTCAACCTTGCCAATTGCTTTCAGCCTTTTCTTTCCTTCAGCCTGACAAATCATGCAAATGGTGAGAATTGGTTCATAAAATTCTCAAGTTCCTATTTGGTGCTTGATTGGTGTTCATGATTAGTCAATGAAATGTCATTTTCTAAGCATAGAATTATTATCTGTTACTTTATGTGCCAATGTATACTTGGCCTTTTTCACATCGGCATTCAGAGGAATACAAGTAACAATAACATATCAGAAGTTGCACTTGACTTAAATATATGAATCATGCAACTACTCCTCAAAGTAGCCTACATGATCTGTCTCAACCCTGTGCATCATTTGTAGATGGAGAAAAAATTCAATTATACATGGAACCTGTTACACTAATCATGAACTACACTCTAAACCACATACAATGAATTTAAATGCTTCTACACCGCCAGTGATGACAAAACATCATATCATGTCAGTCTATTTTGGGTCCACTTGAGTATAATAAATATGAGAAGTGCAGAATTTCTAATTTTTAGTTGATTAGTATTTTAAAGTTGTAAATTAGGATCTCCTAAATTTATGTTTCCTATCAATAGAATTTTGTGGTTGAGGCCCCAACATTATGATTGGAACTTAGATCAGGTCTCACAATCTCCCTACCAACACCTATCAATAGGCTATTATTTCATTCTATAGACTACCCACAAACAATTATTCTAAATAGTGATCATCACAATGGTGTTCGGACCCCTCTAAACTGTTGATCAAATAACATAACAGTTGTATTGTACCAGGATGCTATATATAATGTTATAGTGATCACAATAGTTATTTTGTGAACCTCTTTATCATTGACAGTATAAAATTACTGTTACAATAAATAAGGCAATGATGTTGTATTATATATAGAAGTAGAACAATACAATAAGAGGTATCCACAGTGTTGTCATTTAAAATGTTATTACCCAATATTTTCCATTATAACTACTGATAAATAGTTAGTTTAGTGTATTTCCTTTTTTAATTAGTAAGTGGTAAAACATACTTGTAATAGCTACAAATAGTTAATATTTCTAAACATCTTTTTTTTAATTTCTGGCTAAATAAATGCCATTGTAAAGTTAAAGTTAAAGTTATGTGAGCAGTAATAATCAAATGTTAAAAGCCGAAAAAAGGGCCAATAAGTCATGCATGAGTTGAAATCAGGGTTTGAATTATCAAGTGTTCAAACCAATATCAGCCAAGGATGTGTCTAGTACACACCATATCACACGCTGTATCACAAAGGGTATTCACCAATATGCTTTGACATAGCTTGCACATCCAGATATGCCTACAAAGTTGTCTTTTGCATTTTCTTCTTCCGGTTTAGAAAACCATTTTTATGTTTTATTATCCTAGTGTTATGTCTTTGCAAGAATCCAACAAAAAATGGATGATGGTAAGTCCTACTCTTAGCCATTCTCACACAGAAATGCTGACGATCTTATATCAAGTGGTACCAAGCAGAGTCACTAGCATTGGTCCGGTCTGGGAATGATACAGGACTAACAAATACACTGTGGTGTGAGCTAAGTTGAACTTGGGGCGTACAGCCTCCTTTGTACAGCCTCCAAGCTGCCATAATATGTGTTAACCAATTCAAGGCTGTTATGGTGGCACCTCAAAACTTGGTTAAAATTTAATATTAGAAATTCATGGTTAACTGAAATACAAACTAGATGTGACATTCCAATCAATGCAAGATGTAGTTCAATTAGCTTTCTCAAAAGCTATTCTAAAAACATGTAAAACTGATTATTTAATACTTTCAAAATCATTGAATGACTAAAAACATATATAAGCAAAAGAAAGATTTAATTATTGATGGCGTGCAACATTTGCCCCATACTCAAACTTTTAAGTAGGTGACATGGTGCTTCTTGATCTCAAAATACAATGACCGTGAACACCAATGGGCTTCCCAATGTGAAGGTGAACCCTTTGAACTTGTTGCACACTGAGTATAAATGCTAAAAGAAATAGGCAAAAATACTTTGAGAATTTTGGAAAATTTGGATGCAAAAACAAAGGATTGCTCAGGGTTCTCAATTGATTTTTAGTTTGTCCTTGCTTGAAGATGTTTCAACTTTCAACATTAAATGGTGCCTCTCTTGAACTATATCATCCCATATTGTACAAAGGTGTTGTAGATCCATCGAAAAAACTAACCTAATATCCTGATAGGCCAAGGGGTGTGCTAAAATGGTTTTTCTAGGAAGCTAATTCCTAAGAATATGAAGCCTAAGAAAGTAGTTTTAGCATATTTAGTTGACCATAGAAAAGTGGCATATTCTAATGCCTTATATTTGGTTGAGCATCTATTTTCCTAAAAAAGCTGTATAAAATACCTATTATATTCTTAATAAAGAAAAAAACCTTATCTGATTCTACTCATGGCTTTGAGCATACTTCTAGAAATAATCTCAATTCCCTTGCCATGGGAAGGCAAAAATCCATGTCCCACATAGATTTTTCTTTCCCACGGGGAATTCCCACCAAAGAGAAAAATTGTCATTCATTTTTAACAGGAACCATAAATTCATATTTAAATCAAATAATATAATTTGGTAAAAAGTCTAATGCAGACTTTAACCTAGATCTGACCTTTGATGAGGGTGGGCATGACTTGACATGGCATGGCTCGATAGATGGTTAAGTGGATATGTGCAAGCATATCGAAGGAACTTTTCCTTTAAAGGGCAAGACCAACATAAGTATGGCAAACATAAGGAAACCAAAGTTTCAAAACTTGACCAGATAAAGGATTGGATGTCAAGTAGAGGTTCGAGTAGCAATTCCGACCCAAACTTGTTATGCAGTTTAACATGACCCAAACTTGACCCTTCTAAGTTGACCAATTGGTCCATAAATCAGGCATGCATCAAGCTTGGGTTGGTTTAGGTTTTCGGTCATTGGATTCTAACCTATTAGGTAAATGTATTCAATGATTTAGTTTGAGAAAGACAAATAAGAATTATGCGAACACCAAGACTGAAGTGAATTGACCGCTATCTAATAAATAAAACTTAGAAAGATGGAATCATGCCATCCATCTAGAAATGCTACAGACAATGTTTTTCCCATCTTGCACCTCCAATGCTTTTTTTTTTCATCCCTTCCTTCAACTAATCCTTACTATCTCTATCTTTGTCCGTCTCCTGTCCCCTCTACTCTTTCCCTCACCAATTCTTCCCCCCTCCTTTCCAGTTTCTTTTCTTTTCTTTTAAAATCTTGGTAGGCTCCGTAACCACCATTGGCCCCTAGTTGCAACCACGTCTGCCACTCACTATCATCCTATGCTCATAGTTGAGGCTTGTTGCCTCCTACAATTATAGTCATCCCGCCTCATTGTTTTCCACTATCGACATCAAAACCAAGATTCGCTGAACTAGTATCGAGACCAATACCAATTGGCTACGGATTCAGTACCGTATCGATACACGATATGGCAAGACGTGCTAGTTCTAAACCCACATGCCAATCTCTTTTTTTTTAGATTTTTTCAATGTTTTTGGCTCTCAAGATCCCTAATCCTTTTTTTTTTGTTTCTTGAATGATTCTAAGCCCAAATTGATGTTTGTTGATATTATTTGATGCTTCTATCACTCTGGTACACCCTTAATGATGCTTCATGATGTTTTTGAGTGATCCTTCTATGTTAACATGGCATTACCTAGAATAAAACAAAACTAATGCCTTATGTGGATCCCAAGTCTTGGAAGGTGGAAGCCAAAGGTGGTGGTTATGGATTTGTGAAAGGTGTCATGATCTATAAAAACGATTTAACAGTAACACACTAAACAATGTTTATGAACGTTTTTGAGTGATTTGTCTACATCAATGTGGCATTGGCTGAAATAGATCAAAAGAGATCTAGAATGAAACCAAACATAATTAATACAATAAATTGCATGCATTTAAAGTATAAATACCAAGATCTACAACCTCATCGAGTGTCGATGTCGTTCATAGATGTCTGTATCATTTGCATAATCAAGAGGCACATTATCCATCTCTCTAACCAAGCGACATTGTAGTCCTGTATATTCATCCAATCAAATATGCACAATGGACTATAACTGATCTTAGATCTTTCACTGAAACTCTAGCTTTCAGAGATGTCCTTTGGCTTCGACTAATAATATGGCTGTAGAGTGGCCCATCCGAATATGCTGGCAGCAAAATTTGATCAAAAAAAACGCTCCAAACTACATAAGGTAGCAACACTGGAAAATGATGCCCTAGACGCACCAAACACATATCTACATGGACCATAAGTTACTAGTGGCTGCAGATACTAGGATCCAGAATATGAGGACAAACCTAAGATGTCCATGGAAACCTGAGATGTCTATGGATCCTACTTCACATGCGAGATCATCTGTAGTTTCATTATGTCTTGAACGATCTCGAAGAGTTCATCTCTTATATGCAATCGTATCCTCGTGGGCTCTACTAGCTCACATACCATGGTCTTTATCCTGCATAGCATGCATAAACTGGGACTCACCAATGAATTGAAGACCATCCTGCAGCTGTCTTATAAATGATGGTCTCATGTCCTCCACTCCCTTTTTAGCCACCAGATCCATGACTATCAGAACTATCATCATTGTTCTCCCTGATCTTTAAATCTGAATGAACTGACTCCACTCTTTATTGGGGCTGTAACTACATTTTCTTTTTTTTAAGGCTATGCTAAGTGGCTAACTGGCCTCCTCTCATGCCCCTCTCTAGCTGGCTATGCTGAGAGGATGGATGTCGTCCTCCTATTTGGGATGACCAGATAGCGTGTTGGCCTCATCCAAGCATCCTCGATCAAATCTTTGGGAGGATGTTCTGAACATGGAGTTACATGATAAATGAGTCCTTAGTATCCCTTTGGTTGTGGCTGATCAACTTAAAACCGACATGGAATATTATGATCTACCCATTGCTCACATCCACCCTAGCCTCACTAGCTATAAAATTGGTTGGTCATGGAGATGATCCTAGCTGATCAAGCTCCAGCTCCTGTTGCTAATGCATAAGCCATCTAATCATCAGATTATCATCCTAAACAAAAGCATCCGACATCAGATCTGTGTACTTTAGCTAAACTCTTCCTGAATGCATTTTAGCCTTAACTTTAAATTGTAGCGAATATATACCAGGTCATTCATGTATCTCTGTGTCAGATGGTTTCTCTGCTTGCTATGGATGAAGGTAAGGTAGACTAACTGTGCTCACAGCCACTCGAGAAGATCATCTGGAAGAGGATCTAGATGACAAGCCGCTTAAGATTCCTTGTTGACAAACCAAAATGTGGGTCTAGGACACAATGTGCATGTGCATCAACTTTCATAAACGAACACCAAATTTAGGGTGAGAGTAGCTTGCATGTCCCTAAACAACATTCTAATTTTACACTTATTTTTAAAATTTTATTTTTTAAATAATTTTTTAAACTAAAAATATATTTTTAATTTTAAAATAATATATTTAGTGAAACTTAATAATTTTAGCATCATTATATAAATCATCCATAGCAACATAAAATCATACCAAATTCAAAAATTTTGGCATGATCTCTTATTTTTCTAATTTTGAGAATATGCGACATTGAAAAAAAAAAGAGGAATGGAGATATGGGAGAGGCACTTGACCTTGAATCCGCCTTTAATCATCGATTTTTCACTTTTTTTTGCTTGAGGGGAGAATTTGAGAAAAAATAGTGAAAGAATGCCCTTACGAGGCTTCTCAAGCCTTCTCAGGCCTTTCCATCACTTTTATTGGAGTGATGGGTCTAAACTACCTTGAATCAGGCCGAACCACTCAGTTCATCCTAGTACTGCTCTGAACCCCCCCCCAGTTCAGAGTGGTTCCACTTGAGTTTCGAAAAAAAAAAGTCAAACTAACCCTGTCTTGTGCTGATATGGCTTGGCATGGGGTGAACCGGGCGGTTCAACCCGATTCGATATATCATGATCAAAATCATACATATACTCATCATAGTTGTTGGATCTCGCAATCTATCATGGCCATCGTTGAAACCAACCTCTGATATATGTTGCATCATTAATTCCTACCCATTGTAGTCTTTCCCTTCCTCCTCTCCACTCAATTCAAACATCATGATTACCCACATTGCAACTTCAAGGATTGGAGAATAGAAGAAATGGAACTACAAAAAAGGTCTCCTAGTTATAACTAGAAAGGTCCCTCCAACCAAGAGTTTCATTATTGATGGAAGCAATTCTTCTAAATCCATAAACAACTCTAATATTCACTTCACAATTCTAACAAACAAACGGAAGGCCATAAAGATTTAATTATGCACAAAATTTAAGATAATTAGGTCCACCTTTATCATGGTTAGGCCAAGATTTTACTTAAAGCTGACACATCATGTGCCAAACTCTCATCAACTCGAGCTCGAGGCATAAAGAATTACCTCTCTTGAAGGAAAAGTGATTAAGAACCTATGAAATTCATATGTTCTTGTTCTCCAAAAGAAATGTCTTGACTCGTAGCATATTTGGAAAAACCTTATACTCCCCCACATGAAGAGATGATCCATACTAAGGAAAACGATATTGGACATAACTATGCAGCAGAGTTGGTACTATACCATGCAAGGTTTGCCATACCATGCCGAACCAGCCGGTAAACCCCGTCTCGTACCGGACCGACGAGGAACCGGCATGATTCGACCGGTAAAATCGGTACACCAGCGGTACCAAAGAAAAAAAAATGAAAAGTGAGAAAGAAAGAGAGGGGAGGGAGGGAGGTGGGAACCGCCGGAGGGCTTCCAAGCTCCGTATCACCTGATAGGGCTTTCAAGAGAGCAAGAAAGAGAGAGAGAGCGCTCGGAGGGGGGGCGGAGAACCTATCGGACAGATGGTGCCTCCGTTGCGAGGCTCCCGATGGCCGGCGAGCCGACGTCGATGGCCTGAGGGCGGTTGAGCGGACGAAGCCCCTCTGCGGCTCCGCCCCCTTCTTTTTCGAAACAGACGTCTGTTTCAATTTTTTCTTTTTTTTTTGTTTTAAACTTATGAAGTCGGCAACTGGGTTACCGACTTCATAATTTTTTTTAAAAAAAAAATCGTGAAGCCGGCAAACCGTTTACCGACTTCACTTAAAATCATATTTTTTAAAAAAATTTGCGAAACAGGGGCGATGCCCCTGTTTCACGCCTGCGGCGCCGCTGCGTGGACTGCGCCCTCCGGCGGCCACGACGGCCAGTCAGAGGCCGTCCGGCGGCCCGCCGGCTCCTTCCCCTCCCTCTTTTTTTTCCTTTCTCTTTCTCTCTCTCTATTTCTCTTCTTTTCTTCCGATTTGGATCGTTGGTTCGGTCGGTATGAAACCATACCGAACCGTACCGCCGGCCAACCGAAACCGCCAACGGTACCGGTTCAGCATACCTTGATACCATGAATGAAGATTGCTCATGGTCTTTGATAGAAGGGATAAATTTGCTATATTACTTGATGATGCCCAAATATGTTACAGGATGCCTCCTTATATACATAAGAGGCAAACCAAGTCTGGCAAGTGCCAACCTATGCCTACTCATATACAACTTATATACAACCCATGTACATCTCACCCAAATCTTACTTAGAAAGAAAAGCTAGCTAGATGTATCTTGACACCCATGTACAACTTAGCCAAATCTTACTGAAGAAGAAAGCTAGCTAGGAGTATCTTGACAACTAATACACAGCTGTCTAACATTCCCTTGCAAGCTGAGCATCCGATGGACGGATGTGAAGATTGGTGCAAAGAGTATGAAAGCGCGATGTAGATAGTGGTTTAGTGAAGATATCAGCCAATTGCTTGTCAAAGAAAATATGAAATACAGACAGCTCGCCACACTGTAATTTCTCCTGAAGAAAATGATGATCAAGTTCAACGTGTTTAGTGCGAGCATGGAGAACAGGGTTGGCGACAAGGTAGGTTGCACTGAGGTTGTCACAATATAACTGGATTGGAGATGACAAGAAGCATCTCAAATCATGAAGAAGACGACGGATCCAAACTGTTTCAGCAAGTGCCAAAGCCATGGTACGATATTCGACCTTAAAACTGGATCGTTTCTTAGCAGACCAAGAAAGGAGATTGGGCCCGAGAAAGAGGCAAAATCCAGTAATGGAATGCCAAGTATCAGGACACCTAGCCCAATCGGCATCTAAATAAGCAATAAGCGATGGATTTTGACACTAAGAGAAATGTAATCCATAGCTGAGTGTACCGCAAACGTAACAGAGGATCCGCTTCACAGTCTGAAGATGTGGTTCATATGGTGCATAAAGAACTGAGCTATCAGATTCACAGCATAAGATAAGTCAGCCGGGTGAAGGTAAGGTACTGTAAGACCCCAACAATTTGACGACATTCATACGGGTCTAAGAGAGGCTGTCCTTCATCAATGGATAGATATGTGCTACAAGGGAGTGGTGTGCTGACAAATTTGCAATCCTTCGTACCATGGCGAGAAAGTAACTCCATAGCATACTAGCTTCATGAGAGATGAAGACCTGAGGAACTAGACTTAACCTCAATTCCTAAGTAGTGAAGTGACCCAAGGTCCTTCATAGCAAACTCAGATTGAAAAGTAGCAATGAAAGAGTCCAAAAGAGGGCCAGAACTGCCTGTGACTATAATATCATCCACATACAAAAGCAGTATTAAGGTGCCATGAGTACTGAAATGAACAAACAGAGATGCATCTGCAGCACTAGAATGAAAGCCAAGCTCAGCAAAAAATAAGGTAAACCTCTGAAACCAGGCATGAGGAGCCTCCTTGAGACCATATAAGGCTTTCTTGAGCCTACAAAGGTAATGCAGAGTAACAGCATCAAAAAATCCTGGAGGCTGTCTCATATAGACCTCCTCCTGAAGAACGCCATGAAGGCATTCTTGACATCAAGTTGCCAAAGGGGCCAACCTTGTGATAATGCCGCAGAGAAAACTATACAAACAGTAGTGGCCTTAACAATAGGAGAGAAGGTTTCCTCAAAGTCAATACCTTGTTGTTGCTTATATCCTTGTGCCACAAGGCGAGCTTTATGGTGCTTAAGTGAACCATCAGCATGAGTTTTGACTTTATAAACCTATTTGCATCCAATAACATTAGCATGGGATGGAGGAACAAGATCCTAGGTATAGTTTGATATCAAAGCATCATATTCTTCCTATATAGCAGTGACCCAACCAGGGTGCTGAGAAGCCTCCTTGAACGTTGATGGTTCCTACGAAAAATCAGAACTAGAAGATACAAGCAATGCAAAGGGGTCAGTCTAAGAAGAGGACTGATGTCTAAGAATCATATGGTGCGAGCATTGTAGAATAGGATGAGGTTGTCTAGGAGGTTTAGGGTTAGCAGCAACATTGGATTGGGTAGAATTTACCTGGGGGGTGTGGGAACCAAGGTAGTTCAAGAGTCCATACCTGAGTTCGTTGATATACAATCCGAACTAGTAGCCGATCCACACGACTACCAACAGTAACCTCTACAGAACTGTTAGTATCCACAGTAGGAACTGGAGAACAAGTAGCAACAGCACTGGGTGAATCTAGGGCAAGACCAGATGCAGATGCAGTGATGTCGTCATTGATATCAAACTGTGACATGTGAAATATCAGCTCAGAAATGGATTGGGCAGTAGGGGCATCTAAATCATGTTGTGGATGTGACACAAACAAGTTCAGTTTATTTAAATCACCGGTAGTAGGCATGTCATATGATTGCTTTGAAAAGGACTGTAAACAAGTGTAGGGAAATACAGACTCAACAAACATTAACATGACGAGAAATGAGAACTTTACCAAAGGGAGGATATAAACAGCGAAATCCCTTGTGATGCTCAGAAAGGCCAAGAAAAACACAAGGCAGAGACCGTGGATGGAGCTTACGCGATGCAATATCCTAAATGCTCGGATAACAAAGACACCCAAAAACTCTGATAACATTCACATCAGGAGAATATCCATGTAATTTTTGATAAACTGTGGAGCCATTCAAAACAGTCAATGATGGAGTGTGATTTAAAAGAAATACAGCATAGTGTAGGGCTTCAACCCAAAACCGCACTGGCATGGCAGATTGAAATAACAGAGTGCGAATAGCATTTGCTATGTGTTTATTTTTGTGCTCAGCAATGCCATTGTGCTGAGGTGTATAGGGACACGATAATCGATGAAAAATACCATTGGCACTCAGAAAATCAGTAAAAGCCTTATTAACAAACTCTTTTTCCCCATCAAAATGAAAGTAACAAATATTTGCTTTGTAAATATTTTTTAACATGGCATGAAATTCCACAAATTTATCACAAACTTCATGTTTAAATCTAAGAGTATATACCCAAACATATCGAGAAAAATCATCAACAAACAACACATAATACCGATATCCAAAGGGAGAAAAAATGGGTGATTGCCAAACATCAGAGTGAATTTGCTCAAATGGATGAGAAGATTTTGATTGAGAAACATTAAACGGTAATTTGACATGCTTCCAAGATGACAAGCATTACAATTATTGAATTAAACAGACTTAATAGATGCATGTGAAACATTATTAATATCTTTCAAGAAATGAAGCAAGACATCACTACCAGGATGACCTAATCTCCTATGCCAAAGTTCAGGACTCAACTAGACAGCTGCTAATGCTGTCTTATTCCTAAGACCGACAGTGGAAACTTGAGAAGAAATAGGGTAAAGTGACAGCCAAGACTATTGCACCGAAGAAGCTCCTTGTTCTCATATCCTTCACAGAAAAACCAGATGAATCAAATTCCATAGAACTGTTATTATCACGACAAAATTGTCGAACAGAAAACAAATTTTTCTTAATGAAAGGAATGACTAAAATATTATACAAAAGTTAATATGAGGTGTATGTAGCCTAGCTTCACCAACAGCATGAATAGCAATTTGTTCTCCATTTCCCACTGGAATACGATCACTACCGTGATAAGGTTGAGAGTGCAAAAGTATACCTGAAGTGGCAGTCATGTGGTTTGTCGGCCCCTTGCCAGCGAACCACACCTCCTGGTCAGACTCATCCTATGAAATACTCATGGCAGTAAAGGACTGTAGTATATCATAGGATATATAATTATGATTAAAATGCTATCTACACTGAAGTGCTGTATGATTAAATTTATCACATATCTGGCATGTAGGGCCAGATTGCTTCTGAAAAAGGGAAGCGTTAGGAGGAGGTCTGGGAGGTGGTGTGGCTCGGTAGTGTGAATGTTGCTGCTGGTAGTAGTTGGGCTGAACACCATATTGATAGTTAGTCATCTGTCCTGGTCCCTGGCGTCATCCTCCACGATTGCCTCTACCTCCACGAGATTGATCTCCACAGCCACCCTGATTGCTTGGCCGACCACCATCACGTGTAGCCACAAAGGCAGTAGAATGGCCAGTGGGAGGAGCGGAACTGCGAAGAGCACTAAGCGCTGATCCTGCTATTCCTCCTGAAGTAGCAGGCAAAGATCCTCAAGATCAGAAAGATTACCACACGTAGTAACAGTGATAATGAAACTCCTGTACTCAGGAAGACCATGAAGAGCAGCCATCACAAGCTCACGATCTGTCCCATGACTATCAATGGAGCGAAGACTCTAACCAATATCCTTAATTTTTAGGATATAGTCAAAGACAGATATAGTGCCCTTCTTCAAAAGGCAAAGCTCGCACTCCAACTGAAACTCCACAGCAGTGGTCTTGTCACCAAAGTGCTTCTCAATGGCAAGCCAAATGTCCCTAACAGTGTTCTCAGTACCAAAAAGAATGTGTTGAAGCATAGTAGGGGACATGGTGGCAGCAAGCCACAACTGAACAGTGTTGTCCTTCTCCTGCCAGATCTCAAATACCAGATTAGGAAGATGATTTTTTGAATCATCTTCAATAAACGCAGGAGGTGGGAGGCTGGTACCATTCACATGTCCTAACACCTTAAAGGTAGAAAGAACATTAGAAAAGACCTTCTAAAGTAAGTTGTTCTCAGTCAGCTCGATGGTGACAAGACTCTTGATGTTGATGATCGGAAGAGCCATAGTAGTGGAACTAGAAACCATGGTCGGGACAGAACAGCACGGCTCAGGGCGAGTATAGCGTGGCGACATAGCAGGGATCCAGGGCGTGAGCCCTACTGCTCTGATACCATGATAGAAGAGATAAATTTGCTATATTACTTGATGCCCAAATATGTTACAGAATGCCTCCTTATATACACAAGAGGTAAATCAAGTCAGGCAAATGCCAACCTACGCCTACTCATATATAACTTATACACAACCCATGTACATCTCACCCAAATCTTACTTAGAAAGGAAAGCTAGCTATGTGCATCTTGACACCCATGTACAGCTCACCCAAATCTTACTAAAGAGGATAGCTAGCTAGGTGTATCTTGATAACTAATACACAGCTGTCTAACAGTCTTGATATAGGTTTGTGCTTGAATTGGTGCGAACCAGTCTTTATCGGGTCAAATTGCTTGGTCCCAAGCAATTTAGCCTAGTAGTACCCATAACAATTTTAAGCCTTAGTTATTGAGGAATAAACGGTTCGACACCCTTTTCTCCCTTTGTTTCAAGGAAAGAGAGGAGAAAGAGAGGGAGAGAGTAGAAGGCTAAGCAAGAGGTCCAATCCAAGTATTTTCCTCTTCCTTTTATGTTTTCCTTCGTTGTTACATCCCATAAATGGGTAGAAATTGAACAAATGAAAAATGAAAAAAGGGGAATACGTGGATCTATTTAGATCTACACAATCATATAACTTTTTGTAATTTTTTGACATTTATTTTTTACTAAATATATATTTATGGATAAAAAATATAAAAAACAAAGGAGATGCTAGATTCCAAAAATTGGTGTCATGCTCGTTGTTTAGCATGCAATCTGTTGTCTTTTCTTGTCTTAGATGTTTGTGAGGGACATCAACACTCAACCTAGAATTGAACAAATGGTATGCATGTTGTATTTCCAATTTTTTAATATAATTATTTTACATTTTCAATGTTATTCTTAGTTAATTTAATAGCGTTACATAGTTACACCATTCTTAAGTCATTTAATACAAAAATTAAAGTATATTATATTTAAACATCAAACATGAACCCACACAATCATATTTCCCACCCAAAGCTAAATAAAGGAAGCTTAAAACCTTGAAAAAAATACAAAAAATATGTTTGTTTGGTGTACCAGTATGGTAGTAAGGTATTGCTACCATGCTGTACTAATTTTCTACGACTATATAGTCTGGTACCGAGATTATAAACCTAGATGGCTAGATCCATACCACCCCAAGCACATATTGGTCCCTAGCTTTGGAATAGACAAAAAGAAAGAACAAAATTTGTCTGCCCTACCTATCTCCATATTTGTCAAAGGAAGGCATGTTTTTACACCATGCAGCAAAACGACCTACTCCCTACACTTGTTTTAACAGAGGCAAGATTCACCAAACTTGGGAAAAAAACATCTTTCAAAGGCGAGAAGGATTTGCTAAGACATGAGGTTCAACCATCTTCAATTAACTGCTCTCTCATCAACATTAGTTTTCAAAAACAAGCCTAGCCAACCTTTTTATCTTCTTCTTCAGCTATTGTTGAGGTTTCTGGACTTCCATTTGGTTAGGGTTCAGAAAGTATTTAGTTGAAAACTTGAAATCTTTCATAAGACTAGAGTTTGATCAACATCATCCAGCAACAATTTCTGCCACCATCAACTCATTGGAAAAGTCCAATTTCACCTTACTAAATAGTCTTTCAACATTTAGATTGAAAGCAACATCTCGATGAAGCCTAGAATGGTATTTCAAAAGAATGCAGCCTAGATTGGTGCTAAAGCCAGCACTTCTTGCTTCAAGACCCTAACAAGTACCTCCTAATCCCATTGCAATGAACTTTAAGGTCTCAGTGATAATTGAAGCACTAATGTCCATGCCCTCTTCCGTCACCTCCATGATGCTCTTGATCTCTCCCTCGACCTCTCTCCCTCCAGATGCTTTTCCAAGAGCTTGTACTTCTATTTATCTGGTTTGAACACTCTACATATTAAAGATTTCTTCTGGTTTCCAGTCTTTTAACCATAAAGGCAATACTAGTACATCCAAACTCCAACATATAAAAAAATATATTCAACCTAACAACTCCATGCAAGCTCATTATATGTTCTTCTGATTTGTCATTCTTAAGGACATAGCACAAACATAATCAAACAATAACCAATAAACCTTTTGAGAGTCAAATGATGCTTAAGCATGGCCTGAATTAAAGTCAAATCAAGCTTAAACTGGGCTAACATAAAATTTGTGCTTAAGACTGAAGCTCGAGCTCAACTCTTATAATGTTAAGCCCAAACTCAAGCTATATATAAAGTCCTATTAGAGAGGTTGTTTTTAATTGATTGATTGCCTGATTATAAATTAATCTTACTTGAGCAAAACATGATCATGCTAGCCAATCCTAAGCTTAGTGAAAACTATTTCAAGCCCATATTGAAGGATCAAGCCTGGATCACTGAGTAAATACTTATTGAGCCAACTATCAAGCTCATCAGCTTTAAACACCATGTTGCATCAACAAGCACATGGAAGATAGCATACAAAGTATTCAAAATTAATCCATCAAATAGACAAAGGCAACTAAGACATGATGCTACTATGTTGACTTGTTGAGAAAGATCACCTGCTTCTTTAGCAACTTCTTCTTCCTTGTTATATCACCACCTTCAAGAAAACAAAAAATATATTAATTCTAGAAGAGAACTTCGAGTTAAATAATTGCTTGTTTTATGCTACATGAGAACTTGCCATAATATATCATTTTTTTCTCCTAGGATCAAATTATATAAAAACTTCAGAAACAAAGATATAGCAATTTTGACTTCCACATATTCAGAATGTTTGTAAGTCTTATTATACACACCATAACATTTTGACAGAACATCTTTCCTGATTGCTGACAAGGATTCACTAGCAATCACCTTTGCACCAATACATGCCTGCCATTGCATCACACATCATTTACATGTTAGTGTAACGTAAAGAAAAATCAAACTGATATGGGGAATAGTTGTTTTTGAAGATACAAAATGTACGTTAAAGATTAAGTGCTGGTGTTGATTGATGCACCAACCAATGGCTTCCTAGCAAGTGCTTATGCTGTGATATGCCATGCCATGCCATACCAACCAAAAAGAAAGAGAGAAGGCTTTGTGGCATGGTATCAAGTAGTACCGAGCGATGTTGATTAGTTAAGCCTTATTGTATTCCCTACGATATTTGGATTATCACGAAGCACATGCATCCACTTGATTCTTTTAAAAGTGTATCCGAGTTACCCAGACAAAAGATATGCAAAGTGGTATTGATTTCCAGATAATAATGTATCAGTTATCAAGACATGTTTCTTTTTCGAATATATCTATCATCAAAGTAGTTTTTGAGTTTGTTATTCCTTAAGATATTGTGTTGGTAAGTAGAGCATAACAGACAAACTTATCTCCACTAAGAATATTTCTTTTAGGATAAGCAAGTTAATTGAACATAAAAAATATAAAGAACTAGTGATAGAGATAAGCATCTAGATTCTAAGTGGACTCTTTCTATAGAAAAAACAAATTTGCATAACTATTTGATAAGTTCTTAGTATGGTAACTTTATAAGGTTGTTGAAAAGAGACACCTCTTTTGAAGACATCTATTAGAGTATACTATTTACATGAATTACTATGGGGTAAATTGCAAAACTAGAAGAGGTACCATGGTTATAGTTAGAAGGATTGTGCATAAAAGTTGGTGAATATGTGCATCTTACAAATAACTAACAATTTTCTGGTTAACATATCTCTAACTATTTCAAACTTTACTTTCTCCAGTTTGTTTAGGTGTTTGTAATCTTTACTGAATCTTTCCATCTATTCATTCAAAATTTCAATCACAAGCAACAGTGTAGGCTCATTAAATTATACATAAAGATTTTAGTGGATACATGATGGAGTCCACAGTTACTGGCAGAGTTCTGGAAAGAGCTGGGGTGCCGCTACACTCCCTAAGCTTCCACATTCCTTCAAATATACTTCCATGTTACCTCAACAATAATAATAAAGCCCTCTTTCTAAAGCTATTTGAGCCTCTCAAAGCTTTCTCCTATCTTAAGGATATAATCAAGGTTTTGAACATCGGTACTGGTGACCATTTCGGTCACTGGCCGGTTTGATATGGTACTGGTTCTGTACCGTACTGACATATGGTACGGCTAGCATGCCGATCGAACCGGCACGCCAAATTTTTTTTTTGCTTTTTTTTTTTGGAAGAGGATGTCCAATCAAGTTTTTATGAATTATTTAATATTTTAAAGTCCAAATTGATATTTAGTGATATTCATTAATATTCGTATCACTCCGATACATCTTTAATCGCATGTAACATGAATCTAAATATGATATTATATTATTTGACATCCTAAATAATCAATACATGGACTAGATATCATTGAAACCCAAAATGCTTAAATCAATTAAAAAATCTAAAAATACTCAATAGATACCGATCATTAGAATCTGATAGACCGTCGATGTCCATAAATAGTAGGATCATTTACATAATCAGGAGGAACATCAGTCCATCCCTCTAGCCATATAGCATTATAATACTCTGTGCTTATTTCATAAGATAAGCGCGCTGGATTATAACTCATCCTCAATCTCTTGCCGAGGTCCTAGCTCTGAGAAGTATCGTCGGACTGATAGCCTGATTGTCAAGGGACGCATCCAAATATACTGGTAGCAAATTTTGATCCATAAGACGCTCCGGACTACACAAGATAGTAACCACTAGAAGACGATGTCTCCGATGCACCATATCCATATCCATATCCATAAGGATCATAGGCTGTCTATGGCTATGGGTAAAAAGATCCAGAATACGAAAATGATTCTGATACATCTATGGATCCTACTCCACGTATGAGGTCATCTGTAGCTACATCATATCTTGAACAACCTTGCGGAGCCCATCATCTGTATAAAATCGTATCGTCACGAACTCTACCAGCTCGTATATCGGATCCCTATCTTGTATAGCATGAATAAACTGAGACTCACCAGTGAATTGAAGACCACCAATCAACTGCATCTTCTGTCCTCCGATCCCTCCATGATCACCAGATCTATAAGTAGCTGAAGAACTATCATCACTGCTCTACCTGATGTCTGAATCTAAATGAACCGAATGCTCTCTCTACTGGGGCTGCAACTGTCTTTTCTTTTTTCCTCTGTGCATAGCAGTTGCTTGCCCTCTCGTCATGCCTTGCTCTAGCTGTCTAGGCTACGAAGGTGGATGCTCAGGCGTATCGACTGGAGGCCTATGTGGAATATTACTACTTGCCCATTGAGAGGCATCCACCCAAGCCTCGCTGCAACAAAATTGATAGAACGTGGAGGCGATCCTGGCTTATCAAGCTCTAGCTCCTATTGCTGACTCACAACCCATCCGATCCACTGATCTTCATCTTCATCACTTGTAGTCGGATCTAAGTACTTCAGCTGAACTTCCTCCTCAATGCATGTGAGCGTCAACCTCAAATTATAGTGCACATACACAAGATCATTGAGATGTTTCTATTTTAGATGGTTCCTCTGCTTGTTATGGATAAAGACAAAGGTCGATCAGTTGCGCTTACATCCACTCGATGAAACCATCTAGGAGAGGATCTTGATGGCAAGATCCTTCAAATTTCATGCAGATCCACCAAAATGCACCCACCATTCAGCTGCAAAATCATTGAAATTTAGCAAAATCAAAAAAAGATTGAATATGTCAATATGATAATAGATTTATTAATATATACCTGGATTCATCTTTGATTTGCTTCTAATTGCTACATTACTTCCAAATGATTTTGTGCCCTCCCTAAATATTTTCATCTATAAAAAAAATTATTTGTTATAATGTCGTACATGTTGAACATACAGCTAAGTTAATAAACATTATTGAACTTAACTTACTTGTTCAAGACACATAGCTGCGATGTCTGAATGGAGCTCCATTGTCTATTATATTTTGTAGGATGGATAAAAGCTCTTCATCCATGCCAATCTCAGTTATGGAGTACTAAAATCTCGAGTTTAAATAATAAGCTGCACAGATTTTCATAATTGATTAAAGTTATTTATACAAATTTTGAAAGAATTTTTGATTTGCTTCTTACCTACTAAATATAACTTCCTACCCATTTGATAGCCGCATCGATGGTCAATGATCCTGATGTACTCATTGGCATGCTGTGGATCTACCACCTTGATTTGTTCTTGTCCTCTCCATCATATAATATAAGAAGCACATCTAGGAATATCGTTCACCAACCATGGCCCGAAGTACTTCATATAAAGGCTTGATAACCACCACTATCTTCTTGGTCCGATGTCAGAATGACTGTCTCGTCACTAAAGCTCTTCACATTGTTCTTCTCAATGCCTGCAATGGCATATCTGTTCTATTGCCACTCAGGATTGACAAACATCTGATGCAAATGTACTTTGTTATCAATCAGGCTATCAAGTGCTATATAATTAGTAGCAAATCGTGTGATATATGGTCTCAATATATCGCTCCCAGCAAGCAGTCGCATCAATGATAGGATCCATGTATGGTTGTAGATGAATCTGGTGATGCTCTATGCTGGCTCCATTACCTTCTGCACTCTATGAATCTTTCCAATATCCATCAACATCAGATCGATACAATGTGCAGCATACGAGATTCAGAAAATATGTGGTCGCTACTCCATCAATATCTCTCCTGTAGCCCTATACTATGGACCATTATCTATGATAATCTGTATAATATTCTGCTCTCCTACCTGATCAACACCTCTATCAATCTGAGGATGTAGCTGGCATCGTACACCTTAGCTGAAGAATCAATAGACTTGTGAAAAAATATTCTTCCATCATAATATATCAAGAAGTTGATAATGCTTCGTCTAGTAGGACTAGTCCAACCATCACACATCACAGTCAACCCATACATAGGCCACTTGCTTTGATATGAGGCAATCCATTTTTCAAAATTCTTTTTATTCTGGTCAAAAAGCTCACCAAAGATATCTCTAGGTCCTGGAGGATCTACATCTAGACTGACAACCTATATAGATGAAATGGCAAAGCGATAATATGGGTTGTCTGCTGTATTTGCTGGGATGTGACTAAAGTAAAATCAAGATCCAATAGCTCACCACATATCCTTTTTACCTTTCTTAAACATAATATCAAATCCTCTATTGCTTAGAATCTCTACTATGAAATGCATGTGGATCCAAATCGTGGATAGTGGCTCCCGTTGGAATCTCTCTAGAGGACTTCTTTCTACTGCCAAATGCTCCCAACATGGATACAAGAAGGCTAGTGCCTCTACTGGCGGGCTCTCTAACTGAGGATGTCCTCTTAAATCGTAGCTCAGACTCTACTGCAATGCTCCCTGAGCCTGATCCACCCTCATAAGCTGATGGTCCAAATCGAGCTCTATGTCTGGCTACCTTATCTAGCTATTACTGATCATCCAAGCTCGTTTGAATAGCAGTCCTGATCTATGCCTGCTCATTATCTGAAACAGATCCTTCCTTCAATTCGTTGGAGTGATAAGGTGGCTCTGCTGCTCAATGGTCCACCTGTCTTCTTCATCAAATTTCTTTCTTTCGCTGTTTTAAAATCAGCAAAGTATTTCTTCATTAAGTGATGGACCTCTTGTAGACACTTATGGTATATGCTACATCTAGATAGCCGCCAGCCAAATGTTGCTTCAACCATATAACTCCTTTCTTGAATTCTATGCTACACTATTTACGTCTCTAATAATGCCAATCTGAGAGCATCTCCCAATGCTCCCAACCAATGTCATATTCTGAATCTTTTCTTTCTTGATGGATTCATTATAAAAAATTGATAAGCACATCACTTTAATAATTAAAAAAAATGATATATTTCATTTATCTAATTTTTTATATTTTTAAAATTATTTATTTGTTTTTATTATTTTTAAAATAAAATATATTAAAAATTAAAAAAATTATGAAAAAATAATTTGATCTTAGATCCATGCAAAATCTTACCATGAATACTACATATAATTTTTTTAAATAGTGGACAAGCATGAAATACTGTATTTTTTTCAAATTTAGGCCTAGACTACAATGCACAAGATGCGTTAAAATGTTGACAAATAAGCACCAAATTAGCTTGCAAGTCCCTCAACAACAATCTGATTTTATAGTTATTTTTAAAATTTATTTTTTAATAATTTTTTATTTCAAAAATATATTTTTAATTTAAAAAATTATATACTTAACAAAAATTAATAATTTTAATATCGTTGTGTAGATCATCCATAGATCTATAACACATTAAAATCATATAAAAAAATTGATATGATTTCCTTTTGTTTTTTTTATTTTTTACAAATTTTTCAAAAAAAAAGACAGAGAGGAAAGAGAGATAGGAAGGAGAAATATACTTGAAAGGACTTTAATCCATGTATTCTTGGAGTCTTCCTACCACTCTCAGTGTTAGGAAGTGAGAAAGGGAGAGAGAGAGATTGAGAAACATAGAAGTCGAAAGACTTCTCTATATCAGAAGATAAAAATGATGTCAAACCAGACAGTTTAGCTCGATAAAGCTCGTACCGTCCGATTTCAGGCTGAACCAAGCAGTTTTTTTTTTATTTTTTTAATTTCTTTTCTTGTCGAGTGCCGAAAACTAGGGCCGAACTGACCCAATTCCACACCGATTCAGCTCGGTATGCCTTGAACCTGGTGGTTCGATCCGATTCTCAAAACCATGGATATAATAGTGACGCTCCTTGATTGAATTTTAGACCTCCACAATCTATTTGTTGCCTCTTATAGTTTTAATGATACGAACTAGAGAGTCCCTCCTCAATAGTCATGCCCAAGGGATACTCTTCATCCCTTGGAGGTATCATCCCTTGATCATCTCCCATGCCCATATATGATCAAAGATGGTAGTCCCATCCTCCAGGATCGTCCATCTGGGAGTGAAGGGACGAGGAGCTCACTCAAGAGGGGCGGGCAAGAAAAGCACGATTAGTGGATGGGAAGACAACACCCCGACCGCATGCAAAGGAGAGCCTGCAACCTTTCCCACAGTCTCAGCTAGTTCTTCCTCAACCTCCTCTTCCTTAACTTCGACGAGAGCTGCTACACCTGCATCGTTTAGAGTCATCCTTGCAAGTTGGCCTCTAGCCTCTGCATAAGATGCTTGAGGTGCCCTGGCCGCCATATCCAAGCCCTCGGTGATGGCACCGGACGGAGCCTCGATTGCAACACCTTGGCTCGCGGTTCCCACCGCATCTAAGGGGATCGCCATAGGGTCAGATACATCCGGCCTTGGCTTGGCAAGTTGTCCTACTGCCTCGGTTCAATCCCTGCACCGACAGATGGAGCCTCTGACGCATCCAGAAGTGGCCCTACATCGAAAAGGTCTCCTTTGGTCTTTGATAGGCTCATCGTGATAGTTCCGATGGGTTGGTCACCGACCCCTACTCCAACTTGAGACATATCCCCAACCATGCTTGAAGAAGGCCCGTTTGGAGAGATCTTGCCAGGAACCTCAGTAGTAGAACCCAATTCTTCCTTTCCTCGACTCGGCCCAACTCCAAGAGTGATCTCTGCATGGCTAGTCTTCCTCTTCTTCTTTGGCAGGTTAGCCAGAAGTTCCTATCTATTGACTCTCATCCTTGTTTAATCAAGAAAACAAGGCATGAAGATGCACGCAAGATAGATCAGTAGAAAAAGAAGAAAAGAGGGAAAATTGAAGACTCAAAAGGATTCATTCATTCCAATGGCTACTCTTAAGTCACAAAGATTGAGATTCTACCACTAAGTTACAAAGAAGGAAAAGAAACTTATCAAGGGTGCGACTTAGTGTCACCACATCTTTGTCCCCTTCCGCATCAGCCGAACCACTGCTTGAGGAGGATGAGGTCAAGACGGGTATACAGCTAAGGTCGATCCCCGAGAAACACATTCCCAACTTCTTGCATTCATCGAAGCCTATAAAGAAGGCTTCCCGACACAACCTCAGCAACTCTTGATGGAAGTGGTCACCCTGTTTGAAGGCCTCCATGCCCTTAGCAATAGGTTCCATGAGGCGATGCTTGATAGGAGCAACTTTCTCCGCTAGCTAAGAATGGGCACCCTTGCTTAAGCCACCTCTTCTCTAGCCTGGCGTTCACTCCTTTCGATCTCAGCCAGCCAGTCTCGTAGACATGCAGCCTCGGTTTCGCTCTTCCAGAGTTGAGTGACCCTTATTTTAAGAGTTCTTGGCTTCTTCCAAAGCAATCTCTACAGCATCAGCCTGGGACTTCTCAGCAGGGAGTTGCTCTCCCAACTACGATATAATGATATGCAACTCTCTTATAGCTTCATCTCGCTCCTCCTTAGCCACCTGGAGAAGGTGGCAAGACTGGCGAACTTCTTCCTCTAAGCGTCAAGCCCGCTGAAGTAGGCTCCACATCTCGAAAGCTCCCTGAAGATCACCATCAGATCAAGTTAGAGGTAGATATGCCAAAGATAGTTAAAGTCAAGGCCTTACCTTGGCGGCAGTGCAAAAGAAGCCTCAAAGATAGTCCTCGAAGGATCACACCAACAGCTTCTCTCTATCAGCCGAAAGCACCAACTCTTCCAACAGCTTTATGTAAGCCTCGACAGCTGGCATTGAACTGCCAGCAAGAGGTTGGAGAGCATCTGGAATAGCAAGAGTGTTCACTCCTACAAACACTCCCGTAGCCTTGAGAGGATCACTCCACGTAGGAACAATGTCTACCGTGATGACCTCTACAGCCTTAGAAGGAGCAGCGTGCTTCTTCTTCGACCATTTCTCTACTTCGCAGCCTCGACTGCAACAGCCTCGGGAGAAGGTGATAGGACAACCCTCCCCTTGTTCTCCTTCTCCCTGGGAGGATCAGTGCTGGTCGGCCCCTTCAACTCCTCCGGACCTACACAAGCATAAAGAAGTCAAAATGTTTGCCTTGCTGCTTCGGGGTTAAACAGATGAACATCTGCACTCACCTCTTAAAATTGGACCTCTAAAGTATAGTTTCCTAAGGAGATCCTCATGCCGAAGATCAAAGTATGGTGGAACTTTAAGCTGCTTCAACTCCTCGACCATTAACCCTTCCACCTCAAACAGCTTCAGAAGATCTAGTAATGCAGATTTCTCTAATGACCCCCACTCGATTGGAAACCTCCATGGGGTCGAAGAGGACATCAAGAAGAATGGACTCTTCCACTCATGAATAAAAGAAGAGCCAGAAGGAAAGTTGGTAATACCTTTCCTAGGGAAGCGTACCACCAACTTTTGCTCCGAGGATGCATCTTCACTTGGAAAAATGATTGGAATATCCTCGCACAGAGAGATATTTCCCGAAGCATAAGAAAGCAAAATAACCCAACTATCATCCACCAAGCATTAGGGACGAGTTGGGTAGGACAGGGCTGATACCACCTCAGCAATTCGGCGAGAATTTCAGAAATCGGAATTTCAAGAATTTTGAGAAGTATACACCAACTATCCTACCACACATCTTTCAGCCACACTTTATTATGAAATGTTTGTTCAGCTTTCCTTGTCAAATAAAAACAACTTGACACAGCGCTTGATAATGAAAAACTAATAACATGCAGCTAAACTTACCAAGGGAGTTTCTGGATCCTTTATTTAAATTAAAAGAACCAAATTAGATTTCTGAATTCATATGCAAATATGAGAATTTGGAAACCAAGCATCCCACCGCTACAATATTACTCAAAACACATTATGAAATGTTTTTGGGACTCTGGTTTCCACTAAAGACTTAATAAAGGCATTAACAGTGAGAGACTTATAAATGTTAATATGGCAGTGTGGAACAAAAACTGCATTGCAAAAAGCATCGTAGATGAGGTATAAAAGAATTTATATAACATCAGTAATCGTCACATGTAGTCAGTTCCATTTTATGACTATAATGACATTCTCAGGAAAAGAAAATGGATCTTACTTGTATGGGTACTTTGAACATCTGTCTCGGAATTAGTTCTTTCAGTTTCTGAGTCAGAGCCCTCCCTACTGCATATGCCTGGAAACATACCATCATAGCACAGTTTGTTGAGACATGAAGATTTAGTAGAAAATAGAGCCACATGTCACTGTACCAACAGAAATGGAGTGCAATATTTTTTATTAGAAAAATAAATCAGAGTAGAACTTAAAAGAATATTTGTAATATCCCCAAGTTTTGTAACATATTATGTATAACTATTTGCATAAGCGAGCTAGATATGTTATTGAATATAACAACCTGTGTGAGCATGTGATTCATTTAGAAGCAAAGAAATTTATGTGGGGTTTTTGCAGGGAATACCTAAGAGACATTAAGGATTAAACAGAAATTGTTTATGAGCCATTAAGTATAAACTGAACAAGTGCAAGGATTAGATTGTGATTCTCTAATAGTGAGTTGCCATCTTGCACTTGTTAATAAATTGCCACCATGTGCTTGTTGAGATCTCCCACCATTCAGGCCAGTTTGGGGCGGTACTAATACCATTGTACAATCATCCAGTAAGTTGATAACAAATAGTTGGGACAAGGCTTGACTATTATGGCTATATTATATATACTATTATAAAGAACTTTTTGATCTCCCATAAAAAATATTAGACTGCACATATGTGTAAGTCTTTAAATACAATGTCTATTATGAACATGAAGCAAATAAGTAAATCACCTTATCCTTGTGGACGATTGTTGCTAATGGTTCAACAGGCTCACCATTGATATGGATGTCAAGCTTCACCAATTCACTTTCCCTGTAACTGTCCATTGAACAAAAGTTGAAATTAGTCACACAGAAACTCTCCAGGCAGGTCCAATATATAAACAAAATCAGTTGATAAACTTCAGTTCATTCTCTACTTTTAGCAGAAATAAAAGCATTCATATTTTCACAATCTATCAACTACTGTGATTGGTGAAATGTTTTGCAAAACACTATGCTTATCATCAAAAACTTCCCACAGAAAAATGTTAAACATCATAACATCATTAGTGCAGTTTGGACCAAAGACATAAAATGACTGCTACAAAGACCATTATATAATATGCTAATAAGGAACACAATACTATTGCTTAATCTCCCATTCTAATGGCAAACAAAAGTAACAAATGAGATAGCATGAAGAGATTAACAAGAAAATATGAATATGTAGATTCCTAAGAATCAAACATTGTGAACCATGGTTCGCCGAAGCAGGCCAAACCACCTAGTTCAGCCTGTACTGAGCCGAACCAACACGGAATCGGATCGGTTCAGCCTTTATTTTTGGAACTGGGTCCGAACCAATATGAACCGGCCCAAACCAAGTGGTTTGATACGGTACTCGGTTCAACCAAATTCGAGACTTTAAATATGGGAATAAGGAAAAGAAGTCTTCCGAGACTTCTATTCCTCTTCTTCGAAAAGAAAAAAAACCTCCCCCCTTCTCCATAGTAAAAAAGAAAAGCTCTTCTCTCCCACCGCCTTTTCTCCCCAACCCCACTTTTTTTTTGGAATTTTAAAATTTGTAGAAATTGGAAAAACAATGGGAGATTATGCCAAAATTTTTTATTTTCACATTATTTTATTATATATTGTAGATCTATGAATGATCTACACAATGATACTAAAATCATTAATTTTCGTTAAATATATAATTTTTAAATTAAAAATATATTTTTAAAATAAAAAATTATTAAAAAATAAAAATCAAAAAATAACGGTAAAATTAACATATTATTTAGGGCCGTACAAGCTATTTTTAAAATAATTTAGTGTCCGTTTATCAAAATTTTCACACATCATGCACATTGTAGCCTAAGCCTAAATTTGAATGAAATTAAAAAATAAGTAATATTTCATGCATATCCGCTGCCTTAGCAAAATATATGTAGCATTTATAGTAGGATTCTACATGGATCTAAAGTCAAATTAATTTTTTATAATTTTTAAATTTTATAATATTTTTAATTTAAAAAATATAAAATATAAAATTAATTCATAAAAATAGAAAAAAGATTAGGACGACAAAATCTTACTATTTTTATAATTATTGAACTGATGTGCTTGTTCAACCTTCAAGAATGGATCCATCGAGTAAGAAGGATCTACAGCGTGATATTGGTTGGGCCACGGGCACCATTGAAAATGCAACTGATACAATAATTCAAAAAAGAATGGATAACTAAGTTGAAGCAATACTTGACTGGCAGTATACCAATGTAGCTATGCACAAAAAGTACCCATAAGAGGTCCATCAACTGATGAAGAAGCACTTCGCTAATTTCAAAGCTGCAAAGGAGAGGACTTCGAAGAATAAGATAGAGATAAACCGTCAAGCCATGGAGCCACTTCCCGAACACTGTAGGGAGTCAAAGGAAGCATCCACTCCAGATGATGAGGTAGATCCAAGCTGCCATTCGGACAAGCTTGCATATTCAGTGGTAACTTGAGGTGGCAAGCATAGGGCTCAATTTGGACCGTCAACTTATGAGTTAGGGTTAGGCTCTACCAACACTACAGCACAGTCAAAGTTTAGGAGGGCCTTAGAGAGCCCGTCAGTAGAGCCACGAGCTGTATTGCATCAATGTTGAGAACCTTTGGCAACAAAAAAAAATCCTCAAAAGAGATTCCACCAAGAGCCACTATCCATGACTTGGATCCACATGCCTTTCTCAACAAGGATTCCAAACAACAAAAGATTAATAATCTGCTGAAGATGGACAAGAAGAAGGATATGTGACGAGCTACTGAATCATGATTTCATTTCATCCACAACTCAACATATGTGGCAAGCAACACATATTATCGCTCTCACTGCATCCATACAGACTACCGATCCAAATATAGATCCTCTAAGACAGAAGGACATCTGTGGTGAGCTTCTTAACAACAATGAGTTACAGAAATGATTGCATCATATCAAAATAAGTTTCTGATGTATAGACCGACAGTGATGTGTCATCTTGAATTGGTCCTATCAGATAGAGCATAATCAACTTCCTAACATATTGTGATGGAAAAATATTTTTTTCAAAAATCCATTGATGCTTTAGATCAGATCCATGATGCCATGTACATCCTCAAATTGATGGAGGAGGTGATCGATCAAGTAGGAGAGCAAGCAAAATATCGTGTAGATTATCACCAATAATTAGCCACAGTATAAACCGCAAGGGAGATACTGATAGAGCAGTCCCATATGCTGCACATTATATCAACCTTATATGGATGGATATTGGGAAGGTTAGTATGGTGCAGAAAATAGTAGACAGCATAAACTATTATTAAATTCATCTACAACCAAACATGGGTCTTATCATTGACGCGGAGGTATACAAGGGGACAGATATTGAGACCAGATGTCACATGGTTCATTATA
Source organism: Elaeis guineensis (assembly GCF_000442705.2). NCBI lineage: Eukaryota > Viridiplantae > Streptophyta > Magnoliopsida > Arecales > Arecaceae > Elaeis > Elaeis guineensis. The sequence continues at coordinate 55,268,311 of NC_025995.2, read as the reverse complement.
AATTATATAGTACTTGATAGTCTTGGTGATAAAAAAGTACATCTATGTCAAATATTTGTCAATCTCAAATGACAAGAGAATAGATATGCTAGGACAGGCATTGAGAAAGCAATATGGAGAACTTAGTGATAAGATCGACATTCTGGTAGCAAATCGAGAAGATAGTGAAGGTTATCAAGCCTTTATATGAGGTGTTTTCAACCGCAGATAGTGAAAGATATCCCTAGATGGACTTCTTATATCATATGATAAAAGAGCAAAGGATCAAATCAGGCAGATTCGAAACATGTCCATAAGCACATCCAAATCATTAAGCTACAGTAGGATTATCAGATCAGTAGGAACTTGCATCTAGTTGGTAAGTAGTAAATCAAGAATACTCTGAAAATTTGACGGCTCTTGTATTCGTACAAATATACTTAAGCAATTCTAAAATTTATCTGCAACTTATTATCTGAACCCAAGGTTCCACTACTTCAAACCTGAGATGGGCATGGATGAGGAATTTCTGACCGTCCTACAAAATATGATACACAAGATAGAGTCCAATCCAAAAATCATGCCTATGGCCTAGAACAAGTTAGGTTGATTGGTTTTTATTAACTTAGCTGTATCTTCAACTAGTAACATATTATAACAAATATATTTTTTTGCAAATAAAAATATTTAGGGAGGGTACTGAAATCTTTGGAGACAATGCAGCGATCATAAGCCAAAAAAGATGAATCCAAATAGATTAGATATCGATACATTACGTAGCTACTAATAAGCTAATATGATACCATCTTATTTTTAATTTTATTTAATTTCAATGCTTTTGCAGCTGAATGGTGGACTCATTTGGGTTCGGCGATAGAAAATCTGAAGCGACTTGCCATCCAGATCCTCTCCTAGACTGTCTCAAGTGGCTATGAGTGCAATTGGCCGACCTTCGTCCTTATCCACAGTAAACAGAGGAACCATCTGACACAAAAATACCTCAACGATCATGTTGTTAGGTTCTAGTTGCGCAGCGGAATATGATTTTCAAAATTTTTTATCAAGTTTTAACACTTAAAATATGCTAATCGAAACACAAACCCTAGGAATACCTTGTAGATTTCAATCAAACAAATCAAGCATGCATATTAGGTAGAAATTATACCTTCTCGAAGACGATGATCCGGTGATAAGAAGATCCCACAAGACACCAAAGTAGATATCCTCCAATAGTGATCCACATAGGAATGATCAAGGTCCTTCCGAATTTGATGTAGTGCTGTAGCCTTCTTCACAAGTGCACTGCCAACTTTTTTGTTTCAAGAACGGATTGCACCACCACTTGAATGCCTTCAATCCTCCACTAAGGCCACACCAAAAACCTTTTCTCAAAAGATCTCACCACCTAAAACTGATTTAGAAATCCAACTATTGGAAAAACTAAACCCTAGGATTAGCAACCCTTACCTTTTCTTTTCTCCCATGTCTTTTCTTTATATTTTTCTCTCACTTTTCCTTGTCTTTTTCTTTCCTTTCTTTTCTAATTTTTTTTCTTCTTATCCTCACAAGATCCCACACCTAACATCCAGCAAATGGCACGCACATAACCAAGTTGAGCGCCCCCTTTAAATAGGAAAGGAAGGGGCACATGAGACCACCCTTGGCGCTTCACTTTCTTCACATGGGGAAATAAATCCCAACACGTGAAACTAATGGGCGTCGAGGAATTTTAAAAGCAGAAGGGCTCTCCTTCTGCATCCAAAATCCTAGGCGCCATCATATGGCGCATCCCATAAGAGATGGCATGGGAATTAAGTGGGAATTTAAGGAAAGTTGTTATGAGGAGTAGTCCAGGACTCTTCCTTCTGGGCGCCATTTATTTTAGGCGTTGATTATTTATGGCATGTGGTTTGGCATGGAGAAAGATGGATCAACATGAAACACTTCCATGTTAATAAGTTAAGTCCCTTAGGAGTCTTAAGATTTGAACCTAATCTAATTAGGTCAAGGCTTCAGGCTCAAGGTTAGCTCAAACATCTTTGAACTAAACCTAATTAGGAACTTGGGTTAATCTATATGCTAGCAAGTAAATTTAACCCATAGGATTTACAATAAATCCAAATAGATCAGACCAAGATCAAATTCCAAAGTATGTGATCCATTGGATTCCATATCTAGCCAGCAGTGGACTCAGGCTCATAACCTAAACCAATCTGATTAGATTAGGTCAGCCCAAATGCATCAATTAATCAGAACACTTTCTAATTAATTTTTGAATTAAACACTTTTAATTCTTGTGAGTCCACAAGTCAAGATTGATGTCTAGCAACATGTCATAACTACTCTGAAAATATGAAATTTGGTAGAAATACCAAAAATACTTTTAGTGACGAGTTATCGTGCAATTCAATCTTTCGATCATACAACATCCCAAATGAGCTATGGGCATGGAATCATGTCATGCCCAAATACTTATCTATATGTATCTCGATCAGAAGATAATGATTCAGTTGATGATACATTAAAAACTCTTTCTAATTACCATCCTGCTTTGATCAAAGACTTCTTGAATTATCAACTTAGGAGATCACATAGGATATTCGCTCCCCTTATAAGGAGTGACCGATTCCTTGTTGACCACTCACAATCTCCATGCACACAGCACCATGTTCAGAATACCCCCCACAAGGCTTAAAGAACCAAGCTAGGAAACAAACCAAAATATAGATTCATATACACAAGGCACCATAGTGATCTCAGGTCTAAGGATAACTTGCACTACTCCCACTAGAGAACAATCAGTTGATAAGCACATAAGACTCTATCAGATATTCTCTCGATAGGTCAATTCAGTGAACTCATGCTCTAATGAATACCCACATTCTCAAATTAGTGTCACCACATAAGTAATTGTGAGATCAACCACCCTCTTCATCCAGCACACATAAGATGTGCCAGTTTTACCGATATCATTGATCCCCGACTCAATGATCCTATGACTAGAGATATTTTAGATCAGGACTATCAAAGATTTAGATCTCACTGGCATGATCTCATCATGGCCTTAAATTATTGCCCTAATGTATGGAATTCATTATAATCTGAAATAAGTATTAAGATGCAGCATATAAGAAACAAAATGCCTAATATTATTAATAATTAATGTCAAATACATGAGTTTGAAAAATAAAATACAGAAAAATACCCCATCGCATCACACATACGATTAGCTTATAGGACATTATTCTTTCAATCTTTCACTTGCACTAAAGTCAATTGCCCCTACACTTGATGCCCATACAATCTAGATGACGATCAAACTGCTACTGTGACAAGACCTTAGTGAACAGATCCATTATATTATTCTTAGTGTCAACTCGCTCTACGATCACATCTTGTCTTTCGACAATCTTTCGAATGAGATGGAACCATCTTAGGATGTGCTTGAATTTATAACGAGACCTTGGTGCCTTCGCTTGAGCAATAGCTCCGATGTTGTCACAGTAAAGTGGCATGGGGTATTCAATCTCAGGAACCACACTCAACTCTGAGATAAACTTCTTCATCCAGATAGCTTTCTTAGCAACCTCACTAGCAGTAATGTACTCCACCTCAATAATTGAGTCAACTACAGTTTGCTGTTTGAAACTATTTCAACTCACTGCACCATCATATAGAGTAAATACATACCGTGATATGGATTTGCTATCATCCGGATCAGATTGAAAACTAGAATCTGTAAAGCCTTCTAGTTTCAGATCAGATCCATCATAAATGAGAAAAGAATCTCTAGTCCTTCTCAAATACTTGTGAATATTTTTCATAGCTTTCCAATGATCCTTTATTGGATCTACGTGAAATCTGCTTACAATACCTAAAACATAAGCCACATCAGGCCTAAAATATAGCATAACATATATAATCGATCCTATAGTCAAAGCATTAGAAATAGATTTCATTCTCTCTCTTCAGGTGTCTTAGGAGACATCTTAGAGATATGTATGCCATGACTCATGGGTATGTCATATTTTTTACTTCCCTCTATGTTGAACCTCTTCAACACAAGATCTATGTACCTAGACTGGGACAAGCAAGCATGCTCTTTGATCTATCCCTATAAATCTTTATACTAAGTATATAGGATGCTTCACCCAAGTCTTTCATGGAAAATTTTTGTGACAGCCAAGTTTTTACCGATTGCAACATATGATATCATTCCCAATGAGAAGTATGTCATCTACATACAAAACTAAAAAGACAATGACACTCCCACTAATCTTCTTATACACACATGGTTCATCCATATTTTTGATAAAGCCAAACGATTTGACTGTCTCATCAAAATAGATGTTCCAACTCCTCGATGCCTGTTTTAATTTATAAATTGATTTTTTTAACTTGCATACTTGATTTGCCCCCCACTGGAGACAAATCCCTCTAGCTGAGTCATATAGACTTCTTTCTCAAAGTTTTCATTGAGAAAAGCAGTCTTGATATCTATTTGCCAGATCTCATAGTCATGATATGTAGCTATAGCAAGCATAATCTGAATAGACTTAAGCATGGCTACAGGCAAAAAGGTTTCATAGTCAACACCTTGTCTTTGTCTAAAACCTTTTATCATTGACCTGACCTTATAGGTCTCTACCTGACCATCTGCTCCAATCTTCTTGAAGACCTATTTGCAGCCTATTGGAGTCACACCCTCAAGCGCATCAACCAGAGCCCAAACTTAGTTGGCATACATGAAATCCATTTCGAATTTCATGGCTTCAAGCCATTTATCAGAGTCACTACTTATGACTGCTTCTAAATAGATCGTGGGATCATCATTCTCAATGATGTATAGTATATTGTCATTCTCAATGACAAACCCATACTTGAGTGGTATATTACGCACTCTATTTGACCTTCGAAGAGGTGTGTGTAGCAGTTGTGCCTCAATAATGGACACTTCAGGTTAAGCATCAACTTATGGACTCTCCACATGTTGCTTCTAGATAGACTGTAGGTCTTGAACTTCCTCAAGTTCAACTATCCTCCCATTACCCCCTTGGATAAGTTTTTTTTTAAAAAGATGACATGCCTACTAACAAACACCTTTTATTGAGTAGAATGGTAGTAGTATTCTATACTCTCCTTAGGATAACCTATAAATCTGCACTTATCTGATCTAGCACCAAGCTTATGTCCTTCAATATTCTTGACATAAGCAGGGCAGCCCCATATTTTTAGATGTTTAAGGCTAGACTTCTTTCCTTTCCATATCTCATATGAAGTGCTAGAAACAGACTTAATTAGTACTTTGTTCAAAATATACACTGCGGTCTCAAGAGCATTTCTCTAAAAGGAGATCGAAAGATCTGTGAAGCATATCATGGACCGCACCATATCTAATAAGGTACGATTTCTTCTTTCTACAATACTATTTAATTGTGGAGTGTAAAGAGGCTCCATTCTGAGAAAATTTCATTATCTTTTAAATAATCAAAAAACTCACTAGTTAAGTATTCTCCTCCTCGATCTGATCGAAGAGCTTTAATACTTTTGCCAGTTTGTTTCTCAACCATTCTTTAATACTCCTTAAACATATCAAAGGCTTCGGATTTGTATTTCATTAAATACACATATCCAGAACTTGATAAATTATCAGTAAATATGATGAAGTAGGAGTATCTACCTCTAGCCTAAGTTATCATTAGGCCAAACATCAGTATGTACTGGGCCCAATAAATCACTCGCTCTTTCTCCATGTCCAGTAAATGGAGTCTTGGTCATCTTACCCATGAGATAAGATTTACAAGTTCCATATGATTCAAAATCACAAAGATCAAAGAACTTTTCTTTGTAAACTTGTTAATCCTTGACTCATTGATATGACCAAGTCGGCAGTATCAGAGATATGTGACATTCACATCTTTTTTTCTTTTCTTCATTTGATCAACATGAAGAATATTATCATTTAGTGATAAGATAAATGACCATTATCTATAAAAGTATTACCATAAAATTCATTAGAAAAATAAATAGAGCAACTATTGTCCTTTCCTTTTATTTTAAAATCATGTTCTAACAATATAGGTACAGAAATAATATTTCTAATAATACTAGGCATATAGTAACAGTCCTTTAATTCCAAAATTTTGCCCGAAGGCAACTTCAACAGCATGGTTCCTACGGCTTCGGCCCTGATGGACTCTCCACTAGCACCGAACAGCACGAAATCACCTTCATTCAATTTACTTATTCCCTGCAGACCCTGCAACGATTTGCAAAAGTATGAACCACAAGCGGTATTTAATACCCAAGATCTGAAATTGAAATACTTAATGATAAATTTGTTTGTATCATATACAAACTTTTAGCAACGTTTGCTTCTTTTTGCTTCAAACTTGCAAAGTAATACTTGCAGTTCCTCTTCCAGTACCCATTCTTTCCACAGTGAAAACAAGTACCCTTGGCGGAGACATTCTTCGCCTTCTTCTTGGAGATGCTAGCCTTAGGATTCGTCTTTTTCTTTGAACCCTTTTTGTCTTTCTTCTTGGAGATCTTATCCACAAGAAGAACTGGTACCTTTTCACCCTTGAAATGGCTTGCTGCTGTCTTTAACATATTCAGCAGTTCAGGCAAGCTTATATTCAGTTTGTTCATATGAAAGTTAATGACAAACTGTGAGAAAGATTCAGGAAGTGATTGCAGGATCAAATCTTGACTAAGATCACCATCCATAGCAAAACCCAATTGACCTAACCGAGTGATCAAGTCGATCATCTTAAAGACATGGGTCTGTACAGATGTGCCTTCACTCATCCTAGCAACGAATAACTGCTTAAATATCTCATATCTAGCAATTCGACTTTGTTCTCCATACAACTCCTTTAAGTTGAGAAGTATGGACTAAACATCCATGCTTTCATGTTGCCTCTAAAGCTCATTGCTCATAGAGGCTAGCATGATGCATTTGACCGTCATACTATCATCTTGCCATATCTTATATATGATCCTGTCCTCCTCAGTAGCATCTTTTCCAATTCAATCGGATGCAGGGGTATCTAGAATATAGGAGACTTTCTCCTGTGTGAGAACAATTCTCAAGTTCCTCAATCAGTCCACATAATTTGATCCGATCAACTTGTTAGCATCAAGAATGCCATGCAGTGAAAGTGAGGATGCCATTATACAGTTTAATCTATAAGTACAAAAATAAATTATAAGCAGACAATTCATGATGACATGCACAACTAGATTAGGTCTTTTGTCTAATTGTCTCTCACTTTTTTAACAAATTTTATCACCCTCAAGTATGAAAATGAGAAACATAATCTTGTTTCTAAGTGGGATTGAGATCCCTATTCCTCACAAACACCTTATGAATAGCACAATAAGCATTCATGAGTTCAAGAATAGGTAATTCTTACCAATTGTATCTCATACAATTCCCAACAATTCTCTTACCTCTAGAACACCTATAGTCTTGTGGATAGCACAACAAACTAAAGTGTTCTAGTTAAGATCAACTCTTCATTCTTATATAATCATATTTGAATAATGCTACTCTTGCGGATAGCACAATAAGACAATACTATTCAAATATGCCATAAACATCAAAATGTACTTAGTCAACATCATATCAATTTTCATAGCAAGTCTTGTAGATAACACAACAAACTTACTACAGATTTTGACATACTCTATTGACTTAGCATGAAAGAAGGCATATGCAGTGTCTTCAACACTAAGCAATCCAAATTCGAAACTCAATTGATCAAATTGGCCAGATAAGTAGATGGAAGGTTCTCCATTGCTTTCCTTAAACACCAACAAGTTAATCAGGTAAGCAAACGGTGCTAATTAAATAACCACCTTTGGCACTTGCCTGAGACACGAATTGTTCAACGAATTCGAAATTCGGTCAGCAAGTGATTCCCGACACTACGACTTAATATAATTTTTAATTGAGGGTCTTAGAATGGTCTCATGCACATCCTAACATTTAACATCACATGAAATATGCATATCATAAGAATTGAGCACTTAGACAATATATCATATGATTCAAATTGTAATATCATTCATATGCCTATGCCAAAATCATAATTGCAGGATCATGTAGGGTGTATATATGACTTTGGTTCAACTATTGAGCCAATGTCATTTGACTATGATTTGGATTCAACACTTGATCCAATTCATATGTCAAATTTGACTTATGCCAACTTTTGAATCATAATCCAATTTGGACTACAACTAATTCAAACCCTAATCCAATTAGGCTTGACCAGGTCAACAACTGACTAGTGTTCAATGCATCCTAATTAAATCGATTAAAAACATCAATCCATCCTGAATCATAAAATTTCAGATTATGATAAATCCTAAATTTAGCAACTGAAATTTAAAGTCTTAACTACGATCATGGTCAAAATAATTTTAATTTAAAGATTGATGCAAATAATCGATTAAAACAACATAGCGTCATATGAATTAGATCTAATCTATATTACGACAATAACATTTGCTTGATTGAATCTAACAAGAGTGGCTCTGATACTACTGTTGGGTTTCGGTTGCGCAGTGAAATATGATTTTCAAAAATTTTTATCAAGTTTTAACACTTAAAACATGCTAATCGAAACACAAACCCTAGGAACACCTTGTAGATTTCAATCAAACAAATCAAGCATGCATATCAGGTAGAAATTATATCTGCTCGAAGACGATGATCTGGTGATAAGATCTCCACAAGACACCAAAGTAGATGTCCTCCAACGGTGATCCACATAGGAATGATCAAGGTCCTTCTCAATTTGATGTAGTGCTGCAGCCTTTTTCACAAGTGCACTGCCAACTTTTCTTTTTCAAGAATGGATTGCACCACCATCTGAATGCTTTCAATCCTCCATTAGGGCCACACCAGAAACTTTTTCTCAAAAGATCTCACCACCTCAAACTAATTCAGAAATCCAACTATTGGAAAAGCTAAATCCTAGGATTAGCAACCCTTGCCTTTCCTTCTCTCTCGTCTTTTCTTTCTATTTTTCCCTCACTTTTCCTTGTCATTTTCTTTCCTTTCTTTTCTGATTTTTTTTTTCTTATCCTCACAAGATCCCATGCCTAAGACCCAGCAAATGGCATGCACATAACCAAGTGGAGCGCCCCCTTTAAATAAGAAAGGAAGGGCACATGAAACCACCCTTGGCGCTTCACTTTCTTCACATAGGGAAATAAATCCCAATGCATGAAACTAATGGGCATGGAGGAATTTTAAAAGTAGGACTCTCCTTATCTAGAATCCTAGGCGCCATCATATGGCACATCCCATAAGAGATGGCATGGGAATTAAGTGGGAATTTAAGGAAAGTTGTTAACAGGAGTAGCCCAAGACTTCCTTTTAGGCGCCATTTATTTTAGGGATTGATTATTTATGGCGTGTGTTTTGGCGTGGAGAAAGATGGATCAACATGAAACACTTCCATGTTAATAAGTTAAGCCCCTTAGGAGTCTTAAGGTTTGAACATAATCTAATTAGGTCAAGGCTTCATGCTCAAAGTTAGCTCAAACAACTTTAAACCTAATCAGGAACTTGGGTTAATCCATATCTGGCAAGTAAATTTAACCCATGATTTACAATAAATCCAATTAGATCATACCAAGATCAAATCCCAAAGTGTATGACCTATTGGGTTCTATATCTAGCCAGCGATGGACTCAGGCTCATGACCTAAACCAATCCGATTAGATTAGGTCAGCCCAATGCATCAATTAATCAAAATATTTTCTAATTAATTTTTGAATTAAACACTTTTAATTCTTGCGAGTCCACAAATCAAGATTGATGTCCAACAATATGTCAGACTATCTAGAAGATATGGAATTTGATGGAAATACTAAAAATACCCTTCAGTGACGAGTTATCGTGCAATTCAATCCTTCGATCATACAACATCCCAGATGAGCTATAGGCATGAAATCATGTCATGCCCAAATACTTATCTATATATATCTCGATCAGAAGATAATGATTCAGTTAATGATACATTAAAAACTCTTTCTAATTACCATCCTGCTTTGGCCAAAGATTTCTTGAATCATCAACCTATGAGATCACATAGAATATTCGCTCCTCTTATAAGGAGTGATCGATACCTTGTTGACCACTCACAACCTCCATGCACACTGCACCATATCCAGAACACCCCATACAAGGTTCAAAGAATCAAGCTAGGGAATAAACCAAAATATAAATTCGTATACACAAAGCACCATAGTGATCTCAGGTCAAGGATCACTTGCAGTACTCCCACTAGAGAACAATAAGCTAACAAGCATATAAGATTCCATCAAATGTTCTCTCAATAGGTCAATTCAATGAACACATTCTTTAATAAGCACCCACATCCTTGTATTAGTATCACCACACAAGTGATTGTGAGATCAACTACCCTCTCCGTCGAGCATACATAGGATGTGCCAGTCTTATCGATATCATTAATCCCTGACTTAATGATCCTACGACTGAAAATATTTTAGATTAGGGCTATCAAGGATTTAGATCTCACTGGTATGATTTCATCATGGCCCTAAATCATTGCTCTAATCTATGGGGTTTATTATAATCTTAAACAAGTATTAAGATGCCGCATATAATGAAACAAAATACCTAATATTATTAATAATTATGTCAAATACATAAATTTGAAAGATAAAATACAAAAAAACATCCCACACATCACACATGTGATTGGCATATGGGGCATTATTCTTTCACATGTATATGTTCACTAAAATCTGAGGTTGAGGCTCAAATGCATTTAAGAGAAAGTTGAGCTGAAATATTCGGATCCAACTGCGAATGACTTTGTTAATAATGATGAATATTCAATGAGCAGACGGCTTGTAGGCCAGCAACAGAAGCTAAAGCATGATAAGCCAAGATCGCCTCCAAGATCAGCCAATTTCGTAGCTAGCAATGTTGGGGTAGATGCTAAACGATGGACAAGTAGCAATATTTCATGCAGGCTTTCAACTGATCAGCCACAACATGCATCCTCACAGCATAAGCAGCTAAAGCAAGGTACTACGAGAAGGCAAACAGCTGCTCAGTGCAGAGATAAAGGAAAAGAAAAGACATTTGCGGCCTCGATGGAGGGGTTGTAGTCAGTTCACTCGATTCAGTGACCAGACAGAAAAATGATGGTAGTTCTTCTGATGATTATGAATCTAGTGGTTAAAGAGGGAGCAGAATATAGAAGACCACCGTTTATGAGACATAGCCATAAGGTAGTCTTCGATTTAGTAGTGAGTCCCAATTGACGCATGTTACACAAGATAGGGACCTGGTGCATAAGCTAGTAAAGCCCGTGAGGATATGATTGCATATAGATGACAAACTCCTCGAGATCGTTCAGGATACGATGCAGCTAAAGATGACCTCGCATGTGGATGAAAATCCATGAACGTATCAGGTTCATTGTATTTTAGATTCTCTTATCCGCAACAACAGGCAGCTTATGATCCATACAGATATGGATATGGTGCGTCCAAGGTATCGTTTTCCAATGACTACTATCCAATGTAATTCGGAGCATCTTACAGATCAAATTGAAATCCTAATCTAATCAAGATTGAAATCCAAGTCCAACTTAGATAATTAAACCCAAGTAGCCTTAAATTAAGTCAAGCCCAATTAAATTAAATCTAATTTAAATTAATTAGGACTTGATCCATAATTTAATTAGGACCAATTACATTGCAACACTTACAATTAAGTCCTTTATGCTAACAATTAGCAGTTACTAAATTTGTAACTTTTATAAATTGATCCAAATCATCAATCCAATTGATAATTTGATTATGATCCAAGCCATTGATCAGATCAAACTTCTTTTGCCTGTGACCCCTCAGGTTCTATTCTGTCTGATAGTGAGACATACCATAATCTCCATCGTAGTATCATCGAAACTCCTTTCGATGGGCTGAAATGATTCCAACTCAACCCAATAAGGATCGTTGATCTGAAAACAACCCCAATGAGTTCTCACAATCCACTAGTGATGCCTAGCAGCATGTACTGGCAATCCAGCAGAACAGAAAAATCTGAACCCCTAGGTGTAGTTACCGTGTGATCAAGTTCTTCTATCAAGAGTCCCGATAGGATGCAGATCATCAAAACTCATCAAATCCTAAGCATCCGTCATATGCTAAACTTAATTAGCTTGAGTCCAATTATGAATTTCATGAAAACTCCTTCCTATTATCATGTTATTGTGGCCACAGACTTAATGACTCAGGTTCTTAAGTCGCATAGGACTACTCCTCAACTACTAAGACCGATAAATCCCCTATAAGTGCACACCCTACTCCTACAGCGAACCTACTGTAGCCAACGAACACCGCAAAGCTCCGAATGACTAGGCACTGTTTATGTATTGTCAAAATACAGCAACCCAACTGTGAGCAGTCGAAACACCGTAAATCAAAGAATTACTCACATAACTACAGCATCGAGATAGTCACTGACGAGTGAGTAGACGTCCAAGTGACTTCTCATTCTTGATCACGCTCAGTATCGTTGTTCTCTAACAACCACTTGCACTCTCGTTCCAGTGTCCCTACACTGTAGACTCGAGACTCATTTATCCGAAAGAAAAGCGATCTATGCATCGATCTTGACGGATCAATCACCGTTCCCGTAATGATTCAACAATCGAGAGTAATTCAGGAGTTAATCTATAATGACATATATCTTAAATTCTCAACTCTTGAGAATGTGTCATTGTCTATTAACTCCTTAGACGATTCACAGATACATTACACATGAATGAATTTAAAAATCTATTTTATTAATTTCAATAAATCAAGTACAAAAATATTCTAGAATAATACAATGCGTCAATCAACAATTGGCTTCTAGGTCATTCATCTAACAAGGGGTGCTAACCCGATGGCTAGCATCCGGTCCAGTTCTGAGTCAGTGGACTTTGGTTGTAAACTTGTAATGTTATACGAGTTATATATAAATGTATGGTTCTAGGAAACATTTTATGCACCAACATGCACCAGCTGGTATAGGGAGTACTGCACAAATCCAGTATGACCCTGATATCATATGATTGCTTGGTACACCCACATACCTAAACATGGTAGAAGAATTGTGCCAATGACAACAACAAAGCATGTGTAGATGGAGACATACTGTATCACACCACATTATGCAAGTAAGTTACCGGTATGGACTCCAATACCTATTGCTTCAAAGAATTATTGGCATATTTACAAGTTATAAAAACAATTCCTGTCATAGAACATCAACTGATATTTAACAATCCTACCTGGCAGTAGAGGATAATATATTTATGACCTAAAAAATAAGAAATATGGTAGTACCCCACAAAAGTGTATTCCATGCTAGCGTATCCTTTGCTTCTAGACTTCAGCTGATCAAAGAAATCCCCAACCATCTGCATATTAACCCAAGTAACATTGAATACAACTGATGTATCTGATGATACAACATGAAAAACAATTACTACGACATCAAAGGAGACAACTGCAAACTAGTTCCTGGAGGAAAGCATGCATTTAACAATTCAACCTTCCTCCTAAGTTGGCAGCCTAAATTGTTAAGCCTAACATCCATCAACCAGGGTGACCAGCATCTGGTAATATCTATGTTCAGACAAGGTCCGGTAAATATCATGGGCCAGATTGCAATGAATAGGATTACAGAGAATTCATATGAAAGTGAACTTAGTCAGAAATTTAGAGGGACATATTAAAGTAGCTTTGTTTAATAACGGAGTTAGATAGGAATCTTGGAGATCAATCCATAAATCCAGACATGTATTGAATCCTTTATTATTATTATTATGATTGCAATGTTAGGAACAAATACAATCTTTCCATCAGGAATACCTCTGCGAGCGGTAACTCATAAATAATTGAGGCTCTATTCTCTGTGATAAAGTTCATTTCTTTAAATTCACCTCTTCTTTCTTGACCAAGCTCCATTAGAGAACCTATATATTCCTTTGGTGTGAGCATTTCGATCTGCATCAACAACACACCCAGACAATCCCTTATGAAATACAGAGAAATTCAAATTCACAACAAATAAATAGAACTTGTAAGAATGTGATACCTTAACAAATGGTTCTTCAATTTGCCTTCTCTTTCCAGGCTCTGGCAGTAAAGTTGGATTTGAGCAGTCAATCTACATCAAACAAAATTAATATGTTCATATATATCACTAAATTAAAAAATTGATCAAGTTCAGCTGACTCAGCTTCATTGATATCAATTATGAAATTATTCATCACACAACATTATCAGATGGAAAATTCTGGACAATCTATCAAACAAAAATGTGCAATTTCAGTTCACCTTAAAAATTTTCATATTAATTTTATCAGAATGCTAATTTACTATGAAAATCAATATTTACAGGGTTTGCTCAGTTATTTTAGTAATAGGCATTTCTTTCCTAATAACCAAAGTACTGCTTATTCATAAATTAATTCCAGCAACCAATAATGTTATTTGTCAGTTGTCACACATAAATGGCCATCCTAGAATGTTCATGAACTGGTGGAACATGCAGAGTAGCATGTTAAGCATTTTTCCCATAATCCTTCCCGACATCAACTATGTCTTCCATAGTTTCACTTACTTCTCAAGCATTTTTTTGAAATTTTGAACTTAGGCCCAACCAATATCTCTTTATTCGCCTATTATTATGGTTTAAAACAACTTGCTCTGTACTCCAGATGTTGGTCCAAATATGGTATTGAAGTCTATTATAACCACTCTTCCTTCATGTAACTAATAATGGGTCTCATGTCTGTAGAGATTACAGAAAGGCCTTGCATTATGTTTGTCTGAATACCATCACATTGATCAACTATACATGAAGCCAGTATAGGGTATCATTATGTTTTACTTTGCATGTCACTGATATATATGTTCAAGATATGCTACAGAAAATGTTGAAGAACAAAAGGTCTGCAGATCAGTGATGCATGAGCCAATAATGTATTGGATGACATGTAACGGAAAAGTTTTGGGGTTGAGTTTTGATGAAGGCAACTGCAAGTGAATACTGCCATCACTTATCCCTACTCTTGTTTCATGCTTTTGATGATCTCAATACAATGATTTAGATGACCATTCTTCCATCTTAAGCACCAAATTACTTCACCTAATCATAGAGTTTCTTCAACTAGATAATACAAACATAAGGTCAAGCATCTATGCTTAAGCATTGGTGGAGGCAACACAACAGGATACCGCATGGTACTAATCATTTTCTATGTTCTTAAAGATCTTGATAGATTAACTAAATTCACCATTCATCCTTCTCAAGCACCAAATTATCTTTCATCTTGCTCCAGTGAAGACTTCAAGTCTTCAACTAAACAAGAACACCGTTCCAGCTCTTGTTCTCTCCTTGTTTTATGTGAATAAATCTGTTATATGGCAAGTTGAGTTTCATCAGTATCTAACTGCTAGATCTATGCTGCCTTTATAAACCATTGCAAGGTGTTGCTACTTTTTACTTTGCATAAACCGAGGAAATGAACTTGAGGCTTTGTTAATAATTTACTATTAGTTAAACCAAAATAAGTTAAGCAATGACAAGTATTTGCAACCAATAACCCAGTATATCGACTGACATATCCGATTAAAGTTGACCTATGAGACAATAAGTAAAGCTTTTCCTTTGGAAATTAGGATACAGAATGTTCTAACATACTTCATGTTTGTACAGAGTATCCCACATTGTCCACACAACGTTTGTAGCAAAAAGCAAACATATCAGAAAGCATGATGTACACTTAACCAACAAAGGCTGAAGGAACACGAAGAATTTACAGTATCACCGTTTATACAATTGACTCGGTAAACTACACTTGGTGCAGTTGTTATCAATGTCAAGTTGTACTCTCTCTCAAGCCTTTCCTGAAAAAGTGGATATTACAATTAGAATAATTTAGAGAATTTAAAATCATCACCTATATTGCACAAGGACTACTCGAACCTGAACAATTTCCAAATGGAGAAGACCTAAAAACCCACATCGAAAACCAAAACCCATAGCACTAGAAGTTTCAGGCTCAAACTGCAAAATAAATAAATAAATGGGCATGAAAATTCTGAAGAATCTTTCAATTGGTTATTATAGTACTGTTAGAAAAATCACAGTTCTACTACAAGATCAACAGAAGTGCAGTAGGCTGATGCCATTGATGTAAGATAGGTTACTACAATAGATTCACAAAATTTTGCAACGGAATCACCAAATTGGAAGATGACATGAAAAATTTAAAGAGCAGAAACAGAAGAAACAAATTTTAGAAACATAAAGTTTGATGTAAGGAGACCGAACATCTCAGCCAGGGTTTGCTAAATGGGACAGAACCGTCTGGTTCAGGGCGTGGTGAAACATACCACTAGTGGATCAAGATGGTGACAGCCTTCAAAATGAGACACCGGAGAGAAAAGGGGGACGGAGAAGGAAGGAGAGGAATAGAGAGGGATAGGGGGGAGGGAAGGAGAGGAGAAGGCCGGGGAGGCTGCCGGAAGGCAGCTGAGGCCATCAAAGGACCATCTCTTTCGGACCAAAATAGGAGCAATTGCCTCTGTTCCATATTTTCTTTTTTATTTTGTCAACTCACAATGAAGTTAACGATGCCCTAGTTTCAATCCAGAGGAGGGCAGAGCCACTCTAGTCATTTGGGGGCCCCCGTGGCTCTCCGACGGCCACCACCAGCATCATCACTATCTCCCCTCCTTCCCTCCCTCTCCCCCTCTCCTTTCCTCTCTCCAATTCTCCCTCTTCCCCACTCTCTCCGCTATGTTGATTTGGGCCTGACACAGGGGCACACCGAACCGTGCCGCCAGCCAACTCATACAGGCCTCGATACTAGTACAGCTAGCCTTGGTCTCAACTCTCAACATCTTTAAGAAAACAGGTTTAACTTGTGCTCCATGTAATATTTAAATTTGAAAGCTGAAGTAAAACACACTTTCTATATTGGGAAAGAAAGCATCTCTTAAAAAAACTCTTAGTGCACTTTCCATGAGTTGTCAGATCTTTATGTGCCAATGCATGTGCATTAAATTAGCAGTTTAGCACAATGGTGTATGTTTTTGGAAGTGATAAAATGGGATTTTGCTTGATACTTCAAACAAGGCTTTCATCATGTAGCTGCACTTAATCTTCTAAAGTCCAATGGATAATGTAGCAACCAATCACAACCCAAATCACATGTTCTAGCAGCTGGGAACTTCCAAATGATCGAGTTCACAATGCAGCATAAGCACCTAAAAAAATGTCCAACTACTGTTCTGGAGGATGACAAGGATGGAAAAACTATAAGGGAAAGAAATTTTAAAGGGACGAGAGAACACAAGGCATGTGCAGTTAGGCATTAATCTTTAAACTGAGATAAGTACAAGTTGCTCTGACAAGAAGATTTGCAGCACTTCTGCAGATCTGCCAACAAACAATGGATTTCATGTTGTTGACACACATTACAAAAAATGTTTGATTAAAAGGTGACATAAAATGCCAAGAAGGCAAGAACTACCTAAGGTGCTGAAACCTTCCAACCCTCGTATAGGGATGAACTAGGGATGACCATGCCTTATCATTTTTTGGAAATCTAATCCAAGCAATTCATACACCATGACATCTTCATGGGCTCTAAAGATAACCTCATGTGGAGGAAATAGACAATTAGACAAGGTTCAAACCAAGGTTCACCATGTTGGATCAGGACCCATGCCAGTTGGCCAGCGGTATGGCTCGGTACACCCTTCTACTGTTACATACCAGGCCCAAACTAACACAGCAAAGAAGAACCAAACCGAGAGAGGAAAGCGGGGTGAGAGGGAGAGGGTAAAGGAGAGAGACAAAGGGAAGGAGAAGGAGAGAGCAGGGATGCCGGTAGAGGCTGATGGTGGCCGACGGAGGGTTGCAGAGCTTTGGATCCATCTCCCCACCTCTGCCGATTGACATAGGAGCAATTGCTCCACCTTCAATCGCGAATCCTTAATTTTTTTCTACCATCTAACAATGAAGTCCACAAACCTGTTGCTTCCTTCACTCAAGTAAAGTTGGCAACATTACCAACTTCATTATGGGTCAGCAAAATGAAAAAAAAAGAGTTATTAGGTGAAGTCGGCAACGGGGCAACATCATTGCCAACTTCACCTGATATCCCTCCTAAAAAAAAAAAAGAAAAAAAATGAATCAGGGGCTTTTGCCCCATTTCGATCGGCCTCCATCTTCCTCGGCGAGCCTCTAACGGCCTCTAGTGGGCCTCCGGAGGATCTCCTTCCCTCTCCATCTCTCTCTTTTCCTTCTCTTCCTTCTCCCACGTATCCTTGTTGCCGGCCTTCCAATGGGTGCAGAGGCCCTCCGACGACCTCTAGAGGGTCTCTCTCCCTCTCCATCTCCTTCCCTTCTCCCTCTCTCTCTTTTCCTCTCTTTCTTTCTCCCTACTACCAGCATTGCAAATTTGGTAATGGAACCATCCCGATCTGCCACCCAGTTCAAGATGGTTCTGCCTTCCATGGTCAGGATGGTACTTACTGTACCATGTGCCTTACCTATAAAGGTTATCAACTAGTATGCTTAAAGAGAAGAAGAAAGAGAAAGGAGAGAGAAGGAAAGAAAAAGACCAGCAGTGGCCCTCCGAAGGGCCACCGAGGCCTCCGAGGCTCGTAATCCTCCACGAGATGCGAGGAGAGAGAGAGATGAGAGAGGGAAAGAGAGATAAGTGGAGGGAGCAATAGGCAGTGGGGAGGCCATCGGAGGACCGTCGGGTGACCGAACCCTTGTTTCAAACCTATGGCAGCCACGGGGCTATTTCGAGCCATCCAGTGGCCATGACGGCCCTCTAACGGCTTCCCCACTGCCTTCCGCTTTCTCCTCTTCTCTCCCTTCCCCTCTTATCTCTCTCTTCTTAGATTTTCTCTCATAGAGGACTGCAAAGCCCAAGAAGCCTCCACGGGCCTTCGATGGCCACCATCGGCATCTCCATTAGCCTCCATTTTCTTTCCTCCCCCCTCGCTCTCTCTCTCTTTATTCCTCCCTGATTTATCCCTTGTTTCCATGTTGGTTCGGATCCGGTACAGTCCGATAGGTGTACCAACTCATATCGCCGGCCAGCTGGCACTAGATCCAGTTCCAAGTCAGCGATCCTTGCATGGGAGACTTATACTATTTCATTGTTGAAGCCATAAAAAATGAAAAAGAAGATGAAAACTTAGAGACACAATAAATAGGAGGCACAGAAAAGATTTATAAGCAGACAAAAGACTTATGTACACATATATGTATGTACATATGTATATGTATATACTAACAAAAACTCCTCTATAGCCGATAAAGGATAAGATACTTATGATCCTTGGGGATGTTGTAGAACTCTCCCCATTCATGTCACATCCCAATGTTGGGATTTATGATAGAGCTATTGAAGCCTTGCATTTCTGAAGATGCAAAACATGAAAAGAAGATGAAAACTTAGAGATACAAAACATAGGAAGCAAAGAAAAGATTCATATACATATATATATATGTACATAACAAAGTATACGTATATACAAATAAAAACTTCTTCATAGGAGATAGACCAATAAATCTTCTCTCACACACTACAAAGGTTTTAATATCGTTACTGAACCCCATGCTGTTTTTCCAAAATGCTACAATTCCACTCGGTTCAACTCGTTTCAGACCAGCATTTGTCAATTCCAAGCTAATAATTGAATGGGAGAGGAAAAAGGCCTCCCCAACCACTTTCTCCTCTTCTTTTGAACTTCAAAAGGCTTGAAAGCGTTGGGAAGTAAGGAAAAGAAGGGGAAGGAGGGATTTTGTAGGCCAGATCTTCAGATTAAAGAAGAGAAAGGTAAATCTTCTTCCCACTCTTCTCTCCTTTCCTTAGCTTGAAGCCTAAAATATATTGAAAACTGCTGAAACAAGATGAGATCATGCCGAGCTATTTTATGTTGGTAAAATTTCATGATATGCTATACATCTAAGGATGATCGACACATACAAGAAGAAATCATGATTTTTTTGTTGATCATAGAATTTTCTAGATTAAAAATATATTTTTGGATTAAAAAAATAATTATTATTATTCTAAATTAAAAAATGGTAGCATGTGTATGTTACATGCATCTTTTATTGGCAGCAATTTGTCTAAATTTAGGCATGGTTATCCCTACCCGAATATAAGCCCAAATTTAAATAAATTTTAAAAATAAATCGTGATTAAGAGATGCCCATGAGCTGAAATAAAAAAATATGTAGTACTTATTCTAAACCCTAAACAATGGTAGGCTCTACGTTAATCCAAATCATTTTCTGGTATTTTTTAATTAAATATAAAGTTTTTAACTGAAAACTAACTAAAAATATTTAAACTAGTATTCTGTAATATATAAAATAGAAGTATTTTCTAAAGTAACTCAACCATTTTTTGCACCACAGTGTAAATTATCAAATTTTTTAAGGGTTTAATAACTTAAAAATTATTAATTCAACTAAAAATAATCAAAAATATAGCAACATGTATTCGAAATTGGGACATTTTCGGATAACATGCCTAGGTATGACATTATTAAGTGAAATTAAATTACAAAAGTCACTAATATGTGTAAAAATATATAACATTTTTTATTTTTTAAAAGGTATAAATTTATGGTAATGAATGAGGTGGTTTATGATGTGTTATCGTCATACTTGTAGAAATTGATTCAAGAAGAAGGATAAGAATGCTAACACTATTTGGAAACATGGTGTAATGATCTCAAGATGGCACCATTGAAGGTGCAAGTGGTGCGATGCAAAGTGGGGATGGGTACAATAATGAAATTAAAGCAGCATTTAGTTGGTGGTTGCCCCAAAGTAATTGCATGCACAAATGCCCAAAAGAGATTGGACAACTAATGAAAAAGCACTTGCATGGCTTTAAAAAAGGCAAGAAAAAAGTGAACAGGAACATGTAGAAATTGATCATCGGGCCAAGGAATCTGAGGGACTATGAGGTGTCAAATGCAGATGACATAGAAGATACCTAGATTCAGGCGGTCATACAGGATACTTTGAATAATCAGTGGCAAAGGGAGTACGTTGCCAAGCAAAGGGCATAATTTGGCCCCTCAAAGTACAAGGAAGGTTCTGATTCTGGATCCATTAGGGCATATCTAGGCTATAATGTCTAGTCAGTGAGAGTTTGTTGGCAAGGGTGGCAGCCAAATAGCACCTATCTTTGAAACTTTTATAGGCAAGAAAGGAATGAAGCCCGAAGAAACACCAATAGGGGCCATCATTCATGACTTAGATCCAATGCCTTCTATACTGAAGACTCAAAGCAATAAAGGATTGATTCCATGCTTGTTAAGAATAAGAAAAAGGGGAATTTAGAGAGCCATTGCTTCTTGGTTCCTCTATAATCATATCCTTGGAAATGCCGCAGACAACACCTACTAAAACTTTGCTATCAACTCCAATAAAGAAAGCCAACCAGACTGTCGATCCCCTAGACCGAGGAATATATACGGTGAGTTGCTTGATATATAGGCCCAAGTTGATATCATGACTATTTAGGCCTAGGTATTACATCCCCCCCCCAAAAAAAAAAAAAAAATTCGTCCTTGAAATTTTTTTTCTGGCCCGTCTTCAAAATTTAGGGTTAATTTTACCTCAAGTAATCATCATCCCCTAATTTCCGGATCAAGTGTTTCACCATAACATCAATTTATTGTTATAATCAATTTAAAAATAATTTAGACCGCTATGCTTCCGCTGCGCACTCTGATTTAAATCCATCTACGCAGTTATGTCAAATATAAGTTTCTAAGGCATATTACAATCAACAAAAATTATCGTCTCAATGTCCTTAATGTCTACCCAACTACATTCATCTTATATCTAATTTTGTGTCATAATTTATCCACTTATACTCTAATACCATATTAATTGTCATGCCCCAAAGTCAAGATCACGAGCCAAGGGGTCATGCCAACCATTGTATACTCATGGAAAACTCTTTCCCAAGTATACAAGGCATTACAAATATGATATCAATGCATCACAATGGAATTAAATTAAGTAACTAAAAGTCAAAATTTAATTAACAAATCCAACTAATAAATATATTTGAAAGTCTTTACATCAAATAAACGTCATGAATCTCATATATAGCCTACCTTTATAGTCCCATTCCCATATGCTCCCTACAAAATCTGGCTTTTTGTAAACTTATATATGCACTTACATCAAATGCTTAAGTGCACCACAGGCTTGGACTCACCATTTCAATCGATGGAAGTTATAGAGCATGTACACTAGGCCTATTAGAGTAATTATGCCTTGTTCACTCATCAAGGGCAAGGGCTTGAGTCTTTGAGTCTTAGTTTATGTTTTATCAGGTTTGAAGATTAAGAGCAGGAGATGTGAGTGCCACCCCCTCTCCTTGAAGTTAGGATGGCAGGAAGGCAATCCCCACATAGAAGGGGATATCATTTCCCTTCTAAGCATTAAATAAGGCACCAATATTCCAGCAAGCGATTCTCCAACATCTCTTTCTTCTCCTAATTTTTTAGGGGTCTGGCTGGAGATCGCCTCATAGTTTTGTAACAAAATCCCTCTCTAACTCTCTATCCCTCACACTCTACTCTCTTTTCCTTCCCTTGCTCCCTAAAGCAAGTCAAGCTTTGGATAAACCCTAGCTATGCCTTTCTAGTGAAAGAAGCAATTATGAGTGACAACGAAATGTGTGTACCAGTATTGGAAGCCATGCATTTAAATGTCTCCATCCAATCACACATATCAAGCTTATCTAACTGCTTAACATCCTAAACATCACATGCTTGATTTCTTGAGAAAATATTAGCATGCCACTATGCACTGTTAATCCCTAGGCACCTGCATCTTTTTTTCTGCATACTGCCCTCATGCTACACCTTCCTCCACCTGCTTAGCTCAAAAGCAAATTAGTCAGATGTTTGAGGAAGAAAATGGTGACAAAGAGGTGGAGCTGAAATCTTTGGGAAGTTTGTCTTTGTGAGCTGCATATTCTTTGTAAGTGCTATGAATGGTAATCTGACAAAGACAGGAGAAATTTTGAAGTAGCAGAAATAATTTTGAGCCATTCAAAATAAATCATAAGATTCTAGCCAGCTAACATGCAATTGCTTAAGTTGATAGTTTAGGTGATGATGAACTTCTTGATTCTTATGAAATTCAAACTCATGATTAGAGTGTCCAAAAAGCATAAAGGCATCAACATAACAGCTATCAAAAGATCTGAAATCTTTATTATCAAAAGCAAGGAAAAGAAAAGACTTAAGATTCAAAGAAAGGAGGAAAAAAAATCACAGGCTTGCTGGTGGACAGATCCAAAGGATGACTAAACACAATCCCACCTTCAGAGCAGCATCATTGAGTTGAAGCTTTTCCAATGCATCACGCAACTCAGGAAATCTATTACGAATAACAGAAAAAAAAAATAACATGCAGATATTGTAAATTAGCTAGGTAGTTGCTTGAACAATGAAATCAAAGGTAGTAAGAGGCCAATACTGATCAGCATCAACAGGGAATAGACCGCAAAACACCATGGGTCGGGCCTCCTCATATCCTGGCAAAGAGCTCTCTGCCCTTCTACCAAAGTGAGTAATTGTGTCACCAACCCTGGCATCTGCAACTGATCTTATTGAAGCTGAAAGATAGCCCACCTGAAAAGTTGGTGATTAGCAAGGCCAAGCAACACAATAAATAAATTAATTAATTAATTAGAAAGTGCAAGATATAGAATATAGACAGTATAGACCCTGTTCCATAAGTGGAACGCATTAGCAGTCCGCTCTCCGGTTGGGCAGTAAGGGTCGGAGAAGGACAATCACTCGTTCTTAAAACCAGCATTCTTAAGACCAAAGAGTCAGGCGGAAAAAGGGGGAGAGCTCTCCGTTCCTAGTTCTCGAGCAAGAATACTATTTCTATGTAAAATACCATTTATGGGTATTTCAATCGAAATACCAAAACAAGGCATTAGTTCTTTATCTCGTTCTTGATCATATTGTAATAGGATAATGAATCTATTTCTTCGTTTTTTCGCCAAGAAATCAGAATTTTCTTGGAGAATAGAAAGATATATGAAATTCCAATGACCATTGAAGTCGATCCGAGGCAAGTGTTCGAGAGTGGAATATGAGTAAGGTTTTGAGGTAATTGAAAAAAGCGAGAAAGTAGTAGCGAGTCACCATCCCATAGGACCTAAGCCTCGGTTTGGAAACGCTATTTAGATCAAAGAGTTGATTTAGCTTCAAAAGGAAGGTATCATATTCAAGTTAGGGATGAAAGAGTATCAATCACTCATGTTATGATCTTCTACATCCTAGGTCTCCCTGTTCCGTCATCTGGCTTATGTCACCTATTGATTCTAACAACTGATTGCAGAGTGATCATTCGGACCTTTCAATTCATAGATGTGGATCTCGGACCTATGAATGCACAAAATCTCATAGGTCATTTTCAAAAAGAGAATAAACAAAAGGAATTGTCCAGATATTAAAATTTTAATTTATAGCCATGGTGAATATCAGGAGATCTGGTTAGATGCCAATAAACTATCTCATCAAGAAATGACTGATGGAATTGAGTCAATAGCACACACCATGAAAACAAGAACTTGCTATACTGTTGATATCATTTATAGATACCTAAACTCTAATCTGCAGAAACACATGAACTAGTAGCAGGCAGAGAAAAACTTGTGAAGTAGCCATAAGACTAGAATTATAATAATCGAATGAAATCAGATTATTAGTTGCATTTTTAAATACTCAAGTATACCTCACCAGCATAAAGCTCATCTACTGGCAGTTGATTGGGTGACAAGACGCCAATTTCATCAGCAATGTAATCCTGATTATGTTGCAAAAGCAAAATTAATGTAGCATAGTGACCTTGTAATATTGTTGCAGTTTATATTGAGAAAAATGAACTGAGGGACATTTTTTGTAGAGTTAAAAGTGATCACTTGTCAGTTTAGAAAAAAGAAAAAAGCTCCCCAGTAAAAAACTTACAATAATAGACAATGTACTTAAATAACCAATATGCACTGATGGAGTACTTTCACAAATGTCATACAATTGGCTTTAAAAATCCAAATCCAACTAGCATTAAGAAAGAATATTAATATCTATTGAATATCCATATCATCCTGTTCAGCAATTACTATTCAACAGTATCTTCAAAATTATACAGCATTTCTCAACACTAAGGAATCTAAGGATAGTGTATTACCATCACTCATGCATTATAGCCTCATGGTTTCTATTCTGAATTCTATTAAAAAAAATCATACTCTGTATATAGTGCCATTTTGATGGATATTCCTGATGTCCCAGAACTCAAGTTTATATACTTCACCATTTTACATGTTTTAGCTGATTTTTTCATCTAAGCAAAACAGATTTCTGTAATTTGACAATATAAATATATCTGAGATGGTTAGCTATTAAACATGCTACTTAGGTGCTTGACTCAATTGCCAAACATCCAGCATCCTTAAGTGGTTGAACTTCAATATCCAAGAAAGCCTGATAGGATGACATATGCATAGGAAGCAAATATAAACTTCTCCCTTGTTAAAATACAAAGGCACGTTTACTACTAAATAGGGACCCTATACCAACGACCCCAGAACCAGAACCGGAGCCCGTGCCAGCCAGTCAGCAGTACAGTTCGGTACGGATCCATACTGTTCCGTGCCAGGCAGAACAAACAGGGCAGAGAAGGGGAGAGGGAGAAGAAAGAGAGGAAGAGAGGGGGAAGAGAAGGAGAGGAAGAGAAAGAGAGGGCCTCTGGCAACCGAGGTTGGAGGAGGGCCTCCACCCTCCTCCCGTGCAAAATAGGGGTTCGCCCTTGTTTTCCAATTTTTTTGGCTTTTATCGTGCAAACTGGGTTGCCGGCTTCGCCCTTTTTTGTTTTTCTTTTTTATAATTTCAGTTGAAGTCGGCAACAATCGAAATTATAAAAAACAAAAAAAAAGGCAAAGTCGGCAACCCAATTGCCAACTTCCCGCAAAAAAAGCCAAAAAAAAATAGAGAAACAAGGGCAAACCATGGTTTCACATGAGAGGAGGGCGAAGGCCCTCCAGCCTCAGCCGTCCTCAAGTCCCTTGGCATGGGCTCACTGGCCGTTGGAGATGCCCGACAGCAGCGCCATTCGTCCAGAGGCCTCTAACAGCCTCCGAACACCTGGTAAGGCTCTCCTCCTCTCTCCTTCCCTCCCTCCGCCCATACCAAGCTCGGCAAGAGCTCGAATGACCTTCAGTGGCCATCGAAGGCCCTCTCTTCCTCTCCCCCTCCTATCTCCCCTCTCTCTTTCTTTCTTCTCCCTCCCTCTAAGACGGCCACTGTGCTGTTTTATATGTCAGAACTGGATCGGTTTCCCGCCAATATGGTTCGGCGCATCGAAACTATCTGGTTCGAGATGATTTCGAGAACAATGCCCTATACCATGTAATGGTTTTGCATGGTGAGCAATGACCCTATCATATTTTAGGAGATCACTCCCCACACATTCTCCTAAATTTTGAATGTAGAGCTTTGAAAAATTGAGATGTATCGTGTAACAATATGGGATGGGTACATTACACACTATGTCAAGGATCTTGCCTACAAAGAGTATCAATAGGCACTAATCTTGGAAACAGGCCTGGACTACAGCCCAACAACCATTGGCCTAGGCTGAATTCTAGCCAGGCATAGCACCAGACTTTAGGCCGGGTTTCTATAGGCTCAGGTCAAGCTTGCACCTAAAATTTAAGACCCGAAAAGATCCAGGCCACATTCCAGCAATTATTGGCCCAAAGCCCAAACCATATTTTTATTTTTATATTATATTTTTTATATTTTAAATCCAGGTCATCCATTTTGAATAGATGGATGCAATCTAATATCCCAAAGAGAAATCCTCACCCACTTTGTTTCCAAACCTCATCTCATAGCTAAGGTACCTGTTGCCGTCGAAATCTGAAACTCGATCGAAAAGACTGGAGTGGTGGCGCATCCTGCCGAAAAGAAATCCTGCAAAGCAAGCCCTAGTCGGAGTTGGCTCCAGCGGAAACCCTCTGATGCTCAAATCAGAAATCAAAAAAACAGATGAGTATAGTGGACTACTCGTGCGCATACCTTAGGGGTCCCCTGGAGGTCTTTCTGTAAGCAAAGGTTGGAAAATAATTTTAGGTAGGTTACGTG
Source organism: Elaeis guineensis (assembly GCF_000442705.2). Lineage (NCBI taxonomy): Eukaryota > Viridiplantae > Streptophyta > Magnoliopsida > Arecales > Arecaceae > Elaeis > Elaeis guineensis. The sequence continues at coordinate 55,241,050 of NC_025995.2, read as the reverse complement.
GCCGATTTAGACACGATATAGTGGGACTTTCGGCCGAAATTTCTGAGATTGGATGGTGGTTACACCTGCCTTATCAATTCTGAAACCATCATGGGCATCCTTGAAATTTGAAATAAGGATGCGAATTGGGTTGGATCAGCTTCTTTCGTTGAGACTTCAGCATGATCCGATGGAGACAGATGCCGAAGAAAAGAAGCGACTGGAGTCAACTGCATTCAGTAAGATAAGACTGGTGAAGGCTGAAATGCGTCTGCAGCTAAAGTAGAAGGTTGGCCAATTTAGATGTCCAATTGTCTGCAGATATTGGACAGATATCAAAAGTCGGTTGCCATGAAAGCTGGGACAGGCTTGATACCGAAGTCGGGATGAGACCGAAGTTAGGACCGACTGATCCCGAGTGTTCTGCTTTGAGGGGTCTTTGGGAGTTAAGGATCGTCAAGGGCCGAAGCTAGGATCGGGGGGTCCCAAGTTGTACATTGGATGACTTCAGATGCTTCTTATATGGTGCAAGGGAAATATATTCCTTCAGGATCACACACTTCCATTCCTGACTGCGCCGTGACATCGACCTTGTATATCATATCATCTGTCCTTCTGTTAATCCATGTTTTCGGCCTAAGTGATAAATTTCCTCCCAACATATGCCCCTACTCCCGAATTCGGTGCGGATGGAGTACATGAGCTCAGATTTGTCGAAGACATGCTGTCCTTCCAATGAAACGGCGCTTGTGGTTCTTGGTGTTGGGTTTCCTAGTGATTAGCATGCAAATTTTTTTATCTCATGAAAACACGCAGCGGAAAGGTAAAATTAAAACAAGTTTAATTTTATTCATGCTCGGGTCTAATCCTACAATCACCTACGGATCGTTTAACATGCTACGAAACAAATATTTTAGATCTAAAGATTAAAACAGAGAAGGAAGAATGATTACCTTAATCGCTATCCTTTCTTCTTACTCAGATCGGATCCGATGGATGTTCGGAGTTTCTATCGTAGCCACGAAGCGTCCGGCCTCTACTGGTATCCACACGGAGATGGTTTGATCGAAACACCAAGGCCATCGGAGTGCTAGTACCTTGCAGGCCTCGCTCCTTGGCTTGGATCTGAATCTCTTTTAGTTCTCGAAGAGGACAAACGCTACGTGAACCCTTATGCACAGATCTGACGCACAGATCTGACGAGATCTGAATAAGATGCCAAGAAGAAGAAGAACACTTCTTCTTCTCTTCCTCTCTCTCTAATCTTTCTCTCTCTTAGACCTTATCTATGGAGAAGAGGTGGGGCATTTGGATGAAGAAGGAAAAAGGGATGGCGTTGAGAGATGTCTTGTGGCTAGGAAGAGATTAGTGCACGCACACCCAAAAAAATCCTTACGCTACCTTATTTTTGTCATACAAAAATAATACTTCAATGCCCCATTCAGATCAGATTTGATTCCCTTCCATATTTGAATCGAATTCAAATAGGAAGTAGAGTCAAAAAGATAAAGAAAGTCCCAGAAAAGTGGGGCGCCAATAGTTGGTGCTCCTTTAGCCTTCATGCACGCAAAGGAGACAAGGGGGCGCATCTTCACAAGCCCCTCCTTTCTGACGTGAAATAAGAGAGAGAAGCCCAGTAACTTTGGGCTTAGGCACCTGTTTCAATCTGATTTCAAATTGAGTTTAATTCGAATCTGATTCGAATGAAATTCGAAAAGATTGTCAATCCTAATCTAATCAGGATTGAAATCCAAGTCCAATTTGGATAATTAAACCCAATTAGCCTTAAATTAAGTCAAACCCAATCAAATTAAATCTGATTTAAATTAATTAGAACTTGATCCATAATTTAATTAAGCCCAATTATAATGTAACACTTGTAATTAAGTTTTTTATGCTAACAATTAGCGGTTACTAAATATGTAACCCTTACATAATTAACAATTTCTTAATTTAAACCATCAATCCAATTGATAATTTGATTATGATCCAAGCCATTGATCAGGTCAAGCTCCTTTTATTTGTGACCCCTCAAGTTCTATTCTGTTTGCTAGTGAGACATGCCATGATCTCCATCACTGTATCACCAAATCTCCTTTCGATGGACAAGAATGATTCCAACTCAACCCAACAAGGATCGTTGATCCGAAAACCACCCTAGTGAGTTCTCACAATCCACCAGTGACGTCTAGCAGCATATAATGGCAACCCAGTGAACAAAAAAATCTGAAATCCTTGGTGTGGTTACCGTATGATCAAGTTCTTTTATCGAGAGTCCCGACATGATGCAGATCATAAAAACTCATCAAATCCTAAGCATCCATCATATGCCAAACTTAATTAGCTTGAGTTCAATCGTGAATCCTATGGAAACTCCTTTTCATTATCACGTTGCTGTGGCCACAAACTTAAGGACTCAACTACTAAGACCGATAGGTCCTCTATAAGTGCACTCCTACTCCTACAGCAAAGTTACTGCAGCCAACGAACACCACAAGACCCCAAATGGCTAAAGACCATATTTATGTGTTGTCAAACTATAGCAACCCCACTGTGAGCAGTCGAGGTACCGCAGGTCAAAAAACTACTCACACAATTACAGCATTGAGATAGTCACTGATGAGTGAGTAGATATTTAAATGACTTTTCATTCTTGATCACACTCAGTATCGTTGTTCCCTAACAACCACGTGCACTCTTGCTCCAGTGTCCCCATAATGTAGACTCAAGACCCATCTACCCAAAGAAAAGCGATCCGTGCACCAATCTTAGCAGATCAATCATCGTCCCCATGATAATCATCGATTGGGAGCAGTTTAGGAATTAATCTACAATGACACGTCTTAAATTCTTAATTCTTAAGAATGTGTCATTGACCATTAACTCTTAGGACGATTCTAGGACACATTACTCTAGAATAAAAATAAATACCCATTTTACTAATTTCTAAGATCAAGTACAAAAAATATATCCTGAAATTAATACAATATGTCAGCCAACAATTGGCTTTCCAGATCATACATCCAACAATCTCCAACTTGACCTAAAGCCAATTGCCTGCAAACCTAAGTCCCATCTTCTCAAGATGGACTTCAGTCTTCAGCTGGTTAAATGGCTTAGTCAATGGATCCACCACATTATCCATGGGATTTACTCTCTTCACCTTGACATCTTCCATGTCGAGGTAGTCACGTATTATTTGAAGCCACCTTTATATGTACTTGGTATTCTGGTGAGACCCAGGTTCCACTAGCTAAGGGCTATGATGCTGAAATTGTCACTATGATGACATCTCATGACATCAAATTGCGACAAAATTATTTGGACTAGAAGACCTTACCTAGCACTTTTGGAAACGGTGACTAACTCAGCTTCCATAGGACCTGTAATGATTGGTTATTTGGAATTCTTCCAATCTATTAATTTTCACATTGCACACATCCTGATGTAGACTCTCTACCATCAATGTCAGATGCTAAATCTGAATTTGTGTATCCTTAAACCCCCTTACACAAACCCTCTTCTAAAAATCAAAAATAAATTCTTAGTACTTCTCGAGTACTTAAGGATATTTTTCACAGCTATCTAATGTCGTACATCTGGATTCGACTGATATCTGCTCATGACACTCACAGCAAGATTATATCAAGTCGAGTATATAGCATCGCATTCATGAGGCTTCCTATAGCCGAAACATAGGGGATCTAGTTCATGAGCTAAATCTCCTCAGATGTGTTTAGACATCTTCTTGGAGAAACACATGCCTTGCCTAAGGAGTAAAAATCCTTTTTTGAAGTTTCTATGCTGAACCTCTTCAGCACCTCCTTTATGTACATTTTTTGTAATAGGCTTAGCATCCTTTTAGATCTATCTCTATACACCTTTATCCCAAGGATATAAGATGCTTCCCAAGATTTTTATGGAAAATTTCTTAGACAACCATATTTTAACCAAAATCAGTATGGAAACATCTTTCCTAATCAGAAGAATCTCATCCTCCCACTGACCCTCACATGGCTCTTTCATTCTTGATAAAATCAAACAATTTGATCACATCGAATAAACCAACTCCGAGATGCTTGTTTCAATCTATTGCAGCTTTCTTATCTTATGATCTCCATCACTGAAAGTGAAATCCAAAAGACTGCCCTTTATAGATATCTTTCTCAAGATATTCATTCAGAGAGGCAATTTTCACATCCATTATCTGATTCATAATCATGGTATGCCGCAAAATCAAGCAATGTCCGGATGGATTTTAGCATGGCTACAGACAAAATCTCCAGATAGTCAATGCTTTCTCATTGATTATAATTTTTCACCATAAGCCTCGCTTATAGATCTCTACCCATCCATCCGAACCTATCTTCCTTTTGTAGATCCTTAAGCATCCAATAGATACTATACTTTTTGGTGGATCTACTAAGGTCAGACTTAGCTGGAATGCATCAAGTCAATCTTTGACTTTATTGCTTCCATCCATTTCTCGAAATCAATGTCTAACATCACCTCATTATAAATTTTTGGGATCATCCCCATGTTCCCTATTTTCCATGAGGAGCATTTCCTCTACTTTGTCAGAATACCTTAAGTATCTTTCAAGAGGATGGAAAATCCTGCTCGATCTATGAGGTGGAAAAGGTCCTACACTAACTGGCTCAGATTGAATGGGTTCAGTTAGATCATCAGCTCGTTGTTCTTCAGAGACTCTCTTCGAGCTCAATTTTCTCTTACATCTTGGACAAACTATTTTCCAAGAACATAGTATGATGGGTCACAATCACATTGTGATCCACTAGGAAGTACATTTAGAACCCTAACAACTCTTTAGGATATCTTATAAAATAAGCCTTTACAAACCTAGCCTCTGACTTGTTTGCCTGTTGTCTTTCGGCATGGGCTGACAATTCCAAATCTTGAGATGATCAAGATTCGGTTTCTTACCATGCTACATCTCATATGGTGTGGTAGGAACGGATTTAGAGAGAACCCCATTCAATAGATTAAAGTATGTCCCTAAAGAAATAAGAGTTAGTGAGTAAACCTCATAATAGTCCGAACCATATCCAATAGGATCTTTTTCCTCCTCTTCGATACCCCATTAAGGTGTACTAGGAAGAGTCCATTATGAATCTATGCCGTTTTTCTTGAGATATATTAGAAACTCCTACTAAGGCATACAACTCTTCAATCTCATCGAAGAACCTTAAGGATTTTTTTAATTTTCTTCTTTACCTTGTACCTGAATTTTTTGAACTTTTCAATACTTCAAAACTTATGTCTCACACATGTACCCATACCATGAGAAATCAACAGTAAAGGCGATGAAGTAAAGAAAATCATCCCTAGCCAGCTCATCAAATGGGCTACTTACATCTGAATGTATTAGGAGAAGTATTTTAGTGGTCCTCTCCCCTAAATCCCACAAAGGGTAGTTTGGTCATTTTTTCTTAAAGACAGGATGCACAAACTGGGTATGACTCAGAACTCAGTGAGTCAAGGATCCCATCCTTTTTCAGTTTGTATATCCTGTCCTCTCCAAAATGACCGAACCTGAAGTACCACCTATACTCATGATTTATCTCATCCTTAGATCTCTCATATCCTACGGCACTCACTATTTACTCGAATGCATCAGTATGCAAACAGATCTGACATACCTTCACAAGGTGTGTCCCCCTTCTTCTTTAAGCTATCCAGGTAAAAGGATAATTCCTCTCCGAGTGGCCGTCAACACTGCAGTGGAAACACTTTCCCTTGCATGACTCCTCGAGAAGATCCTTCTTTGGCTCATTCTCCCGTAGACCTCTTGTTCCAACAAACTCTCTCTTGTAACTAGATGCCATTCTACAACAAGAACATAGCCTCTTGAACTTTTCAAGGTCCTCTAAGTAATCACCAACATGTTCGCAATTTCTGTAATGTGCTATCAATCTTGTTCATATAGTAGTTTACAATAAACTGACCAAATGAACTACTAAGGGACCGTTACATCAAATACACTTGCAGCTCCTTAAGCATGGTCATCTCGAGTTTCTCAAACTCTTTCAAACCCTTAATCATTGACAAATAATGATCATGAATGGACTGCCCAAGCGTAGTCTGACTCTGCTCACCATACAACTCTTGCAGGTGAGTTATCATAGCCCTAAAGTTTTGATGTCCTCATGCTAGGCCTTGAGGCCAAGATATAGCACCTAACCAAATTGCCATCATTCGTCCATTTATCAAGCACTGAATATTTCAACGATTGGATGGTTTAGTAATATAGGAAAATCCTGGTCTAAAACATACCCTAACTTTTTCTGAATTCAAAACTATTCTAAAGTTCCTAAGCCAGTCGATTGTAGTTCATCCCAGTTAATCGATTGAACCCTATAATTCGAACTAAGGGGTTTGAAGCTGAGTTATGAACTGAAGAAAGAAAAGGATTTTAATTAGATGTTTGTACTTAATCACTATATGTTATAAGGACTTTAAGAAATAAATTAGACTCCCACTATTATCATGGATCTCTCACACTCCCCGTGGAGATGCGAAAACCCTTACGTGACTAGGGTTACTAGTGGGTACTGCGGTCCCACCAATATGCATGCACCTCACCATGCTCGATTATTGGGCTATGCTATACAATGAGTGGACAACTATTGTCCAATGCTTCTCAAATATGATGCAGCGATTGGTCTCTAAGTCATGGAGCCTCAACATGCCCGTTTATTGGCCCAATCCTTAGTTAAGTCAGACCCACCATTCAATGCATAGGTAAATCCATCATTAGGTCCCTCAACGTGTCCGTTTATTAGGCCTAACCCCATCAATACCTAGCAACATCTCATGTTAATAGGGTGGTTGCGTCTTTCCGATGCAATTGAACCACTATAACCAGTCAAGAACAATCAACACCAGTAGGACGCTCGCACTCCCACAACAATGGAAGACCATTAGACTTAATATTTGTGGGGAGGTTTTGATTTAGGTCTCTTCTACATAGTCATATACATCTCATGTAAATGACTGGTCTAGTTCAGATCAACACATCTCATGTCTAACTAACAAAATTTAAGTCAGCACATCTCATGTCTGATTAACCTAATTTAGGTGAGCACATCTTATGTCTGATTAATCTGATTTAAGTCAGCACATCTCATGTCTGACTAACCTGATTTAGGTCAACACATCTCATATCTGACTAACCTAATTTAGATCAGCACATCTCATATCTGGCTGATCAGGTTTAAATCAGCACAATCTCATGTCTGACGATCCTAGTCAGCATGGGTGAACACGAATGACCAAGCAATCTTATTCAAAACTTAATCGACTAAGTTGGCCAGGTAAGTGAGATCGATGGAAGGGTTCGCTGATGCTTGCCTTAAACACCATCGGAATGGCCAGATAAGCATGCTCCTAATTAAAAACCACTGATCGAGTCTTGCCTTAGACACCAATTGGTCAATTAAAATTGAATAGGTCAACCCAATTATTCGAGCTCGATCCATTGAGCCAATTCGGTCTTAAGTCAATCAATTCACATCAAAATATAAATCGATGCGACCAACTACAACTCAGCTCGATCTTGAGCCTCTTTGATCTAATCCTAATCAACAATTGATTAGATTCGATCAATAGCTCAAAATCGGCAATGGGTTGTAACTTGATCTAATCAATGACCTTAATTGTAGTTCAATCATTAGACCTAATTGTTCAACCCATACCCTCATGCATAACTTAAAATTCAGATGCTAAAAACAATTTTTAGATTGGGTTTAAGTGCATAAATTAATGGTTTATGATCTCGAAATAATTTCAGACCTAAACCTAATATCATATATCACATATATGGTTATTTTAGATCAAAAATTAAGTATCACATATCGCATATATGAAAATTCAGATCTAAAACTAACCAACCACATATCATATACATGCAAATCAGATCTAAAAAAATATTAAAACTAATTGAAAACACCTTTTCAAGACCATTTAACATCTTAAATTCAGATCTAACAATTTAGGATTAACTTGTTTTGGAAATGATTTTTAAAACTGATAAATTTTTCGCAGTTCTTCCTCTTGATTCATGCAAGTACCTCTTCCACTATAGTCCTTTATGGCAGGACGGCCTTTATCATGGATCTCAAAGAGAACTAGGCTACTAGGTTTTTAATTCTACACTAACATACCATATATGCATGTAAAATTCAGATCTATGTATCATATACATGAAATCAGATTTCAGATCTTATTTAAATCAGCAAATCATAAATAAATATCTTTAAAATCTGAAACTAACTTTCAGATCTAAAAAAAAATCAGATCTGAATTTATTTCATACATGTTAAAAACCCGTGGCTCTGATACCACTCTTGGGTTTCCTGATGATTAGCAAGCAGATTTTTTTTATCTCATGAAAATACACAACGAAAAGGTAAAATTAAAATAATTTTAATTTTATTCATGCTCGAATCTAATCCTACAATCACCTAGGAATCGTTTTACATGCTTTGAAATAAATATTTCAGATCTGAAAATTAAAATAGAGAAGGAAGAATGATTACCTTAATTGCTATCCTTTCTTCTTACTCGGATCAGATCCGGCGGATGTCCGAGGTTTCTATCATAGCCGGGCAGAAGCCCGGCCTCTGCTGGTATCCACACGAAAACGGTCTGATCGAAGCATCAAGGCCACTGGAGTGCTAGACCTTGCAGGCGTTGCTCCTTGGCTTGGATCTGAATCGCTTCTTCTAGATCTCGAAGAGGACAAAGGCTGCGCGAACCCCTACGTGTAAATCTAATGGGATCTGAACAGGATGCCAAGAAGAGGAAGAAGAACCCTTCTTCTCTTCCTCTCACTCTAATCTTTCTCTCTCAAATCTTATTTATGGAGAAAAGGTGGAGCGTTGGGATGCAGAAGCAAAAAGGGATGGCATTGACAGATGTCTTGCAGCTAGGAAGAGATCAGCGCACGCACACCCAAAAAAAATCCTCACGCTACCTTATTTTTGTCGCACAAAAATAATACTTTAACACCCCATTCAGATCAAATTTGATTTCCTTCCATATTTGAATCGAATTCAAATAGGAAGTAGAGTCAAAAAGGGAGAGAGAGTCTTAAAAAGGTGGGGCGCCAATAGAAAGTAAAGTCAAAAATGGAGAGAAAGTCCAAGAAAGGTGGGGCGCCAATAGGGAGAGAGAGTCTCAGAAAGGTGGGGCGCCAATAGAAAGTAGAGTCAAAAATGGAGAGAGAGTCCCAGAAAGGTGGGGCGCCAACTATTGGTGCCCCTTTAGCCTTCCCACGTGCAAGGGAGAAAGGGGGGCGCGTCTTCACGCACGCCTACCTCTTTCTGATGTGAATAAGAGAGAGAAGCCCAGTAACTTTGGGCTTAGGCATCTTTTCAATCTGATTTCAAATTGGGTTTAATTCGAATCCATTTCGAACCCGATTCAAATCAAATTCGAAAAGACTGACAATCCTAATCTAATCAAGATTGAAATCTAAATCCAACTTAGATAATTAAATTCAATTAGCCTTAAATTAAGTCAAGCTCAATTAAATTAAATCTGATTTAAATTAATTAAAATTTGATCCATAATTTAATTAAGCCCAATTACAATGCAACACTTGCAATTAAGTCACTTATGCTAACAATTAGCAGTTACTAAATATGTAACCCTTACATAATTAGCAGTTTCTTAATTCAAACTACCAATCCAATTAATAATTTGATTATGATCCAAACAATTGATCAGGTCAAGCTCAAGCTCCTTTTGTATATGACCTCTCAGATTCTATTCTGTCTAGTAATGAGACATATCGTGATCTCCATCACAGTATTATCGAAACTTCTTTCGATGGATAAGAACGATTCCAACTCAATCCAACAAAAATCGTTGATCCGAAAATAATCCTAGTGAGTTCTCATAATCCACCAATGATGCCTAGTAGCATGTAATGGCAATCCAACATAATAGAAAAATCTGAACCCTTAAGTGTAGTTACCGTGTGATCAAATTCTTCTATCGAGAGTCCCGACAGGATGCAGATCATGAAAACTCGTCCAACTCTAAGCATCCGTCATATACCAGACTTAATTAGCTTGAGTCCAATCGTGAATCTCATAAAAATTCCTTTTCATTATCACACTGTTGTGGCCACAGACTTAAGGATAGCCTCTTAGGTCGCATAAGACTACTCCTCAACTACTAAGACCGAGAGATCCCTTATAAGTGCAGTCCTACTCCAACAGCGAACTTACTGCAGCCAACGAACACCATAAGACCTCGAATGGCTAGGGATCATGTTTGTATTGTCAAACTACAGCAATCCCAATGTGAGCAGTCGAGGCACCACAGATCAAAGAACTACTCATACAACTACAGCATGAAGATAGTCACTGACGAACGAGTAGATATCCAAGTGACTTTTCGTTTTTGATTGCATTCAGTACCGTTGTTCTCTAACAACCACCTGCACTCTCGCTCCAGTATCCCCACATTATAGACTCAAGATTCATCTACCCAAAGGAAAGCAATCCATGTACCAATCCATGTACCAATCTCATCGATTGGGAGCAATTTAGGAATTAATCTATAATGACACGTGTCTTAAATTTTTAACTCTTGAAAATATATCATTGACCTTTAACTCCTCGAATGATTCTAGGACACATTACTCTAGAATAGACATAATTGCCCATTTTATTAATTTTTAAGATCAAGTACAAAAAATATATCCTAAAATTAATACAATGTGTCAGCCAACAATTGGCTTTCCAGATCATACATCCAACACTTGGGCAAGGCGACTGTCATATCAACAAAAATTTGAATAGTATACCTTGTTTTTCGCACAAATTAATAATGGACCGACTGACGTCTCCTGCACGCCAACAAAATCATGCCAAATTTCGATCATCAAACGATTGGATAGGTTGGTATCCGAACGGTTTTGATCTTCTACACCTATAAAAGAAGATGATGTTTCCTGTCTTTTTCTTTCATGTTTCCAGACTCTTCCAAGCTTTTTCTTTCTCTCTCCTAGTTCTCTTCCTCGTTTCGAGAGCTTGTCCGATCACCGACGGCTCCACTTTGGATCACTACCCTTGTTTCTTGCAGAATCACTGTCTTCGTCTCTTGTATCGAGTCGCTGCAGGTTGATCTCCTTCTCTTATTTTATTTTTCTTTTGTTTCTTTAGTCCGATCGCCCTTCTGTTTTGTTTTTCTTTCTTTACGTCTCCTAATGGCGGGTTCCAAGAGTCTCACTGAGAACTGATCTTCTGAGTCATCTTCCTCTTTTGGGGAAGCTCCTGTCAGTGTGGGCGAAGGGCGTGGTATTACACCCCCTTTCGTTCCTAATACAATCGGATCCAGATTGGGCACAAAGGATTTGGGCGTCATCCGTGCTCGATATGGGATCTCGACTACCTTCGAGTGAGTCTCTTAGGCCAAGTGGTAGAGTCGGCAATCCTCCCTCAGGTAGGATCAACCTGTATGAAGAGGCTTTTAAAGTCAGACTTAGACTTCCTATCCATCCCTTCATTGTCGAGCTCTTCCATTTTTTTTATCTTTCTTTTTGTTCTATCATCCCTAACTCCTTCCATTTCATCATCGGTTTTCTTTTTCTCCATTCTAAAATTGGAGTCCAACATTCTCTCTCTTTTTCGATCATTCTATACTGCAAAGAGGCATACCGATGATTGATGGTACGTCTCTCTTCTAAGAGGTCTCTGCTTGATAAAAAGGGCTCCTTCGGTGCATGGTCGGAAGGATCGGTTTTTTTTTTTGTTTCGAGTCCTGCAGAAGATTGGAGATTTTTATACTAGGATTGGCCAACGAATTCTGCCTTCCGGATCCCGACGCTTGGAGATGAAGACTTAGAGCACTCCGCAATCTTAAAGGGATATAGAGTTCCCCTATTAAAGGAGTTGTTATCAGAGCAAGCTCTCTTCAATGCTGGCATCAGTCCAGTTGACCCCAAAGATGAGGATTTCTCCAATCTTCCCGTTGCTTGTTCTTCTTATTTTTACAGATGCTAACTCCTCTATTGCAGAAATGAAGTCTGAAGAAGTGAAAAGACTATTAAGAGATTCGTCGAAGAGGAAGGTGCCCTCTTCGTTCACCGATGCTCAGAAAAAGTCCAAGACTTCGAGCGAAAGTAGCAAAAAAGTGGTCCCCCGAACTTCAGCTCTGGAGGGGGCTATTTTGGTTTCTCCCCTTCAAACTCCACCCCCGAAGCCAGTTGCGCTCCCTGCCCCCTAGACCGATTCAACCCAGACGAAGTCAGACTCAATCGAGAGGTCAAAGGACCAAAGACAAGGTTCAGGTTCATCATCCACCAAGGACATTTTCGACAATTGGAAGACTACCCACAGTATCTTCCAGAATATTCTTTTTGATTTCGGCCTGAAAAAGGTCAAAAGAGAGAGAGCTGCATGAGGCAGAAGAGGCGGATGGTTTCCTCCATTGTACGAGTAAGCTCGCCCTCATTTCTGCCTTTCCTCCCCCCCTTTTTTCTGATCTCTTGCTCTGTGGGTACAGATGGGTCACTACGTTGCAGCCCTCATAAACAGGATAGGTGAGGCCGAGGGGGAACTGATCAAAATGTTAGAAAATCGGATAGGCAGTATGTGTAGATTTCAAAACTTTTTTGAAAACGCAGCGGAAAACAAAATGAGTTAAACCCTTTAACCCCACATGCATAAGATCAAATCTTAATCCTACCCAAGCCCAGAAGAAAAACACATATATAATCTGAAATTTAGAGATAAGTATGAGATCGGATCTCTATACCTTAGCACAAGTAAATATTCACCGCTTTCGATGATCACAGATTCGTAAATACTAGAGCCGCACCATGTCCGACCTCTATGGATATCCATCAGGATCAATCTCGAACTGATCTCCTCGTAGTAGAATCTTCTTCCAAGAAGAACCTTAGCCTTGAGATCTTAGATCAACATCTTGATCTGGACTACGGGATCAACTCTTTGATCTGCAGCCTTCTTCTTCTTCTCCTCGTTCTTCGCTCTTAAAGACAAACACCGCTACCTCTTGGCGTGTGGAAAGGGGGACGCCTAACCCTTGGGCGTGGAAGAGAACAGAGGGAGGAGAGGCGTGGAGAAGAGAGAGAGAGAGAGAGAGATTTGTTTCACAAAAACTCTATTACTAAGAAACCCTAGAGACATTTTCTTTATATAGGCACTACCCTGACTCATAATAGGAACCCAATTATCTTAAAAAGGTAAATCCTTATCTCATAAGAATCCTCTACCTTTTTAATCTAATTTATTACAATTAAAATCAGATATAATTGGTATATAATCAGCCCCTTTAGGTAGGTACAAGGGGCGCCCTATCTCTATAGGGTCAGTAGTTTGAGGGTCGATAGTTTGGGGCGCCAACACTTGGCGGCCCTTAAGGGGTTTCTTGCCAAATGAGAGAAGGCGTGGCCCCACTCTCTCCCCCACGCCAAACCTCAAGAAGAGGGCGAGCCCCACTTGCCAAATCCAAGAGGTTGGCGCCTCTTGATCTTACCAAAATGAGAAGATTGCATCTCCCATCTTTTCATCTATTCCACATGCACACTTAGAGATAATTAGGAGATAAACAAGAGATAATGTTAGGATAATTATGCCAACTAATTGACTTAATCAAATCCTCTTAGGCTCACAATTAAGAGCCTAATTAAACCCAAATGAATTTAGATTAGGTTCAAGGCTATGGACTTGATCAAATCGAAGTCCCAAGAAGAATTAGGTTTAACCATATGCTTGAGTCAAACTCAATTTAATCCTAATCTAATTAGGATTTAATGCACCCATGAAGAGGAGAATTCCTAGTCCAAATAGGAACTCAAATACTCTTGTTTAGATCCTAATCTAATTAGGAATTAAGTCAAACCCAATCCTAATTCAACAAGAAATTATTCACCCATACGATTTGGTTATCTCATAACCCAATTAGATTTGATCAAATCAAACCCATGTCAAGTCAAATTAAGTCTAATTTAATTAGACTTAATGTATGCCCCATTGCTCAAATCAAATTGAGCCAATTAGCAATCCAATTGCTAATTAATCCTCCTATAACTCACTAACTCTTTAGTGAGTTATTAATTATAACTTTTGCATTGGATTAATCATCAGTCAAATTGATAATCAAATCCTATCATGATTCATAATCGTAATTCAACCATCTGATCAGTCAAAAGTCTCTTTGTGTGTGATCCCATAGGTTCTATTCTGTCTGGTAGTGAGATATATTGTGATCCCTATCACAATATCATCAAAACACTTTTTAATAGGTTGGAACTATTCCAACTCTGCCCACCAAAGATTATCGATCATCGAGATGATGCTCGTAGGTCTCACAATCCACCAGTGACATCTAGCAATATGTAGTGGCAACCCAACAGAATAAAAGATGATGAACCTCTAGGTGCAGTTAACGTATGATAGTCCCTCTATCGTGAGTCCCGACCAAACGACAGATCATAGTGAATCATCAAATCTCATCATCGATCATATGATAGATTCAATCAGCTCGAGTCCATATATGATTCTCATGGAAACTCTCTTCCATTAATCACACTGCTATGGCCATAGACTTAAGGACTCAGCTTTTTAAATCTCATAAGACTACTCCTTTCTGCTAAGATCGATAGATTCCATTTAGATGCACATCCTACTCCTACAGTGGATCAATTGTCGTCAACATCCACTACAAAGACTCATTGAGTCAATATTTATGTGTAGTCAAACAACAACAACCTCACTACGAGCAGCTATAGCACTGCAGGTCAAAAGACCAGTCATACAACTGCAGCATCGAAAAAGACACTCACAAGTGAGCAAACATCCATGTGACTTCTCGTGTTGGTCACGCTCAGTGCTAGTTGTTCTCTAACAACCACCTGCACTCTCGCTCCAGTGTCACTACACCGCAAACTGGAGACTCATCTGCCCGAAGAAAGTGATCCGTGCATAGTCTATCTAGATCAATCACCATCCCCATGATGATCCTATGATCAGGAGCTATTTAGGAATTAACCATCAATGACACGTCTCAAATTCTCAACTCTTTGAGAATGTGTCATCATCTTGTTAATCCCTTGGATGATTCATGGACACATAAAACATGAATGGTAATATAAATGCCCATAAAGTACCAAAACATGTCCTAGAAATATGATATATATCAGCCAAGATTGACTTCTAAAACATACATCCAACAATCTTCCACTTGCACTAAAGCCAATCTGCCATATACTAAGCCCCATCTTCACAAGACAGACTTTAGTCTTCAGCTAGCTAAATGACTTACCAATGAGTTATCCACATCTCATGTAGAATTTGCTCTCTACACCTCTCTGTATTTCTACTTGAGGTAGTCGCGTATTCTGTTGCTCTATATGCTTGGATATCTAGTGAGACCTAGGCTCCTTATCAAGGGCTATGGTGCCATTGTCTTTGCAGTATAGTGTCATAGCATCTGATGATATGATATCCAGTTCTGAAACTAACATTAGAACCAGAATGCATCCTACACATCTATAGTGTACTCAGCTTCC
The DNA here is from genome assembly GCF_000442705.2 of Elaeis guineensis. Lineage (NCBI taxonomy): Eukaryota > Viridiplantae > Streptophyta > Magnoliopsida > Arecales > Arecaceae > Elaeis > Elaeis guineensis. The sequence goes on along the minus strand of NC_025995.2, from coordinate 55,225,503 downwards.
ATCGATCTATTACTTGGAACCCTTCCAAGATATCGACATGATTACACCGATGATGTAGACATTCTACCATCAATATCCGACATAAAATCTGAATTGGTGTATCCTCTCACTCCTAGCTTTGATCTTTCTCCAAATTAAAAATAAATCCTTAGTTTTTAATTACTTCAGGATGTTTTCATAGCAATCCAGCACTCTCAGTCTGGATACAACTGATATCTACTCGTGACATTCACAATATTGATTATATCAGTTCAAGTACATTACATGGCATACATCTATGCCCAAGAGTAGCAGACCCCTCTCTGAGATTTCTATGCTAAACCCTTTTAGCATCTAGTCTCTGTACTTTATCTGTAAAAACACAAGCATCCAATTGCATCTATCTCTATAGATCTTTATATTTTCAGAATATAAGACGCTTGCTTTATGTCTTTCATTGAGAATTCTATATGCAACTAAATTTTAACCGATGTCGATATTGGACACTCTCACTGACCCTTTTAAGAACACATAATTCATCATTTCTGATCAAACAATTTGATCATATCATCGAAATGAATGTTCCAACTCCAAGATTATCATGGACTTTGTGATCTCCTATCACGAGAAGTGAAATCCATAAGTTACTCCATATAGAAATCTTCAAAAGAGATCTAGTCAGGAAAGCTATTTCACATTCTTTTCTTGAAGTTGATGTCTAACATCGCCTCGTTGTAGGTTCTGAGATCATCTCTATGTTTCCTATCTCCCATGAGAAATGATTTTTCTCTACATCCTTTGTTAAGCATATCCAAGTACCTTTCAAAAGAATAGGAGATCCTACCATATGTATAAGGTGGACTATATGCATACTAGCTCATCATGAATCAGTTCTTTAGGTTCTATGGTTCGCTGCTCTTCAGAGACACTCTTCGAGCTAGACTTTCCTCCGACTGCTTCATCTTGGTTAAACAATTTTCTAAAAAGATAGCATGTTGAATCACAATTACATTGTAATCTTTTCAGAAGAAAAGTAGTACCCCAAACTCTTTTAAGATAAGCTTTATAGACCTATCCTCTAACACATCCACCTCTATCCTTGACACAGGCTGGACATCCTTGGATCTCGAAATAACCAAGATTTAATTCTCACCATGCCACATCTGATACAGTGTGGTAGAAACAGATTTAAAGAGAACCCAATTCCATAGAAATAAAGTATGTCCCTAAAGAAACATAATAAATCAATGAAGTTCATCATAGATCGAACTATATCTTATATAATCCATTGACTCTTCTTAATTATCTCGTTAAGCTGAGATATACTAAGAGGGATCCAATATGAAACTTATGCCATTTTATAAGATAACCGAAAAATTTCTTTTATTGGTATTGCATCCTCGATCTGATTGAAGTATCTTTAAGAATTTTTTGATTTGCTTCTCTACTTTACATCTGAATTCTTTGAACCTTTCAAAAAATTTAAGATTTGTTTCTCATATACTTACCCATACCATGACTGATAATCAATAAAGATAACGAAGTAGAGACAACTCCCTTTGTTAGCTCATCATATAGGTTACACACATCAAATGTGTACTAGGATAAGTATCTCAGTGGTCCTTTTCTTTTTGTCCCACAAGAGTAGCTTGATCATTTTTCTTCAAAGAGATGATGCATAAACTAGATATGACTCAACAGTCAATAAGCCCAAAAGCCCATATTTCTCCAGTCTGTTAATCATTTCTTCTCCGATACAACCTAGCCTAAGGTTCCACATATACTTAAGATTTATCTCAACTCTGGATCTCTCAAATCCAATGGCATTCACTGCTTGCTCAATTAAGTTCACAGATGCATCACCATGCAAATGATAGAGACTGTCTCTAAGAACTAAATCCAAACGATGATCGTAAAGGATAAATACCCATGATCACAGCAGCAACTGTTGTCCTATTGCCAATTTCAAGGGTTACTTCCTCAACCCTCTACCTTCCCATAGACTCTATATAAAAAACACTAGAGTCAAACTCAACTGGGAGAAGAGAAAATCATAAGGATAATATTGAGCAATTTCAACAAGCCTGCTTAAGGCGTGTTCTTGTTTCTTTAGACTCTCCAGGTATTTATCTCTGAACTCTTTCAAGGTTCTTTTGTTACCAACACTCTGACCAATTCAAATAAGATGCCAAGATGGTCATTCATATGGTAGTTTACCATAAACTATCTATATAAACTAAACAAAGATCGCAAGATTAAATCCACAAGCAATTCCTTGTGCATGGTCATGTCAAGCCTTTGAGCTCCTTAATGTCCTTGATCATTATCAAATAACGATCATAGACTGACTGCCCATCATGCATCTCATGCGCTGTGCGACTCTGATCACCTCACAATACTTGTAGATGAATCAATGTGTCCTTGACAGTGTACATGTGCTAATGCATACGTTGGACTTCATCTAACATGGACTTCAACATATAGCACTTATCTTTATTATCATTGTCTATCCACTCATCAAGTATAGCTCGTTGACTTTGGATCGGACAGGTTGTTAACTTCAGAATAGCCTGGTAGAGTATATTGCTTAATTTTCTAAAACTTAAGAACGATTCTTAGCTTTGTGAGCCAGTCTATGTAATTGATTTCGGTTAATGGGTTGATATCTAGGATTTAAGCTAGAGGGTTGGAAGCTGACACAATAAACATCAGAGAGCAAAAATTATAATTGAATGTTTGTACTTTATTTAATAATTTATTCTAGGAACTTTTAGATGCAAAAAGAGACTCATTATTTTATCAGATCTCCCACTCTTTGAATGGAGAAACAAAAATCCTAACACGACAACTGAATTTCTAGTGGGTGCTGCGGTCCCACCGATACCATGCACCTCACCTAACAGTTATTGATAACACGCACACCGATGCGTGGACAACTCTTTGCCTAAATGCTTCTCCAAGCATGTTGCAGCTACTTGGTCTCTAAGTCATGTGGACTCACCTAACAGTTATTGTCTGCACTCCTTAGTTAAGTCAGACTCACCATTCACAAGTAGGTGCAAAGTCGTCATTGAGTCCCTCACCTAACGGTTATTGGGCCCAATCCCATCTTTATCCTGGAGCAACTCTTTGCTAATAGAATGGTTGCGTGATCCCAATGCAACTGAACCACTATGACCAGTCGAGAACAATCAACATCGTAGCACGCCCGCACATCTACAACGGTGGAAGATCATTAGATTTAATATTTATGAAAAAGTTTGGATTTAGGTCTCTTCTAATCGGTCATCACATGATTGATCTAATTGGCATGGACTAAATCAAACCGTCAAGCAACCATATTTGAGACTCAATTTTTCAAATTGACCAAATAAGTGGAGATTGGTGGGGGTCCCTCCGTTGCTTTTCTTAGACACCAATAAATTAGCCAAATCAACGAACGAAACCAATTAAATAACCGTCTTTCAATTACTTGCCTTAGACACCAATTAGTTAATTGGTCCGAATAGGTTAGCTTAGGTGAATCAGATTCGAGCCAAGAACCGAATTAGGTCCTTAGATTAATCGATTCTACATATGGATGTCAATTGAGTCGATCAACCACAATTGTATGATCTTAAGCTCTATTGACCTCATCTTAATCAACACTTGACTCGGTTTGATCAACTGCTAAATCAATTTTAACCCATTATATTTAAATCAGAAATCCTAGATGTAATTCAAATACATGACCTAATTTGATCTATCCATGATCAATCCTTCATGCACAAACATTAATTTCATATCTTAAATCTAAATTTTCAGACCTAAATTCTTTGCATGAAAAGTATGTTTGATCTTGAAACAATTTTCAGACCATACATACAAACATATATCATATACATAAGTTCAGGTCATAGAAACAAATTTCAGTCCTAAATATATTTTCATATATCATATATACGAATCAAAATATATCTCGAAACTCTTTTCAGATCTAAATAATAAAACATACATCACATATATGCTGAAAAATCAGATCTAAAATTTTATTTTAATTAAAAATTTTAATATCATTTTAAGACAACCATACAGCATAACAAGTTATGCCGGGACAACCTTATGTCAAAACGGCATCAAAAACTTTAAGATCTGAAATTTTTTTCTACAGATTTCAGATCTAAATCCTAATCTCATGCATATAACATGGCTCTGATACTACTGTTGGAGTTTCATAGTTTCATGCATGCAAAAATTTTTCAAAATGAGTATACAGCAAAATTTAAAAAATTCAGATTAAATCTAATTTAATCTAAACATGCATAAGATCAAATCTTAAAACCATAAACAGGATCGACATATGTGAGATAGGATTCAGATACAAAAATCCAATAAAGAAAAATAAATAAACTTCGTACCTGACACAAGTCGATCCACACCGCGAACTAATGATCATGGATATCTTCCGAAGGTCCTTTTAAGCCGCACAAGTATCCGACCTCTACGGATATCCACACGAAACTTCGATCTGATTAGAAGCTTTTGATCTCACTGGGGTGCTAGCTCTCTTGCAGAGATCGCATCTTGACGGTTGAAAAGTCTTCTTTTCTCTCAAGACAATCTTAGAGAAGATGAAGAAAATAGGAGGATGTTGATCTCTACGCTAGAGATCACGAGAATCTTTTCTTCTCTTTTCTTCCTAAAATCTATGCATCAAATTTCTACGCTAGAGATGTAAAAATTTTTGTCCAACTCTTGGACAAAGAGGAGAGAAAAACTCATGTCCAAACTAGGACAAAAGAGAGAGAGAAGAGGCTCCAACAACCAACCTTTGGTTGTTGGTAAGAAAGAAGGGATTAGAACAAATATACCTCACGCCATCTTGAAGCCGCGCCCTCTCTTTCCTTCTTTATTTTTCTCACGCATGCCCCCTAGTTTTTGGCATCTCAAAACTGATCACATCAGCCATCTTAACCATCCCATAAGACCCACGTTTAAATAGGCAAAAGGGATAAGGAGATAAAAGTCCAAACCACTTAGGACTCTACCATATAATGCCACCCACCTTAATTTTGTGCGCCCTCATATCTCATGGGAGAAAGGAGTTTTAGGAGAGCCTTCTTACACGCAAAAGAGGGAAGAACGTGGAGAATTTTTGGCGTCCAAAAAATCTGGTTGGCGTGTGACTTGGTTGGCGCATGAAACGAGTTTTAAGATTTTAGGACTCTTCTTTAGGTGGCTGATTTAAATCAATTTAAACTCTAACCAATTCTAATCATATTAGAAATTGATTAGACCCAAATAGATTGGAATCTAAATCTGATTAGGAGCCCAAACTATTTAGATTAGATGTCACCTAATTAGAGGAGTCCTAATCTTTTTGGACTCTCTCTTGGTGCTTGAGTCAAACTTAATTTAATTCTAATCTAATTAGGATTTAGTGCACCCATGAAAAGAAGAATTCCTAATCCAAATAGAAACTCAAGCACTCTTATTTAGATCCTAGTCTAATTAGGAATTAAGTCAAACCTAAATCCTAATTCAACAAGAAATTATTCTCCCATGCGATTTGGTTATCTCATAACCCAATTAGGCTTGATCAAATCAAACCCATGTCAAGTCAAATTAAGTCTAATTTAATTAGACTTGATGCAAATCCCATTGCTCAATCAAATTGAGCCAATTAGCAATCCAATTGCTAATTAATCCTCCTATAACTCACTAACTCTTTAGCGAGTTACTTAATTACAACTTTTGCATTGGATTAATCATCAATCAAATTGATAATCAAATCCTATCATGATTCATAATCGTAATTCAACCATCTGATCAGTCAAAAGCCTTTGTGTGTAACCCCATAGGTTCTATTATGTTTGGTAATGAGATATATTGTGATCTCTATCACAATATCATCAAAACTCCTTTCAATGGGTTGAAACCATTCCAACTCTACCCACCAAGGATCATCGATCATCGAAATGATATTCGTGGGTCTCACAATCCACTAGTGACACCTAGTAGTATATAGTGACAACCCAGCAGAATAAAAGGTAATGAACCTCTAGGTGCAGTTAACGTATGATACAGTCCCTCTATCATGAATCCCGACCAGATGACAAGTCATGGATGAATCATCAAACCTCATCATCGGTCATATAATAGATTCAATCAGCTCGAGTCCATGTATGATTCTCATGAAAACTCTTTTCCATTAATCACACTGCTATGGCCATAAACTTAAGGACTCAGCTTCTTAAATCTCATAAGACTACTTTCTTCTGCTAGGATCGATAGATTCCATCTATATGCACACCCTACTCCTACAGTAGACCAACTGTCGCCAACATCCACTACAAAGACTCATTGAGTCAATGTTTATGCGTAGTCAAACTCCAGCAGCCTCACTGCGAGCAGCTGTAGCACCGCAGGTCAAAAGATCAGTCATACAGTTGCAACATCGAGAAAGTCACTAACGAGTGAGCAGACATCCATGTAACTTCTCGTGTTGGTCATGCTCAGTGCTAGTTGTTCTCTAACAACCATTTGTACTTTCGCTTCAGTGTCACTATACTGCAGACTTGAGACTCATCTATCCGAAGGAAGTGATCCGTGCATTGGTCTATCTGGATCAATCACCATCCCCATGATGATCTTATGACCAGGAGCAATTTAAGAATTAACCATTAATGACACATGTCTCAAATTCTCAACTCTTTGAGAATATGTGTCATCATCTTGTTAATCCTTTGAATGATTCATCGACACAAAACATGAATGGTAATATAAATGCCCATAAAGTACAAAAACATATCCTAAAAATATGATATACGTCAGCCAAGATTGACTTCTAAAACATACATCCAACAGAAGGCACCCGCATCTCTACAACGATGGAAGACCTCTAGACTTAATATTTAATGAGGAGATTTAGGTTTAGGTCTCTTCTAAATCAGCAGATCTGATATCCGACTGATTAAATTCAGATTAGCACATCAACATGTCTAACCAGCCTAGTCAGCATGGGTGAACTCGAGTCAACAAGTAACCTAACATCAAACTGAATCTCCCAAGATGGCCAGGTAAGTTAAAAGATGTGTGGGGGTCCCCCTGTTGCTTTCCTTAGATACCAATCAAAATTAGCCAGATCAGACAATAGAACCAATTAAATAACCACCATCTAAATACTTGTCTTAGACACCAAATTGATCGATTAGAATCGATCAAGTTAACCTATTGAAATGGATCCGAACCACTGAGCCAAATTCGGTCTTGAGTCAATCAACTCACATCAAAATGTAAATTGATGCGACCAACTATAACTAAACTCGACTTTGAGCCCCTTTGATCTAATCCTAATCATCCATCGATTAGGTTCAATCAACTGCTCAAAATCGACAACGGGATCTAGCCTGATCTAATCAATTAGACCCTAATTGTAGGTTGATCATTTAGACTTAATTTGTTCAACCCATACCCATATGCAACAACATAATTTCATATCTAAAAATAATTTTTAGATTATATTTCATTGCATGCAATTAGTGGCTTATGATCTTGAAACTGTTTCAGATCTAAACCTAATTTCATATATCAAATATATGTAGTTTCAGATCTAAATTAAATATGCATCACATATACATTAAATTTCAGATCTAAAACTAAATTTACACATATCAAATACATATAAAACCAGATCTGGAATAATGATTAAAACATTTTGAAAACACCTTTTCAAAAACTGATTCACATCAAACTAGGATAACCTTTACATTATATGGAGTAAACTCTATATCAGGACAATCTTATATCAGCACAAAATTGATTTTAAATCATAAAAACTTTCAGATCTAATAGAAAAACCAGATCATATTTGTTTTCAAAAATCTGTGGCTCTGATACCACTCTTAGAAAATCGAATAGGCAACATGTGTAGATTTCAAAACTTTTTTGAAAATGCAGTGAAAAACAAAACGAATTAAACCCTTTAACCCCACATGCATTAGATCAAATCTTAATCCTACTCAAGCCCAGAAGAAAAACACATACAATGTGAAATTTAGAGACAAGTATGAGATCGGATCTCTATACCATAGCACGGGTAGATATTCATCACTTTAAATGATTATGGATTCGTAGATGCTAGAGCCGTACACGTGTCCGACCTCTACGAATATCCACCGGGATCAATCTCGAACTAATCTCCTCGTAGTAGAATCTTCTTTCAAGAAGAATCTTAGCCTTAAGATCTTAGATCAACACCTTGATCTGGACTGCGGGATCAACTCCTTGATCTGCAGCCTTCTTCTTCTCCTCGTTCTTCGCTCTTGAAGACAAATCACCACTACCACTTGGCATGTGGAAAGGGGGACGCCCAACCCTTGGGCATGGAAGAGAACAAAGGGAGAGGAGACGTGGAGGAGAGAGATTTGTTTCACAAAAACTCTGTTACTTAAAAATCCTAGAGACATTCTCCTTATATAGGCACTACCCTAACTCATAATAGAAACCCAATTATCTTAAAAAGGTAGATCCTTATCTCATAAGAATCCTCTACCTTTTTAATCTGATTTATTCCAATTAAAATCAGATATAATTGGTATATAATTAGCCCCTTTAGGTAGGTACAAGGGGTGCCCTATCTCTATAGGGCAGGTAGTTTGGGGCGCCAACACTTGATGCCACTTAAGGGGTTTCTTGCCAAATGAGAAGGGGCGTGGCCCCACCCTCTCTCCTCCATGCCAAACCTCGAGAAGGGGCCGAGCCCCACTTGCCAAATCCAGGAGGTTGGCACCCCCTGGTCTTGCTAAAAAGAGAAGATTGTACCTCCCATCTTTCCATCTATTTCACGTGCACACTTAGAGATAATTAGGAGGTAAAGAAGAGATAATATTAGGATAATTATGCCAACTAATTAATTTAATCAAATCTTTTTAGGCTCACAATTAAGAGTCCAATTAAACCCAAATGAATTTATGTTAGGTTCAAGACTATGGACTTGATCAAATCGAAGTTCCGAGAAGAATTAGGTTTAACCATGTACTAGCATGGTTCTCGTAAACCTAATATGGTTTCAATAAACCCTAACCCAATTAGAACTTCATAAGCCCAATTGGTAAATTCGAGATTAAATCTCTTAATCTGTGACCCCATAGGTTCCATTCTATCTGATAGTGAGATATATTGTGATCTCCATCACAATATCATCGAAACTCTTTTCGATAGATTGGAATATTTTTAATTCTAACATTCGAGGGTCATCGATCATCAAGACGATGCCCGATGAGTCTCACAATCCACCAGTGACACCTAGCAGTATGTAGTGGCAATCCAGTAGAATAAAAATACGAATCTCTAGGTACAGTTATGATTCAGTCCTTCTATCGTAAGTCCCAACTTGACGGAGGTCATAAAGAACTCGTCAGACCCCCATCGTCAGTCATATACAAGATTAGCCCAACTCGAGTTCATTTGTAAATTTCGTGAAAATTCTTTTTCAATATTCACACTTGCTTTGGCCAAAGACTTTCTGAACTCAGTCTCGCAAATCGCATAGAACTTCTCCTTTTCTACTAAGGTCGATAGATTCCATCTAGATGCATCCTACTCTAAACAGTGAACCTGAACCTACTGAAGCTAACATACACAACAAAGACCCGATGGCTAGAAACTAAGAGAACGTACAATCAAACTCAATAGCCTTGCTGTGAATAACCAATGACACTACAGGTTAAAGGACCACTCACACCATTGCAGCATCAAGAAGACCACTAACGAGTGAGTAGACATCCATGTGACTCTCGTGTTAGTCACACTCAGTGCAAGTTGTTCTCTAACCACCCACACCTTCACCCCAGTGTCTCTACACCGCAGACTTGAGACTCATCCCTCCACAAAGGAGAAAAACTATGCATCGATCTCAATTGGATTGATCACTGTCCTCCATGACGATCCTTTGATTGGAAGCATTTAGAAATTAATCACTAATTAATCTGTCTCAAATTCTTAACACTTTAAGAATATACAAGTCATCTTTATTAATTTCTAGGACAAATCATAGACACATAAACATGATTGGAATGGAAAAACCCTTTATTGATAATAAAAAGATTACAAGTACAAGTTTAAGCCCTGGAATTGCATAATGTGTCAGCTGGGCACAAATCCAACACAGCACATAAAAAGTGCGAGATGGTTGAAACTTTTGAACTTGAAGCCAAGTCAAAAGCGAAGGCCGCTGAAGTCGAAGTTGCCCGTCTGAAGACGGTGCTGAAGAAAGTCGAAGCCGATTTGGCTTCAGAGAAGGAAAGAAGACTTGGAGGCACAAGCCCAAGCCGTCGATGTTGAGAAAAAGACCAAGGATCAGACTGCCGAAGCCGAGCACGCAGCTATGGAAGCATTTCGTGCATCTGCCAGGTTTTCGAAGGAGAAATGCATCTTCAGTCAGGAAGCCTTCAATACCGACTTAGACATCTACCGTCGAAAGATGGCTGCACGCTTCTCGCACTTAGACTTGAGCTTCCTAGATCAGATAGCAGAGAAAGAGGAAAAAGGAGAAACTAAGGAAGAAGTTGTAGGAGATAGAGCTCCAAACGCCAAGACCACCGAAGGGAGCTTCGATGTTGCTTCACCCCTGGAGGATGTGCCTGCATACGTTCCTGCCAAAGCCGCACCAATTTCGCCACTGTGAGTGGAGTACGAGCAGCCAGCCGTAGTTATCTTAAGCTTTTCCACCGATCCTCACACCGAGGTCGGGAATATTTAAACTCGTGTATCTTTTCTTTTTCTTTCCTTATCAATATAATGGAAGATTTTGAAATCAATGAAAAAATAATTTTTATCCGTATTCTTTAGTTCATATCTACTTGTGATGTTTTTCTCAGTTGGTTCGATGTGATTGTTGCGACCACATGTTTATCCAGTATCGCGCTAAGCATCTGCCAACAGCCTTATCTTTTGTTGGAGCACGATCCCGGCTCCTCCCATGGACCTTTGGTGCAGCAGAACCAGCAACGAATAGATCTGGAGACCTCTAGACACGATCCAAGGCCCTTGACGAAATCAGCCTGGTTGCTGTCTTCTTCGTCAGTCTTTCGTTCCAGATGAAGAACGCCTTTGAAACCACCTCAAAAAAATCCAAGATCTGGTACCCAACCAGATCAGACCTGGACCGAGGTCCTCCAATTCGTAGATCTTGAATCGGGGCGTTCTAGATGGGGAAGAAGATAGATGGAGACAGACCTCGCAGATCTGTCCTGCTGCAGCCTTTTTGTAGATCTGTTGATGGAGATCTCACCCGCGCCTCAAACGACCTCAGATCAACTCCAGATCTGAGAGGGACTTGTACCAACCTCTTCTCAAGAGATTCCAGGTCCTGGACCTGGTGTTTGGGCGCCTGCAAGAGAGGGGAGAGAAGAAATGGCTGGCGGCTGCAATGGGGGAAGGGGCTAGCACCTCCCTTCCTTTCTTTCCTTTTATGGGGTTTCTTGCTCCTGGTGCGTGGAAGATTGCTGGAGAGAGAGGGAGAAGAGAGAGAGAGACTTGGGAGAAAGAGTTGTCTATTTTCTTGGCTTAATCCAACCTATACACAGTACATGTACATATAAACACCGGGTCAAGTGACCCAAACCCAAAACTCCCTTGACCAACTCTATGGGAGATTAGATTAACCCAAGCCCATGTACACCCATGACTCGACCTAATCTCACCTATCCTGGGCCCAGACTTGGCCCATAAAGAGTTGGTCCCTTGAGGCCCACATGACCTAGACCTCAAGAACCCGAAAGGCCCACAGCCTTTCAACCTAGGGCCCAACTAGCCCTAGAGCCTCCATGAAGCCCTCATGAATGATGGACCTTGGCCTTAGCCTTGGTCCCCTGGACCTTGGGCACACCACCTGGATCATAACAATCTCCACCTTGGTGTCCCAAGGCCTCAACCAGCTCCACTCTGTCCTTGCGACTGGAGACCCATTTGCAGCCAATGGGCCTCTTCCCCTGTGGCAACTGCACCAATCGCCACGTCTGGTTCTTGTGAAGAGACTGCATCTCCTCGGACATCGTCTGGACCCATCGCTCTCTGTCCTGGCTCTCAATAGCCTCCTGATATGTGTATGGGTCTCCATTCGCTGTCACCAGAGCATATGACAGCATCTCCTCGAAGCCATATCGATCTGGTTGCCTGATGGTGCTCTTGGGCTTGTGTAGGGCAACACCGATATCAGTCTTCGATCCAGCTCGCTCCTGCTGGACCTCTCCGCCTCGATCATCCTAGTCCTCTCCACCTGTGGAGATACCTTAAGTAGGTTCTCCACCTGAATGTCATGTCCTCCCGTAGTACCTGCAAGAGGCAAAATCAAAGAGGTAAGCTGTCCAGCAGCGCCCTGCTAGACCTCCTCCTGCTCCTACTGCTCCTCCATGCCTGCTCGCCTCCGTAGGACTGACTCCTCATCAAAAGTCACATCCCGACTAATGATGACCTTCTTTTCCAAGGGATCCCACAGTCTGTATCCCTTGACTCCTCGCGGATAGCATAGAAACACCGTCTTGAGTGATCTGGCGTCTAGCTTGCTCCGCTCACCAGCTCCAATGTGCACATAGGCCGTGCACCCAAATACCCGTAGATGGCCCAGCCCAACTGTCCTCCCAGACCACACCTCCTCTGGAAGTCTGCCATCCAACCTGGTGTGAGGTGACTGATTGACCAAGTAACCCGCTGCGTCTACTGTGTCAACCCAGAACTCCTTTGGAAGCCCTGCCTGCAGCCTCATGCATCGTGCCTTTTCCAAAAGTGTTCTGTTCATCCTCTCGGCCACCCCATTCTGCTGTGGAGTCCCCCTAACTGAGAAGTGTCTCCTGATCCCACACTCCTCACAGTAGTCCTGGAACTCTCTGCTGGTGTACTCCCCGCCATTGTCTGACCTCAGACACTTCACGCTCCTCCCCTGCTCCTCCACCTCCGCTCTCCAGATCTTGAACTTGGTGAAGACCTCTGACTTCTCTCTCATGAAGTAAATCCAGAGCTTCCTTGAGAAATCATCAATCAGGGTCATGAAGTATCTTGCCCCATTCCTAGCTAAAACTGGGGCTGGTCCCCACACAACCGTGTACTAACTCCAGAGGGGCTGCACTCCGAGCTGTACTGATGGTGAACTGAACTCTTCTCTGCTTTCCCATCTGGCAAGGCTCACAGATCTCCCCTGTAGCACCATCCTCCAGATCAAAGATGAGTCCTCTCCTGCTCAACTCCCTCAGCCCTCTGTCACCCATGTGGCCTAGGCGGTAGTGCCACATCCTGTAAGCCCCCTCCTGGTCCTGTGCTGCAGCTGCTGCATCAGACTCTCCGATCACCACAGATCCCTCCATGCGATAGAGGTTATTGTCCAACCTCCTGCCTCTCATCACCACCATAACTCCATTGGAGATGTTCAGTACTCCGCTTCTAGCCCTACTGCTGAAGCTGTATCCACTGCGCTCCAAGTAGCCTAGTGACACTAGATTCTTTTCCAGCTTCGGGATGTACTTTACATTTGTCAATGTCCTCACAATCCCATCAAACATCCTCACCCTGACTGTCCCTATCCCAGCCACCTTGCAAGGATGATTGTCGCCTAGAGTCACTAATTCCTCATCTGTCTTGGTGTATGTCGCAAACCAAGACCTGTGTGGTGTGTAGTGATGTGAGCACGCAGAGTCTAGCATCCACTCCTCTGTGTAATGCCTGTGACCATCTGATACCACAAGTAGATCATCCTCCACCTGCTGCCCAGCAACTGCACTCACTGATTCTGAGCCACTTCTTTCTCCCTTCTTGCTCTTCCATAGTGGACATTCTTGCTTGAAGTTTCCGAACTCGTTGCACTTGAAGCATTTTACCTCTTTCTTTCTCTTCCTGGACTTGGACCGCCCCCTAGACTTGCTTCTACCTCTGCCTCTACCTGTCCTCTCCCCTACTGCCAAACCCTCCTGGGAAGCCCGATCTCTGGTCAACTTTTTCCTCTGCTCATTAGACCTCAGCACCGAGACCATGTCCTCATCTTCCAGAGTCTCCTTGCCGTAAAGCAGTGTAGTCACCAAAGAATCATACGATCCTGGTAGTGAACACAAAAGCAACAGGGACTTGTCCTCCTCATCCAGCTTCACCCCGATATTCATCAACTCCGTGCACAACTGGTCGAACCTCTGAATGTGGCCAATCACATCAGATCCCTCCTGCATCCGAAGACTGTACAACCTCTTCTTCAGTATCAGCTTGTTGCACATATTCTTCCCCATATACATGGTGTGCAACTTCGACCAAAGGCCCTTCGGGGTCTTTTCTTCCAGCACCGAATACAACGCCGCATCTGCCAAACATCCTCTGATCACCGAGCATGCTTTCTTCTCCAATGATGCCCATTGTCTATCCGTCATTCCCTCAGGCTTCTCATCCAAAGCCTAATCCAGATCTGCTTGCACCAGAAGATCCTCCACCCGGATTTTCCACATGGAAAAATTCTCCTTGCCATCAAACTTCTCGAACTCGACCTTCATATTGCTGCCCATGACTGGGTCCAAGCCAAACAAGCAATATAAAGCCAAGAAGTGTAGAATATACCTTGATGGTACCTTGCTGAAAATTTTCAGCACTTGGGATCTTCAACTTCTCGTGCTTGGAACCGCTTCCTCACCACCGTGGCTCTAATACCAACTGTTGGAGCACGATCCCGGCTCCTCCCACGGACCTTTGGTGCAGCGGAACCAGCAACGAATAGATCTGGAGACCTCTGGACACGATCCAAGGCCCTTGACGAAATCAGCCTGGTTGCTGTCTTCTTCGTCAGTCTTTCGTTCCAGATGAAGAACGCCTTTGAAACCATCTCAAAAAAATCCAAGATCTGGTACCCAACCAGATCAGACCTGGACCGAGGTCCTCCAATTCGTAGATCTTGAATCGGGGCGTTCTAGATGGGGAAGAAGATAGATGGAGACAGACCTCGCAGATCTATCCTGCTGCAGCCTTTTTGTAGATCTGTTGATGGAGATCTCACCCGCGCCTCAAACGACCTCAGATCAACTCCAGATCTGAGAGGGACTTGTACCAACCTCTTCTCAAGAGATTCCAAGTCCTGGACCTGGTGTTTGGACGCCTGCAAGAGAGGGGAGAGAAGAAATGGCTGGCGGTTGCAATGGGGGAAGGGGCTAGCGCCTCCCTTCCTTTCTTTCCTTTTATGGGGTTTCTTGCTCCTGGTGCGTGGAAGATTGCTGGAGAGAGAGGGAGAAGAGAGAGAGAGACTTGGGAGAAAGAGTTGTCTATTTTCTTGGCTTAATCCAACCTATACACAGTACATGTATATATAAACACCGGGTCAAGTGACCCAAACCCAAAACTCCCTTGACCAACTCTATGGGAGATTAGGTTAACCCAAGCCCATGTACACCCATGACTCGACCTAATCTCACCTATCCTGGGCCCAGACCTGACCCATAAAGAGTTGGTCCCTTGAGGCCCACATGACCTAGACCTCAAGAACCCGAAAGGCCCACAGCCTTTCAACCGAGGGCCCAACTAGCCCTAGAGCCTCCATGAAGCCCTCATGAATGATGGACCTTGGCCTTAGCCTTGGTCCCCTGGGCCTTGGGCACACCACCTGGATCATAACATCTTTAAGGGTTCGAATTGAGAATCTTGAAGAAGATTTATACCGGGCTCAGCATGATGCTGCAGACGCTAGAGAGAAACTCTAGAGGTTGAAGAAGAGCAACGAGGAAGCTTCGATAGAGATAAAACATTTGAGGAAGCGCTTGAAGCAGACGAACAGGAAATACTCCAAAAAGTACAGGCTGACTGAAGAGCGCAATAGATTCGTGAAGTCTACTAGAGACGCTAACTGGAGAATAGGGGTGTCAAAAGTTCTTTTCAACAAACGATTGCACAGGGCCCAAGATGAAATATTGGAGCTGTAGTATTGCATCAAGTTAGCGATAAAGATAAAGAGCAGATTAGCCAGCTTCAAGGTGATCTTCATTCGGTCGAAGATACTTTATCGGACGATGGATATGGAGAGGTCAGCTATCGATGATATTCAAAGCGAGCTTATCTCGGCTCGGAGAACAATTGCTGACCTTTCAGAAGCTTATCTCGGCTTGGAATTTGATTGGTCCTTAAGAGTTCATGCCGCTAGAAGATACAAGACATACCACAAACAAATACACAGTCCCAAAGAACTTTACTGCAAGATGATACGCAGTATCATGATCCTGCCATAAGAAAAAGATAGTCACAGCTCATGGCTAACGAGATGAATTTGATGTTTTGAAAAAAATTAGATTTATGAAAGAAATTTGAATTTTAAAAAAGATTGAATTTGACATGCAGAATATTTTGATTGTGCTGCATCTTGGAATTTGAATTGAACTGCTGAATTATATATACTTATTTTCTATAAGTGATTATGTAATTTATTGTCCGATAATCTAGTTGAAGTGTTCATTGCTTACTGGGCGTCTATCTCATTATTTCATATCTTACTGCTTTTATCGATTTTGAGAACTAAGTTGACATGGGAATATGTTCGAGAGGGTGATTAGAAGCAGATCTTCGATTTCTTTATTTTAGATTAGGAATTTTAGTGAAGTTTGATGTAAGATCTTTTAAATATTTTTGGATTTTGTGAGACATTAAAGTTTGGATTTTACTTATTTTATGATGGATTTATTTATTGATTATTTATTCTACTGTTTGCTTTATGATATCATGATGAGATATCTTGCATGCTTGTGCGCAGTGTTCCTTACGACTATATGGCTGTTGCCGCATCCCCTAGCTTGCAATTTTAGGTCGAAGGTGTAACAATCTCTTTTCTTGATCTTCTTTACTAAGCAAATTTCTATCACCTTTCTCCTATTTTAAATCATTAAAACACAACAAAAGGTGCTTGAAAGCACCAAGGTCTTGAAATGGAGTTCCCTTCTCTTTTCATAGTTGCAAAAGCTAATATTTTCTTGAAAGATTTTAAATGCTATAATGCTTGCCAGAGATAGTTCTATAGCCCTTAGGTCAGTATATGAATCTGCTACATCTTTTCCTAGTGTTGGATCACCTACTAACTATTGCATGGCGACAAGGACGAGAACTCTCTCTGGATTCTAACCCGGTATTGTTTTCCCATTGGAGCAGTATAGTACCAATACCAACAATATGTATCAAAATTGACAACTTCAAGAAAAAAAAAATGAAAAACTATAGCTCCAAATCTGTATGACCTTGATATCCTTGATACGCACTAATACATACCAATAAACAGGGTTTCAGCATTTAAGCAACCTCACTAGTGTCGGTTTAGCATCAAAATGGTATGATATAGTGATGCCATCCAATTTAGGCTATTTGTCTCCATGCTTTCTTTCCTTTCTCCTTTCTATTTCTCTATTAACAAAGTCATATAACTCGCAAAGAAGGAAAGATGGATGTAATAACAAGATAAAATGAAAAAAAAAAATTTGAGACAGATTTGTCAATCCTAGATGCAATGAAATAAATGAATGCAGACTCCATTAACACAGAAATAAGAGAATTGGAAGAACAGAAGAAGATGATGATGAAGAAAGAGGGATGATCCTAATCAAGAAAAATAAAAATAAAAGCAAAGGGGGTAAAGAAGCAACAAAAGAAATAGCAAACAAAAAGGAAGTGAAGAACTATGACAATATGTTGCTAGAAAAAAAGGTAAACAAGAGAAGAATTAGAAACGAGAGGGGAAGAGAGGGAAGGGGAGAGAGGGGGGGGAAGAGAGAGAGAGAGAGAGAATAAAGTTAAAAGGCAAAAGGAGAAAGGAGAAAAAAGAGGAGGAAATAAGAAAAAGATATAGGAATATAAAATTTATAAAAGAACTAGACCCATTCTTTGCATTGTATACAACTCATGGAAGATGACTCTCGAGCTACCCGACATCTCTTCTCCATGATCCATCAATCATGAGCTTTTAGCTACTGCAGTGGACTCTTGAAATAAAAATAAATGGATACGAAAAGCAGAAAAAGAAAAGAACATGTAGGGAGAAAGAAATAACAGAAAAGGAGAAAGGTAGGACAAGATGATAAGAGTTAGTAAAAAAATACCAATTGGAATAAGAGAATGAAAGAAGCAATAGGAGACCAGAAAGAAGAGTAAGGAGTGAGGCATAGGATGTAATTGCTTTTGTAACTTATGCATCCCTTTTTTTATTAAACAAAAGTGATATCTACAATGAATATTCAACTAAACATAAATGAGAAATCTAGAAACAGATTCTATGATGAATTTCCAGCTCCCCCAATTGCAGCACTTCATAATCCTTTAACCACTAAACATGATTCATTAATAACTCATTACATTATGACTTTTCAAAGACCCTTCAATAATCCTCAATATCATAACTCCTGAACAAAATCAATTACCTAAACATTTAAAAAAAAATGCATGTAGCAATATTCCAAAATAGGATAAATACTACATGGTCCCATTCTGCTAGTTTACAACAGCCAAACAATTTTTAGAAATTTGACTAAAAGCTAGGGAGAGACTGTGATTAGTAGTAAGAAAACAATTAAGTCCACAACTTTTTACAAATGGTTAATGAAATTTGGTTAATTTTATATTCTTTTTTGCTTATTATCTAAATCAATTATTTTATGCAAATCTTATGGGAATGGAAAAGAACATATACTATCAATGAAGATTGATGGACCGAATGACCAATTTCATTACTTAAGATATGTTATACAAAACAATAGGGAGATAAATGAAGATACACATAATAGAATTAGAGCTGGATGGATAAAACGGAGAGCTGCCTCCGGAATATTATGTGATAGGCCCATATCCTCGAGACTTGAGGGCAAATTTTATGGAACAGCGGTAAGGCATGCTATGTTGTATGGGCAATAAAGAAATAACACAAAAATAAATTAAGTATGACAAATACACAAATGTTAAGATGAATATATACTAGAACTGGGAACGATAAATTAAAAAATGAATATATTAGAGAAAGTGTAACAGTTACAAAAATTAGTGACAAGCTGATGTAAAATCCACTGAGATGGTATGGACCATGGACATGCACAGTGAAGATATGAGGAGGCTCTTATAAGGAGAAGTACTTTATGTTGAAGGGTGTAAGTAAAAGAAGAAGAAGGCCTAAACTAACATGGATGGAGGTTGTTAGGAAGGATAAAGAAATATGGAATAACATCAGAGATGGTCCAAGAGAGGAACACTTGATGAAAAAGGATCCAAAAGGCCGATCTCAAATAGTACAGAAAAGTTAATATGATTATGATTAGGATCTAAATCTATTACTTTCTTCATTATTTGTTATAGTTTTTTACTTATTTGGATAGAATTTATCTATTCCATACATATCTATTCCCGAACATTTCGGAATAAATATAGTGATATGAGTCTTTGGAATGACAGTTGATATCTTTACAACATAAGCTAAAGCTTCTTTCTTTCTACTCATTCCCATCACAACAAGATAGACTTTGCCTAGGATGAGAATGGACCAGTTATTAAATTGCCGATGCAAATTTCTTTTACCTATTTTTCTAGGTAATTTATGACTATCAACTTCTTCCTAATTGGTGTTTCACTGTAGATAACAATAACATAATATGATAATAGTATTCCAAAATCATAACCTCTTTCAAACAAGAGCAAGAAACATAAATTTATTCCCAGACATTTCTAGATACCTTTGCATTACATTTTTCTTACCATTCAATTAAGTACAAAAAACGAAAATGTCACTTGTTGAATTTTGTTTTCTTTACAAGCAAGCAACAATAAAATTTCAGTTCAAGCTATACAAAATACTTTGCTAGGAGAAATTTTGCAATTATTTATCCATATCATTTGACTTCATCATTTGCTAATTTGAATATGAAATAAAAAGATAGAAGATATTGGGAAATTCTACCTTCCCACTAGCCATGAAATATATCTTATCACCTTTCTTTATAGTTCCATCAACAACCCGAAAATAAACAATTACACCTCTGTATGGATCATAGTAGCTACAATTCAAAAAGATGTATTAGAGTTAATCATCAAGATATTGTCAAAGAGAATGAATGAAAGATTTGACGTTTTCATATTATCACAACATCAAAAAATGGTAATATAAATCCTATGTAACACCAATGAAAAAATGAACTCTATGGTCATGAATAAAGTGTTAACATGATAGACAAACATATGCCATAGTTAGAGGTGCAGAGATGTATGTAGATAAGTATAGATTCATCATACATGCAAATGTAAGCATGCATGCATGAAATTCTATATATGAATTTTGGTTGCGGTTACGTAATGTAGTGTCATTTCTACTTTAATGGTAGGCTAGTACCAAAGAAATATTGTTAATTTGATTTGCACCTATCAGCATGCAGTCCAAATGAGGCTTGAGAATTCCAGTAACTGTCTGTATTTGTCTTTTTTATTATGTGGACTCTTTCTTCTAAAAATTATATTAAAAATACAAGCAAAATTCTCAAGTAATTACATGATACCATAATAAAATTTTACAATGCATCCCTAAGTAGATTTTCAGACACTATGATTTTGAGATAAGCAAAATCATAATAAGCTGAGAATATGTCAATGATTAAACATTGCTAAGTGTTGGCTAGACTAGTTGCATAAATTAACTCTATCAAAAACCCCATGTTAACTAATAAACATGAATATGGTATATCATACTACACAATAGGGCAAACCTTGAAAAGTAGATAATATATAGCCAGGACACACCAGCAAATATATGTATCTACTTCATACATTTACGCATATAGATATAAAATCAAACATATATACATATCTATGGTACCAAATCAGATATGATACCATTCTGTTACAATGTCAGTACGTGGTACGATACAAGACAGCAAGGCATACCGAGTGTTAGTACAACACGAGACTGCATACCAATATGGTACAATATGCCTAGTACGGAATAGTACTGATCAGTACAGCATACCTTATTAGGCCAAACCGATACCCATATCAGTCAGCCACCGGTTCAGTACCACACCAGTTTGGTACCATACCGACATGGTACGCCATGGCATGTCGATTCCAAACTAGCATGCCATATTTTTTTTTTATTTTTTTAGGGTTTCAAGAAACCTACTTAATTTTTTGTTATTTTTGATTGATTTTAAGTCTAATTGATCTTTTTAAAGTTGTACGTCAGTCATTTGCCTATGAAAATAAGGCTACTCCACATTATCGAAAGGATTTTGTTCCCGAAGACTGGACTCTTTGACTTTGTTTGAGAGAGAGATTTGATTATCACAGTCCACGTCATTCAGGGGATCCCACTCAACCTGCCTGCAATGATGTTCACTTATATGAGGGAGGCGATAGGGAGAGAGAAGGCCTGCCTACCCTATGGCATGGCTCTTATCTTGGTATTTTGAGAGTTTTGAGTATCTATCAAGTGGGAGATTGCAAGATCCTTGATGCACTCTGACACATAATAAGCGGTCGCTGCATTAGATGGGCCATCACAAGTTGGACGGGAGATGAATTAAGAGGAATGCAGGACAGGAGCATTAGAGAGAAGAGGCTAGACCGAGCAGAGTACAGCTGAAGTCTGAGCCAGAGTACCCTCTAGCAGCAACAAAACCGCAGACCCCCACCGCAGTAGCAGCAGCAGCACCCTCTACACCACCTGCACCAGCACCATTAGTCTCCACTCGACTGGATGATGATCAGATGGGAAGACTAGAAGATCTGATTTGGGATGGACTGAGGACAGAGCTAGAGCCATTCATGGCATGGCAGTCTCAGTAGATCACTTTTTTTGATTCAGATAGGGATGCGAAGTCTACAGAGCGAGGTGGCTAGACTGTTAGATAGGATTAATGCTCTCGAGCAGTGAGACCAACCCAAGGATCATATTAACTTATCAGCATTGGCTTAAGAGGTTGCTCGCCTCAGGGAGAGGATTGAAGCTCGAGTGGCTCAAGTATAGTCAGAAGTCAGAGAGCTAGGAGCATCTTAGCATGCCGAGATCATATCCCTCCTGACCACTATGGGGATGTTGGTAGCATAGTTGGCAGGGTTTGCCATACCGAGCCGAACCGCCCGGTACGGGGCGTGCCGAACCGATCCGATGGGGAACCGAGACGATTCCGGCATGCAAAACGGTACATGCCGTTATCAGGAAGAAAAAGAGAGGAAGAGAGAGAAATAGAGAGAGAGGGAGAAAGAAAGAAAAAGAAGGAAGGGGATCCGCCGGAGGGGCCGTCGGAGGCCCTCCGACGGGCAGCCGTGGCCGTCGGGCGGTGGAACGGCCTCCCGCGGCTCCACGCGGGGAACAGGGGCGGATCGCCCCTGTTTCTCGGATTTTTTTTTTAAAGTCTTTTCAAAATGAAGTCGGCAAGTGGTTTGCCGACTTCACTTAATTAAGTCGGCAAACCACTTGCCGACTTCATTTTGAAAAAATTTTTTTAAAAAAAAATCGAGAAACAGGGGCGGATCGCCCCTGTTCCCCGCGCGGAGCCGCGGGAGGCCGTTCCGCTGCCCGACGGCCACGGCTGTCCGTCGGAGGGCCTCCGGCGGATCCCCTTCTTTTTCTTCCTTCCTCCCTCTCTCTCTCTATTTCTCTCTCTTTCTCTCTTTTTCTTTCCTGATTTCCTTCGTCGGTTTGCCTCGGTTCAGAACGGAACAGAGGCGTGCCGTATCGTACCGCCGACCGGCCGATCCAGCCACCGATACCGGTACAGGAAACCTTGATAGTTGGAGCATATTGCACCCAATACCGCAGCAGCAACCATCGCTAGAGGACATGGTCGCCAAACATCACCCGATAGATCATCTCAGAGCCAGCCGATCCGACGCGCTCAGCCATCTCACCCTTCTCAGCCAGCCCAACCATCTTAGCCCACCAGTAGACCACCCTTTAGGTCATTCTTTAGGTCTGATGTAGGCTTCCTTGTTCACCCTACCGGCCCATCTATAGGACTAGGAGTAGGCGGAGTAGAGATCCTTCTAGAGCTCACTCTCGACCTTGCCGAGCTAGGAGCATCTTAGCATGCCGAGATCATATCCCTCCTGACCACTATGGGGATGTTGGTAGCATAGTTGGAGCATATTGCACCCAATGCCACAGCAGCAACCATCGCTAGAGGACATGGTCGCCAAACATCACCCGATAGATCTTCATCTCAGAGCCAGCCGATCCGACGCGCTCAGCCATCTCACCCTTCTCAGCCAGCCCAGCCATCTTAGCCCACCACTAGACCACCCTTTAGGTCATTCTTTAGGTCTGATGTAGGCTTCCTTGTTCACCCTACCAGCCCATCTATAGGACTAGGAGTAGGCGGAGTAAAGCTCCTTCTAGAGCTCACTCTCAACCTTGCCTCTAATAAGGACTAGGTTTAGGATTTCTATTTGTGCTATCTGTTTTATGTATTGATGTTATATGATATATAATTTGCTAAGTGCGTACCAAGATATGCTGAACCAGTACTGCCGGTCGTATCGGCCGGCCGACGGTACTGTTCGGTACGGTTTCGTACCGTACCGAACCGACAAAGCAAGCGGACCCGAATCGGAAGAAGAAAAAGAGAGAAATAGAGAGAGGAAGAAAGAAAAAGAGGGTGGGGAAGGAGCCGGCGGGGCCGCCGAATGGCCGACGGCCTCCAACTAGCCGTCGTGGCCGTCGGAGGGCGCAGTTCGCGTGCACGGCGCCGCGGGCGTGAAACAGGGGCGTCGCCTCTGTTTCGCGAGTTTTTTTAAAAAAGATAGTTTTAAGTGAAACCGGCAAATAGTTTGCCGGCTTTATGATTTTTGTTTTTCTTAAAAAATCCCTTAAGTCGGCAATCCAGTTGTCGACTTCATGAGTTTAAAACCAAAAAGAAAATCAAAACAGACGACCGTCTGTTTCGAAAAAGAAGCCGCTCGACCGCCCTCAAGCCGTCGGCATCAGCTCGCCGGCCATCGGGGACCTCACGACGAAGGCACCGTCCGTCCGGTAGGTCCCTTCCCTCTCGAGCGCTCTCTCTCTTTCTCACTCTCTTGAAAGCCCCATCGGGCGATACGGGGCTCGAAAGCCCTCCGACAACCGCAGTCGGCCACCGTCGGCCTCCAGCGGCTCCCACCTCCCTCTCTCTCCTCCTCTCTCTTGCTCATTTTTTCTCTTTTTTCCTTCTGTACCATCGATGTACCGAATTTACCAGCCAAATCATGCTGGTTCTCTGTCGGTCTGGTACGATACAGAGTGTACTGACCGGTTTGGCATAGTATGACAAACGCTGGTGCGTACTGTATTGACTTATTTTTGTACTTAGTACACTCATCCTATTTGTAAAACTCTATTTCTATGAAATGCAAGGAAATCTTTCTCTCTTTCATGTCATTTGTGTACTTTCTCTATCTTTTTAAATGATGACAAAAAAGGAGAGAGATGTATGAGAATTGTAAGAACACATGAAAAATAGAACAAAGAATGGAAGAAATGAAATGCAAATATATGAGAAAGATGAGAATTAAATACAAGTTAAATGGAATCATGAAGAATGAAATCCTGAAGCAAATTAAACACAATGATAAATTCTTGTTGATGAATTCTTGTTTGCTCTAATATGGTTTCGATTCACTCTGATACATTTTGAGCACTGGTACATTTTGATACATTTAATGTAATATGCTTTGATACATTTTGATACATTTAAAACATTAACTCTGACATAATTTTTTATACATATGACTTGATACAAATGTTTCAAAATCTTTAGCTCCGATACTTTGACAAATACACCATTAAAATCAGTATATCATTAAGCCTTGATTTAACTTTCATAATTTTCTTTGCTCTGATATATCACTGAAGTTATCATGATCAAATATGCTCAATACATACTTTATTTTGATATAAGTACATTATTGGTGTGTACTCAAAGTTTTGTCATCATCAAGAAAAGAGAGATTGTTGATCCAAGAATTGATTTTGATGAATACAAAATATTTGGATACTTATTTTGATACTAATAAGTTGATGAAGTTCTTGTGTAGATGTTTTCAGAAGGCTAATTTTATTCTTGGGAAGCTTGTGTTGATAGACAAGTTTCAGAACCAAAAGAGGTTGATTGGCTAATGCTACATCATAAAAAAAACAAGAAAAAGAAATTTACAGTTACCCCTAGTTCAAAAGAGTCGACTCTCGCATGCATTTTTCAAGTGGCACAGATGTGGGGTTGATCCCTACTTAAGTATGAGCCGACTCTCTCAGTCAGATAGAACGTAGATGTTTCAATGTCAGACATGGAGTCGACCCATAGTTGACCACGAGCTGACTCTCTCAAGAGAGACAGAGAAGTGTTTATGTTAAACAGCTCTCAAATCAATCCATACTTGATTGTGAGCCAACTCATAATTACTCAAATCAATCCTACTTAGCCTTAATTCGACTCGATTGTGACTAACTGCAATAACAGCCAGTTCCACAGAAGTTTTAGATTTTTTTCAAATAGATTCAAATGGCTACTTTTTGGTCCCTAACGGCTAGAAATGCCTAGTTTGCCTTTTTTTGGACTATTTAAAGGCATTCAAACTTGATTAAAATAAGAAGAAACAAGAGAGAAGTGCTTAAAGGTAGACCAAGGAGAAAAGCCAAGGGTGTTCCAAAAAGCATTCCAAAGAGCTAAAAGCAATCAAACCCTTGAAGCATACAGAGTTTCTCTATGATTGATTCAAAAGCTTCCTTAACACATTCTCCAAAATGCTTCATCGACTTTTATTTGCTCTATTAGAAGCTTTTATTAAGTTTATATTTGTATCTGTCATTTTCTATTGTAAACAAGTTTCAATTAGGATTGAAACTTGCGGAAAGGCTAATCCAAGCTTGAAATTGGATTATGTTTGATTGAGAAAAGCCTAGAGATAGCTTTTGAGAAAGGTTTCGGTTGGTGAGCCCAAAAAACCAACTGCATTTAGATTGTGAGCTCGAAAAACAATCGTGCTGTAATCTGTATAGATTATAGTGAAAATTTCCAAGGAGACGCTTGGAGAGTGGACGTAGGTGCTAAATTTGGCACTGAACTAGTATAAATCTTTGGTATTTATATGTGGCTTCTCTTTAGATTACTTTGCATTCTTATGGCTTATTTATTTCAGCTTTCCTTACTTTGTATCACCTCATCACACTTTACATACTCTAAAATCTATGCACAGTAAGTTTAATTTTTGAAAAACCCAATTCATCCCCCTTCTTTCTTGGGTTGTCCCTCTGGGCAACACCAAGTACATAGTATGAAGGATAAAATCAGATCCGACAAGACCTGAAAGTTATTTCAATGGATTAAAATAATTTATGTAGCCCTATCCTAGCCAGGCTGCATCAGTGGATTGGACAAAAATAATTGAATTTGGTAGCAAGTTAGAAATGTAAAAAAAGAAGGCATGATAAAATCATGGACCTAGGTTTTTGTCCAAGACATTGTACATCTAGTCCACTAAAGAAAAGAAGATAAAAAAGGGGAATATGAAAGCAAAAATTTATTAAAAAATGATGCAAGGATTGTCAAGCAAAATCTAAAGGATCTAAAATATGGTAAGCGAAGTAACTTTTGATTAGGGTCAAGAACGGGTTCAGAGTGTGAAAAACTTCATCTTCAAAAGCATAGGAAGATAATTATAGTGAAATAATCTTTAGGAGTTAGGAAAGTAAACACTACTATATTTTTAGGATAGAAATACTATCACTTGTTATGGTTTGCTGGGTTTCATATAGAAATCTAAGTAGGCTGGTAGGGGCTTTGATAAAGCTAAGGCTCTTCACTAATCCTCCCTTCCTAAAAAGAAAAACAAGAAATCCTTTTTCCTTTCTCGGGCTAGGAGATTGGATCTAGCATAAGAAGAATGCTTTGTATAAATAACTCACCTCTTGGTCTTTGACTCCCTTGATTGCTATGGGCACCCCACCAATCAGTGCAATAGGATGTTTGCCATACTATACCACACTGCCCACTTTACCACATTTCCCATATCAAGCGGATCATGCAGTAGAAATATCAAACTGATACTTCATAAGAGAGGCATACTGTGCATCGATACTATGAACCAATCCATACCAAAATTCTACCAAAATGGTATTGATATGGGTACCAAAACCAGCAATATGAACCTTGCTTCAGGGTGTAGTGGTGATGTAGAATGACAGATTGTTCAAGATAAACAGGTTATAACTAGAGACTGCCACTTTTTAGTGGAGCAAGATATATGAGATATGGCTATTTGTGAGGTTTCCCAGAGTATACTAACTAATACATTAGCAAGTATTTTTTAATCTCCATCTCTTCTTCCTTTTGGTGGGAGGAGCTGACTAATGCAGCAACTAAATGGCCGCATCTTATGGAAATAGCAAGCAAACTTGGCATTACTTATTGTTCACATAAGTGGAGGATTGAAAAGGAACCTGCACGGCTTGAAGAACATAAAAGAAAAGCACATATTTATTGCCAAAGCTACTATAATTAAAGGTTTGCTAGGACCAGAAAAGGCTTTTCCTTCCTTATTAAATATCAACATCAAAGTCAATAAATTGGATAACAAAGTGCTGACCAAGTTTCAATGTGATACCCAGCCCTCTATAGCTTAGAAATGAACTAGGCCGGGTCCGCTTGATCGGCACAGAGATTTTTTTTTTTCGTAGTCACGGCCAGCCTATGGCCCAAAGGCCTATTTCCAATTATAAATGGGGTGAAAACCCATCTCAGTTGGAGGAGACAGACTCCTTCACAAATCTTCGATGAGGACTAGGAAACTTAGGCTCCGTCGTCTATAAAACCTCCCACACGACCACCCTGACAAGCCCACACCCAAAGCATCTCTTTCCTCTTCTCTCTATTTTCTGCAGATTTTCACCATCGTGCCCCATCACCAAAGAATGCCATAACGGGCCAAACCCCGTCTAGTACGGGGCGTGCCGAATCGTCCCGACGGGGAACCGAGACAGTTCCGACATGGAAAACGGCACATGCCGGTGCCGGGGAAGAAAAGAGAAAGAGGAAAAGAGAGGAAGAAAAAGAAAGAGAAAGAAAAAGAGGAAGGGGGGTCCGTCGGAGGGGCCGCCTGAGGGCCTCCGACGGGCCGTCGCGGCCGTCGGGTGGCGTAAATGCCTCCCGCGGCTCCGCAGCATGATCCACCCCTGTTTCCTGTATTTTTTAAAAAAATATTTTTTTGAATGAAGCCGACATGGGGTTTGCCGGATTCACTTAAGTGATGTCAGCAAACCCAGTACCGGCTTCATTTAAAAAAATTTTTGTTAAGAAAGAACACGGAAACAGGGACAGATCGCCCCTGTTTTATGCTACGGAGCCGCAGGGGCTGTAAACGCCCCCTACGGGCCACGACGACCCGCCGGAGGCCCTTCGACGGCCCCTTCGGCAGATCCCCCTCCCTCTTTTTCTTTCTTCCTCCCTCTCTCTCTATTTCTCTCTCTCTCTTTTTCTTCTCCGATTCGGCTCCGTTTTCCTTTGTCGGTTCGTAACCGTACCATCGGCCGGCCGATCCGACCACCGGTACCGGTTCCGCATACCTTGCCCATCACTGTGCTCGCTGTCACCATGGCCGATTCATGCCGGAGAAGGGGTAAGAAAGCTGGCCTCTCTCTTCTTTCAAACTCTCTCTCTCTCCACTCCTATCTTAGTAGGGTACCATCGACCAGATTATTGTCAGAAAAAAAGAGTGATAATTATCCCTTGTTTCAAAGATCTTTTCCCTATTTAAAGATTTCAATTCTGAGTTCCCTCACCGATGGAGCTACTTCAATGCCTATGTGGCCAAGCAAGGGTCCCAGTTGCCGGTGATTGAGCCAATGGCTCAAATCAACCCCAAAACCATTTCTAATGCCCAACTTTTGGGCTGAGATCTATCAATTTCCATCAGCTGCTTGCCATCATCTTCCATCACCACCACTGCTTGTCGCTGGTCCTCCAGCTAGCTCTCAATATCACTACCACCAGAGCACTGCCCTTCATCTTCCTCTTCTCTAAGGTCAAAAGACCCCATAGAGTTCCTTCCCTCCTGACCCTAGTCACGCACCTAGACTCCGCCATCATGAATCCCTCTGGTGATATATGTACCCTAAAGCGATTCTTGCTCTATGATTGGACCAATTAGATTACATGATCGAATTGATCCATGCCATCGGATGCCATCACTTGTTTGGCCCTATCCTTCCTCCACCTATTCATGTTAGTCCACCATTGTCCTAAAATCTATCATAATATTCTCTAATTATTAGATTGGATTCTATAGGGGTGTTGAGACCATGGTTGACAAAACCATCTTAAACCACCCAATTCGGCGTGTACCGAAACATACTGAAGGTGAACAAGCACAGTTCCAACAATCAAATCGAGAACCAATGGAGAGGGATAAGGAAAGAGAGGAAAAAAGAGAGAGGAGAGAGGAGGGAGGAAGAGAGAGGGAGGGTACAGACAATTGGCCGAGGCCAACAAAGGGTCGAGGAGGGGCATAAAGGGACAAAGGAGGAGCTCCACCCTTCGGTTCCCCTTGTTTCGTTCAGAAAAAGGTCATGCAGGGGGAACCCTTTTTAATTTCAAAAAAATTAAGTCGGCAATGGGTTTGCGGACTTAAATTTTTCAAAATAAAGAAAATGACCCGTCTAAAACCCCTGTGCCGAACGAAACAAGGGAACCAAAGGGTAAAGCCCCTCCTCCGCCCCTACACGCCCATCCTCAGCCCTCCATCGACATCCACTAGCTATATGCCACCCTCCATCTCTCTCTCCCTCCCTCCCTCTCCCTCTCCCTCTACCCCCCTCTCTTTTCTCTCTCCTATTGTCCCTCTCCCCCGCCCTCACTACCATGTCAAACTATACTCAACCAGCCTCTACCAGCCTTCTTTCTCTCTTTCCCTCCCTCCCCTTTTCTCTTTTTCTCTCCCATTCTCCCTCTCCCCCACCCTCTCTGTTGTGTCGATATGGCCTCGACATGGAACAACATAGAGGCATACTGAACCATGCCGTTGGGCAACCAGTACAAGCCCCGATACTACCATAGTGATCCTTGGTTGAGACTTAGGGTTCTAAAACTTACAATTGGGGGGTTATGTGTAATACCCCAAATCAAATAAATCAAGCCTGGTCCGTTTGACTGGCCCAGAAGCTTAAAGTAATACCTTTGATCCAAAAGGATGCTACACGGGATTTGAAGCAGGCACAAAAATTTTAAAAATATATATATATAAGCCAGTGCTTGCAGATTGAGGGAAAGTAGAACTCCCGAAGGAGTTCTTTTCTTTCCTTCTCCAATGAAAACTCGAACTTCGATTTGGAGTCGAATTCTGGCTTAATCCCTCCTTTTTGGCCTTTGTAGGAAGCCCTCAATCTCTCCTTTGAAGCCAACCACCTCAAATCTCAGCCCCAAGTCAGAAATCGCCGGTGTTTTCTTCGTCCCAGATGCACTCCACCACTCGATCACCACAACCACTCTTACCAGCCATGAGGTGATGATCTCTTCTCCCTCATCCACTTTATTTTTCCGACCTTTCCCTCCCCTATGAGGCCACCGCCGGTTGGAATTTCGCTGGCGATATGTTAGAATTCATCATGAAAAGAGGCCACTCTATTTTCTTATCCCCTATTTTTTTTTTGATTTTTTGGCTATTTTCTTTAACCTAAGGACCT
The DNA here is from genome assembly GCF_000442705.2 of Elaeis guineensis. Classification (NCBI taxonomy): domain Eukaryota; kingdom Viridiplantae; phylum Streptophyta; class Magnoliopsida; order Arecales; family Arecaceae; genus Elaeis; species Elaeis guineensis. The sequence goes on along the minus strand of NC_025995.2, from coordinate 55,194,869 downwards.
ACTAGACCACCAGATGCAAGATCACATATGGCACCATCATGGCCAGCACCATTGCCACCCACAACCACGACTCCAGACGCTCTTCTTCCTCTGGGTTTTGGTGAGAATCTGAGGACCATACCGCCCTATTTTTCATGTTTTAGAACATTGCGCAACCGCCAATTTGCCACCTTGCTGCGCTATTCTTTGCCACTAGTCTTCCGGCAGTGAAGCCCCACAACAACTAGCTAGGCCACCACCGCACCTCTTCTTTCCTTCCTCTGTTCTAAGAGCGGGGCAAGTTCCTATTTTGATAAGAGAACCCAAAGAAAAGATGAACAAAGAAAGAAAAAGAAAAAGAAAGAAGGAAAAAATGGATAGTTCTCTCTCTCCTCTGTCTCTACTTTCTTTCTATCTCTACTTTCTCTCTCTAGCCTCCTCCCCTCTCTACTCTCTTTCTGTATGAAGTTGGGTAGACCCTAGAGGGTCTCTTCCCTACGCCTTTGATCGATTGATTTTAGTAACCGATTTTGAACCATTGTAGTGGCCATGCAATGTATTGGTTCCTGCTTGACCCTCATCAAACACAACTAAATTTTTGGTCATCCTCGATTTGCCATTAAGCTATCTATATAGATGAAGTTGCTTTGATCGAACTGACTCGAACCATTGGGCACTACCTCCTAGTCAACGTGGTTCACCTTCTTAGTTTCTCTCTCTTCTTCTCCATCATTCTCTCTTTACTTGATCAATAAATTCATGAAGGGACCCAAGCTCTGCTGCTTTGAATCCAAGTTGACCTCGATAAAAGGACTTGGAACCATGCTGTTAGTCGAGTAGCATGTTTGAACCATCTAAACCTTTGTAGAGCATCACAAGATCGGATCCTCATTGATCTCTATTAAGTCATTATATTTTAAGTGATCCTGATTAGATGAAGCTACTTGATCAAATTGACCTTTGACGATATTATAGGCCTTCACTTTGATTCTCGTCGGATGCTACTAGATTTGATCACCCTCGATCTCTGTTGAATCACTTGTATCCTAGTCTAATCATGATTAGATAAAATCAACTCGATTGGATCGACAAGGATGTCGGATGCTACCACTTTGCCAGCTCTATGAGAGTGTCAAAACTTAGGATTTTTATTTTTAATCGATTGTGGCTTAAAATTGATAGAAAAATATATTTTGAGTAATTAGTTCTATAGGGCCCTCTCAGAATTGATTGAATCTATTCGTTTATTGTTTCTACAAAGAAAAGTAATGAACCATCTTTTCGAGATATCTCATTTTAATAATTTTACTTTGAAAGAAGATAAATTAATTATTGATATATGTGTGAATTATGAAACTGTATTTTGAATGAAAAGTTGCCTATATTTTTAGAAAGTTATAATTTATTGATTTGTTACAAAAGATGCATATGTTAACTGAAACTATAACATATATGTTACCTTACAAAAGTATTTTCATTTATGCATCAGATTTAAGCTTTCAACTTAACTGTATTCGATGGACCCTGCCAATGAGGGTTATGCATTAGTATTCAGTGGACCCTACCAATGGAAGTTATGCATTAGTATTAAGCGAACCTTACCAATGGGGTTTATGTGTTTGCACTCTGATTATTATTGAGCTCATTGTTTCTATTTTGGTCTGGCCACATGATATAGGTGTGGTCATAGTTAAAGATTGTTATGTGATTGTTTTAAATCAGATTTATGATTATATATGTATATCAATATTTGAAAGTATTTGATTTACAGAAATTAGCATGAAATATATCCTTATGTTCATTCATAGAATTTGTTTTTGAATATTATATCTTATAATATCTAAAAAGTCTATTTGAGGTATTACTTACTGGCTATCGAGCTAACTATCTCTCCTTTATTTTTGGATTTAGATACCTAATTGCACACATGGATATTACTTGAGAGTGAAATTAGAGATGAGATTTGGCACGATCAATATCGTTGGACTTAGATCTATTATTATTCTTTTTAAATTTTTAGTAGATATTTATTTGATGTAAGACTTTTAAATTTGATTATCCATTGAACTGGTTAATTAATTAAATTTTGAATTTTAGTTATTTAAATTATTTCCACTGTAATACGTTATATCATGTTTGCAATGCTTTGCATTCTTATAAAGAGAGTTCTCCATCAATATGTGGTGATTGCCATAACCTTTGGCTCACGATCTCGGATGAGGGGTATGACATTATGCATGGGCACTCTGATTATTATTGTCTATTGAGCTTATTGTTATGTTTCTGGGCCCATCACAAGATATAAATATGTTATTTTGGCTCATGTCGCGAGATATGTGTGGTGATCCAGCCCACTTTGCAAGGTAAGTGTGATTCTATTTTTTTATTTTTAACCTACCAATAGGGTATAAGTGTGCTCATAGTTAAAGGCTGTCGAATTGAATGTGATTTATTTTGAATCGAATTTATGAACATGTAAATGAAAGATATTGGTTATACTAGATTTGTGTTTTGAAAAGGAATTGATTATATTTTTACACCAATTCATGGTACTTTGTGTTTGACTATTGAATCTTATGCTATTAGATATAAATTATCTAGTTAAGATATTCATTATTTATAGGACTGTCGAATTCATTATCTCTTCTTCCTTTACAGATTAAGTTACCTAGTTGTGGATGCAAGTATTACTATAGGAGTGAGACTAAAGCGAGATTCAATAATATCGACATAGCTTAGATTTAGTGTTATTATAATCTTTTTATAAGACTATCATTTAAGGTTTAATTAATGTACAACTTTTAAATTTTATTTGTTAATTGGATTTGTTAATTAATTAAATTTGGATTTTAGTTATTTAAATTATTTTTGCTACGATGCATCTGATATCATGTTGAGATTCCTTACATTCTTGCAAAAAGTTCTCCATGAGTGCAGTGGTTACCACAACCCTAGCTTGTGATCTTAGATCAGAGACATGACATTCATGATGTGTTGCAACATATGTAAAAAATGGTACCTCACCATCAACATCATCAAAGCATATTCCCGATACACCCACAAATTGCACCATTTTTTTTCCAATATATGATAAAATAATGCAAAGCTATCGCTTCCCTCCATTAAACAAAATCATCTCATATTATGTGATAATTTCTGATGTTATCACCCTCTCCATGTGTGCATGGGAGTGGGTGAGTGGTCAGTATGTGGGCAATTGAAACAAGAAGCAGATTTGAACAACAAACACAAGAAACTTTGATGAAGAAGATAACAAAAAGGTTGTACAAAGATAGAGCTCTTAAGTTTCTACACCATGCTCAAACAAACATAGCAATTTTGCTTGAATACCGGTATGGACCTTGATTTTAGACTCTACTAGAGATATTAGTCTTTGAACTAAGAACTAGAAAAGATGGTACCACAATTTATAACAACAACCAACAAGGCTAGCCAAGACTGTATTGTTTGGGTTGCTTGGCCTTGTATAAGTAACTAAGATTTAACCAGTGCACAACCAAAATAGGACTAAACCCCCTCACATAGGTCCTCACTTACTTCTCCCATTTAAGCTCTAGCATCTTTGTCAATCTAAAAGCCCTCATCCAATCAAAATACCACAATCAGCCTGTGATCAGTCCTAGAGGGGTCTATGCTGTAATGTCCCCTAGTCCAATTAGGTTGTAGAGAAGGTCTATCTCTTATACCATTTGTAACAATCCAGAATCTCACCAAAAAAGGCTAGCTAAGAAATTGTTTGGGTTCCTTGATCCTATAAAATACCCAAGATCTATTCAATGCGTAACCAATGAGGGACTAAACATACTCACATAGATCCTCACATATGGTTTGCAGATGTTAGAAAACTACTTTAAGGAAAACTCTATCAATTAAGGAGCACAGAGTAAAAGAACGAAAAGAAATCTTAATGGAGAAGTTTCCCATCACATTACTAAATCATTGTCTTGACGATAGATTTTGTCCTCAACAATGCCATTTAGGCTCATGGAGGGCTATTCTCGAGATATAATGGGAACCCCCTCATTGCTGGTCTCTCTTCACTATGCATGCAACAACAAGCTTGGTCTTGCTTTCATCATGAATCACTGCACAGAACCAAGAAAAATCTTGAAGAGACAATGAGAAAGGAGTAGGTAATACCTTAAAATCGTTCTCTCTTAAAATAGACCCCAATAAAAAGACTTATGGTAACATCCACCTGGAATCATACAATCATTAAGGTTTGGCATGTTTCAATTGTTACCATGTGGTCAAAGTGTGAATTGGTTATACAAATCCTCGAACTATTCCATGATTAGAAACAAACTCTCGAGACTTGACCACGACCAAGCAATGAAAAGAGATTGACTAGGTTTGAAAGTTATTAAGCCATTTAACAATAATATATTACTAGGTCAGACGACAAGATAGTGGGGCTTGGCTGACTAGGTTTGGAAGTATTTCACCCATCTAAGGATGAAATATTCCAAGTGAGATGACAAGATAGCGGGACCTGGCTTGGCCATCCCACCCAACCATCGCGTGTGCCGAGTTAGTGGAGGGTATTTGGTTCCATTACAATTTTGATTTTTAATTAAATATAAATCGAGAAGGTTTGAAGAATTGGTTGGAATGGGGCAACCTAGTTGTCCCATCCAGTTCCTGTGAAATAACAGGTACTAGCACAAGCAAAAGACCTTGAAACCCATATATGTGAGGCCTCTGACTTTCATCCCATTCGAGACACCCACCAAAATGGGCAATCCACCTATCTTGGTGATGCTAAGGTTTGGGACTCTTATCCTCTGTTTGGTATGAAGGATAGATTGAAGGAAGGATGGATGGAGAAAAGGATGGATGAATTTTTCATCCATCCTCTCATATGTTTGGTGAAACATGGAAAGATGAGTAGAAATGATTCCCTCTGTTTAGTATAGGAGGATAAGAGAAGATGGATGATATTTGTGTAACATTTTTACTAAACTATCTTTTGATAAAAATATTATGATCATCAATTTATAACACTTATTTATAGTAAAGAAGTAAACAGTATATAAAATTATAATCTTTATAATCTATAATTATATAAAAAATTATGTAAGTATTTAATTAATACATGATTTTATAAATTAATTATTAATAAATGAATTATATAAATAACTAATTAATTTATAATTTATTTTAAATAGTTAATTAATATTATATAGATAGTTAATTAAAAATAGTAAATATAAATTGAGAAATAAAAGATAATCTAATTATTTAATTATAATTATGAAAATTATATACTAAAATTAAAATAATAACTAATTAAATTTAATAGTATATGATTAATAGTGTATATAAAAACATAAATAAATAATATGAATGAAAAAGTGAAGAAGTATTATAGTTTTATCAAAAAAATTAATGAAAGATAAATTTGTCAATGCAAAAATCCATCCTTCAATGCACCATCCATCCTTCATCCTCCCAATTTGGGAGGTTGCAAATTGGTGGGCCAGGATGCATAAACAATCCTCTCTTTTTTATCCATCCTTTCTGTAACTTTTTGAACCAAACAATGGATGGAGGCCATCCATCCTTCCAATCCCATCCATTCATCCTCTCATGACCCCAACCAAATAAGATTAATCCAATTGAGAAAGGGCTGCTAGGAGTCGAAGTCCAGTTCTCTTGATCATGAAAGAGGAAAGGGCCTTTCGGAATACTTGATTGGCTTATGTTTTAAGAATTGTGGGCCTCCAACTTCTTGTAGTCTACTCTAGGCTGTTAGGCATTGGGAGGCACGTGAAATCATGTGAGGATGGGGTGAGAACCCTTTTTTCCCTTGTTCAAAGAAAAGTGGGAGCTGATCCCACATGTGTCTCCCACTCTCCTTGCCTCTTTTGAGATATCACGAGTTTGATTTCCATCAAGCAATCACCCCTACTGCCAGAAACCAAGAGAGAGAACGAGGGGAAGAGAGAGATGGAGAGGAAGATAATTAAACAAAGAAAGCAACGAAGGAAGATAGGAAAGAATGAAAGAAGAAGACGAAAAGAAAGGGAAGGAAAGACATAAGAAAGGAAGGAAAGAAGGAAGAAATGAAAGAATGAAAAAAAAATAAAGGAAGGAAAGGAAGGAAGAAAAAAAAGAAAGGACACAAAAAAGGAAGAAAGGAAACACAGAAAGGAAGGAAAGAACAAAGGAAGGCATGAAGGAAAAAGAAAAAGAAACGAAAGAAGAAAGAGATAAAATTCAAAAGACTCCTATTTGATAGGTTCGAGTCCCACCCTCACTGATTTTTGGCCAGGGTTCCTCCCATCCAAGTTATCAAAAAAAAAAAGTTCACAATAAGGATGAAAGATAAAACAAGAAGATGGGTAGAACATGAGCAACGAGGAATCTTGACTTAAAAATGGCTGACACGATTCAATGAACACATACAGCTATCGTTTCTTGTAATTATATAACCATTAATGACTAGTACACAACAAGCTAGATGCAGCCATAGTTGGAGTATACAAATCAGAAACATAATAGCAGTTGAGTCAACAGAAGCACGACATGGATTAAAATAGTTTATTCTTTATAAAGAAAATTAAGTTCTTGATTCTAGAGGAAATATATGTACACATATATAAATATGTGTGTGTACCCATATAGTTCCTAACTTCCTATTTCTCGTAAATATCGAAACATTAATGGCTAGAAGTACAGGATACCAAAAAACATGGTTGGAGTATATAAATCAGAAACATACCAGGTGTGTGTGTGTGTGTGCATGCATGTGTGTCTATCTATTTGTGCAGGGGCGGCTCAACATATAGGGTGGCCTAAAGCTAAAAATTGATCGTCGCACCCTTCCATCTTCTTTGCCACCACTCAGCCATTAGAAGCCCAGAACTCCCCTACCGTCGGAAGCCTGAAACTCCGCCGCCACCGGAGACTCCCCTCAAGCATGGAATGTTTGCCGTCGGAGATCGGGAGACCCCCTCAAGCTAGACTACTATCGTCGGATGGATCCACATCCTCTCCATTGACGGTAGTGTTGCTAGTGCCTCCGATGGCCTTTTCATTAGTGTCACTCTCACCCACCTTGAGGCCTCCCTCTGCAAGCTCTTCGGCAACCTCACCGCTCGAATTGCCGACTTCTTCACCCGCAGCTCCGACGGGCACCCGTTCTTCTCTGCCGCCGCCGCCCTCCGCCTCCTCACCAAGAACCACTCCCAAATCCCGTGAGGCCGTGACTCCCGTCTCGCCGTCTCCAGCGAGAAGACGGCCCTGATAGACATTAGGGGTGGCGGCTCCCGTCTTGCGTCTCCCATCTCGCCATCTTGCGATTCCCATCTCACCGTCTCCCATCTCCGGCACCATTTATCTTCTCGTGACTGGATGGCTGAATGCGGTGGAGATAGATGGCAGAGGAGCCTGGGGGCCTAAAATAAGTAGAGGCCTAAAGCAAGCGCTTTAATGGCCTTACCCTTAAGCCGGCTCTGTATTTGTGTGTGCATGTATGAACGTACCCATGCAGTTCCCCTTTCTTACAAATATCTAATCACTAGTTACTAGCACAATAACAACATTGCCAAAACCATTATTAGAGAATATAAATCAGAAACATACAGTTGAGTCCACAAAAGCACCAAATGGATGAAACATAATTTGTTGTTCATAAGAAAATTAAGTTCCTCATTCCACAATGTGAATATGTAATGTATGTATGTATGTATGTTATTTTCTGTTTGTTTTTTTAGGTTCTAAAGATCCACAATTTAGAAGTGGGTAGTCCTCACTGAACTGTGATTTGTCTGCATTTCAAGTAAAAAAAATAGTGGAGGTATCATGGTTTGCCGTACCGGCCCATACCATGAAGTACCATGTACGACATTGTAACAGCATGGTATGGTCCAATATTGAGATGGCAAACCTTGGTAGGTATTTTACAAGAAGCCAAAACATCTTACCAAGTTTTTGATTTAATTCTTCTGTAGATAATTTTCAAGTTAGTTCCATTCACATATTGTTGTATAAAATTTCAAAAGTTTATTTCCTCAAGCATTTTCACAGAATATATGGTGTCACATTTTTTTTATGAGCTAGAGATAATAATTTATTTTCTGGAAACTAAAGAACAGTCGAAGAACTGAGATAATAGCATCTTTAGCAAGCAATCAAGCATGTAATACAATGACAACAAGAATAAAAACAAATCACAAGAATGCATGGAAATGTTTGTGAAGAGGAGGAATATGCATTAAGAGGCCTCTGAATTTTGCAAGGTACCTATCAAATATAAGAGCTCTAAGAGGATTTCCAGCAGCATCCTTGGGGGGAGGAATCCTTGTGATTATAGCATTAAGAATGTCAGATATACCTATTCCCTCCTATAATAGAGGAAAAACAACAAGGAATGAATCTCTCACCAAATTTCCATTTTAAAAAGAAATGGTTCACATATTGTGTCCGACATAAATTTCATATGCTCAAAGAAAACAAGATACCACGAAACTAACCTTAGCTGAACAATGAATTGCATCACTGCAATCTAATCCAATAATCTGCACAAAAATAACATAATCAGGTCCTCAAAAGATTAAACAGTAGGTAATTAAAAAATATATAGTTACATAAAGCAAATTTGAAAATTCATGGCACCTATTATGCCTCAAGTTCATCAAAAATCATTTAAGTGGACTCTGCAAGAAGGCATGCTAATTGGCGTCAAGGCCACCAGCCCCCACAAGAATTCTAAAGATCTCCAATGGTTATACCTTGAAATCTGCTGTGGTACCCTTTCAAGTAGGACAGCCTGCCCCTGGCCCCTCACTCCCTCCTCTTGAGACTAGCCATCTCTCTTTTTTGGGAAGCATGCAATAAGAAGTTCATTATGGGACTGAGAACTGACATATTGGCATTTCAACATTGCAACACTTTCTTAAGTCAGTTGTTTGCAATTCTCCATTAGACTCCTTAGCTCAATTTTTAACCTAGTCAAATATAAACATTGTTTGACAACTAGATTTGAAATTTACAACTCTCAATGAATTCTTTTCTTTCTTCTCAATATTTTTCTACTTCCTAGCCATTCCTCTTGTAATATACTGGATTTCTTTTGGTAAGCTGAAAAAAAATTAACTAAATTGTGCTTTTGCTAATAGTTTTTGTTGGGTTGATTTGATTGTATTAAAGTTTCTAGACAATCATTCAGAGTTTTGGATTTCTAGTTTTACTAACAATTTTAAAAAGAAATTGTCCTAAAATGCAAAAGTTAATCTAGTGTTTCCCAATTGAGTTTTTAAATCCAGTGGGATGGAGGAATCCTAATTTCCTAGAATGGGATGCCCGGCATCATGCCCCAACCCATCCTATCCATAAAAAAGGCAAGCTGTTGTTGGTATCAATGGGCCCCAGCCCCCAGTTCAAAGGAGGCTAAGACATGTCGAAAAAAGAAACAGAAAGCAAAAGGAACCAAATCAAGTGGGGACCAAGGGATACAGTTTTACAAACCGAGTGGCAAGAATTATTGTTCGAAAATGTTATGGAATTAATATAAGTGGTTAATTAGAGATTTCATAAATTATTTACTTTGAAGAGTATTGTTGATTGATATCCCTATATCCCTTTATCCCTTGATTTGTGCCTGCAAATCAGGGATTGTAATTTATTTCCATATCTAGACTAGGAGATATTTGTCATTGATTTGTTTCCTATTGTAATTGATTCGTTTCCTATTGTCACCATGTAACCTCATGTATAAATACAAGGTGCTTAGGAGACTTCTCCTTAAGCAATTCTGATTATCAATAGTCTTAAGTTGGTATCAGAGCCTTTGTCAAAATCCAATGGACCCACTATCCTCAGTGGAAAAGCTTCTAGTCAGCCGGTTCTCCTTGCCATGTATCTTTCCGACAAGTCCCGGCAACACTATCTCTATCCCCTCCTTATATTTCTGCCCCTGTTTTAGTTTTTGCCGTTCTGTCCCTATTTTTGGTCATCATCTCGTCGTCAGATCTGTTCAATAAAATCATTCTCTCATGGCTTCCGCATCAGACTCGAAGAAAGGCCTTGTTTCCTTCGCTTTCTTTGACACTCCTACCATAACGTCAGAGAAACTCAATGGTAAAATTTTTTTGGATTGGTATGCTGCTGTTGATGCATAGTTTTTAGGTCAAGGACTCTCCGAGCATCTAAACAAGAGGGCAGAAGATATCGATGCTGATGAGAGGGACCAATGGAAGAAGGCTGATTATCAGTTGGTGTCCTTGTTATGGCAATCCATTGATCCAATGCTATTAGTGCACTTCCGCTCATATAAAACATGCTATGACATATAGAAGAAAGCTCAGAGCATCTATTTCAATGATATACAACATCTGTATGATTTTGTCCATAACCTGGCAACACTCAAAATGATGGATTATGACCTACCCTCATATCTAAACAAAGCTCAATCCACCATTGAAGAAATCAAGTTGATACTGACCAATGATAACCTTCAGAGGATGCTGCACAAGCTTGACAACATGTATCTGGTGTTCGTTCTCCACGGTCTTCATAAAGATTTTGACTCTGTTCGGAATCAAGTTCTGACAAATCCTAATATTCCTACGATGGAGGATCTCATTGATTGTTTGCTGTGAGTTCCTCCTCCAGAAACAGCATCTGGAGTTGGCTTCCAAATAGTCTCAGAATCTTCAACCTTTGTCTCTAATACAGCTGACCATGGAGGCCGAGGCCGCGGTCGTGGTGGTGGTAGAGGTAGCTGTGGATCTGGTAATCACCCTCAATGTTCTTTTTGTAATCGCTTGGGCCATACTCGAGACCGGTGCTATTCTTGGCATGGTTTCTCAAAGAAATCAGCTAATGTGATACAATCTCAGGCACCGGATATTGGGAGTGACAATCAGAATATTTTATTAAATAGTGAATACAAGGAGTATCTTCAATTTAAAGCAGCCAAACAAACTTCATCTTCAGCTACTGTAGCCCATACTAATAATAATTCTACGATTTGTCTCACTCATTCTTCGTTTGGTGGATCTTGGATTTTGGATTCTGATGCTTCTGATCATATAGCTAGTAATCCTTCTCTTTTCTCAAAATTATCATCTCCCAAGACACCACATTACATCACCCTCATTGATGGCTCTAAAGCTAAAGTCACTGGCATTGGTCAAGCTACACCTCTCCCTTCCTTATCCTTAAATTCTGTTTTTTGATACCAAGTTGCCCCTTTAATTTAATTTCTATTAGTCAACTTACTCACACTCTTGACTGCTCTATAATCTTTACTGCTGATTCTTTTCTTATACAAGATCGGAGCATGGGACAGACGATTGGTGTAGGATCTGAATCACAAGAACTTTATTATCTCCAACCTCCATCCTCTACCATATGTGCTGTCACAGAGTCTCCTAATCTCCTTCACCATCGTTTGGATCATCCGAGTCTAAATAAACTGAGAAAGATGATCCCTCATCTCTCTCATTTGCAGTCTTTAGAGTGTGAGTCGTGTCAGCTTGGAAAACATGTTCGAAGGTCCTTTCCAAGCAAGATAAATAATCGAGCAGTCTCTTTTGACATTGTTCATTCTAATGTTTGGGGTCCTAGTCGTATTAGTTCTATCTTAGGATATAGGTACTTTGTTACTTTGATTGATGATTTTTCAAGATGTACTTGGATATTCTTAATGTAAGATCGTTCCGAGTTGTTTACTATTTTTCAAAATTTTTACAATGAAATTCAAACTCAGTTTGAGCATCCTATTCGTATTTTGCATAGTAATAATGCAAAAGAGTATTTTTCTGCTCCCTTCAATTCTTTCATGGCATGATTCATCAGTCCATCTGTCCACATACTCCACAGCAAAATGGCATAGCAGAAAGAAAACATCATCATATTATTGAGACAGCTCGTACTCTTTTGTTACATGCTAATGCACCCTTAAAATTTTGGGATAATGCTGTCCTCACCGCTGGTTACTTGATAAATCGAATGCCATCATCTATTTTAAATAACCAAGTATCTCATTCTCTTTTGTTTCCTAAGGACCCTCTTTACATTGTTCCCCCTCGTATTTTAGGTTCTACCTGTTTTATGCATGATCCTTCTCCAGATCTTGATAAATTGTCTGCCAGTGCTATTAAATACATTTTTCTTGATTACTCTCGAGTTCAGAAGGGATATCGGTGTTGTTCTCCTTCCACACATCAATTTTACATGTCTACAGATGTCACCTTCTTTTAGGACACCTCTTATTTCAGCTCACTTGTGGAACCTGAATCCATCTCTCAGCTCTTACCGATTTCCTACCTTGATCTGCCAGTCTCTGTTTCTCCAGCTTCATATGTTCCTGAACCTCCTGCTCCGTCAGTTTAGCCAATACATTCCTCACCACGCCCACTTATCACTTATCAGCGTCGAGCACAACATGAGATTTTGAAGACTGTTTCCACTCAAGATCCAAGTGATTCATTTCTTGCTCCAGCATCTCCACCTGCCCCGAGCCTACCTGAGCATTCCACTGACTGGCCTGTAGCTCTCCGTAAAAATATACGCTCTACCCATAATCCTCATCCTATTTATAATTTCTTGAGCTATCATTGTTTATCTTTTTCCCATTATGTCTTTTGTTTCTGTCTTATCTTCCGTTTCTATTCCTAAAACTATCCATGAAGCACTTTCCCATCCAGGATGGTGTCAGGCGATGATTGATGAGATGGCAGTCTTGGAATCCAATAACACATGGACTCTTGTTCCTTCCCTCCTGGAAAATCTACAGTTGGTTGTCAATGGGTTTTTACTATTAAAGTGGGCCCTGATGGACAGGTGGACCGTTTGAAAGCACGTCTTGTGACTAAGGGCTATACTCAAATCTTTGATCTTGATTATGAAGACACATTCTCCCCTGTTGCTAAGATGGCGTCTGTCCGGCTCTTCTTATCAATGGCTGCCATGAACCATTGGCCTCTATATCAGCTGGACATCAAAAATGCCTTTCTATATGGTGACTTGGAGGAAGTTTATATCGAGCAACCACCTAGGTTTGTTGCTCAGAGGGAGACGAGTCTTGTTTGCAGGTTACACAAATCGCTATATGGCCTTAAACAATCTCCTCGGGCTTGGTTTGGAAGATTTAGTAAAGTCATACAACAATTTGGTAGGGTCCGTAGTGAGGCAGATCACTCTGTGTTTTATAAACATTCATCCTCTAATCTATGCATCTATCTTACAGTCTATGTGGATGATATAGTCATTACAGATAATGATCATGATGATATCAAAGACCTAAAGCAGCACTTGTTTCAACACTTCCAAACTAAGGATTTGGGCCGATTGCGGTACTTTCTTGGGATTGAAAGCCCAATCAAAAACAGGCATTGCCATCTCTCAAAGAAAATATGCCCTTGACATTCTGGAAGAGACTGGGATGCTAGATTGTAAATCAATCAATACTCCTATGGATCCAAATGTGAAACTTCTACTAAATCAGGGGGAGCCCTATTCAGACCCAGGCAGATATCGAAGATTGGTGGAAAAATTAAATTATCTCACCATGATCAGACCAAACATATCCTTCGTTGTTAGTATTGTAAGTCAGTTTCTTAACTCTCCTTGTGACAGTCATTGGGATGCAGTAGTTTGGATCTTGAGAGATATTAAGGGTTCTCCCGCAAAAGAATTGATTTATGAAAATAGAGGCCACACAAATATTGTTGCAGATACAAATGCAGACTGGACAGGATCTCCTGGTGATAGAAGATCAACTTTTGAGTACTATGTTCTTATTGGGGGCAAACTCATCTTATGGAAAAGCAAAAAAGCAGAATATAGTTGCTAGATCAAGTGCAGAATATCGAGCTATGGCCCTTACTACATGTGAACTTATATGGTTGAGACAACTGCTTCAAGAATTGAAGTTTTACAAGGTAGGCTCTATGAAACTCATTTGTGATAATCGAGCAGCCTTGCACATTGCTTCCAATCCAATCTTCCATGAGCGGAGACTGACTGCCATTTCATCCAAAAAAAGATCATCTCTAGAAAAATCACTACCTCGTTTATGAATTCTAACGATCAACTAGCAGATATCTTCACCAAATCACTTCGGGGTCCGAGGGTAACATACATATGTAACAAGCTTGATGCATATGACATATACGCACCTGCTTGAGGGGGAGTGTTGATTGATATCCCTATATCCCTTGATTTGTATCTGCAAATCAGGGATTATAATTTATTTCCATATCTAGAGTAGGAGATATTTGTCATTGATTTGTTTCCTATTGTAATTGATTCATTTCCTATTGTAACCATGTAACCTCATGTATAAATACAAGGTGCTTAGGAGACTTCTCCTTGAGCAATTCTGATTATCAACAGTCTTAAGTAGTATAATAGGTAGATTGTTCTGTTTAGCTTATGGTTGGAGAAAACTATTTGGTTTTTGTTAAGTAACAGATTTTGATCTTGCTCTTTCTTCCAAGAATTTTGGATAACCATGCACCTAAATTCCAAAAGCGAGTTAGGTCATGACATGTCTTCCTTAAAATCTATGCCCTTCTCAAGACCTTTCATTTATATTCTAGCACTTAATTTGAAAACAATGCATCCAAGATATTATTTTTAGATGGCCTTTGTTTTTTTATCATTAGTGTTCTGTTGTTAGAATATTTAATAGATCCTGCACGAAGTTTGCACTAGTTGCTTATATTCTATTATTATTTTGAAACATGGCATCCATGGTATATTTCACTACTATAATGTTCAGTGAAAAGTAGAAAGAACTAATAGGACAATAATAATTTGGTCCTCTACATTCTACAAACAACAGAAACAAGGATGCAGGTTAACTAGAGGAGTGAGATAAATTTCCTGTAGACGCAGATTCTGTACAATGCATTTATAAATCTAGCAAATCCCCTATGGTATGCACTTTAAAACTGCTCTGTCTGGTTCTTCAGCTAGCAGATACTTTTCTCCCCGACCACTTTCCCCTGAGTTCGGATAACATACTGATCCAACACCTCAAATGTGGGCACACTTATTAGTTAGAGCATGCAAGTTTATGTGACATAAAATTGTCAAAATAAAAAGGATTACATGGTATCATAAATGGTTGTTTTGAGCATATCTCCTTGATCTCTTCGATAGAGGAGGTATAAATCCCCTTAAATTGTCAATGATATACTAAGATAGATCAAAAATGATATTTTTTATACAACTGAACTTCTTGGCACCTAGGAGTAATTTTGTTTTACCAAAGCTCTCGTCCAGGATTTCAAGTAAAATGGGAGGCAATTTTTCCACAAACCTCTTCGATCTCTTGGGAAACACGATCTGGTTCAGCACCTGGCAGATCTATTTTATTCAAAACCTACATCAGAACAGATTCTTGTTAATAAATTTCATCATCGATGTACATTAAGATATAAAGCTTAAGCTAAAAGTTGAGTACTTAAGAAAGACCAATTCATCAGTGGACTCAAATTGCAAGTAAAAAGTTTAGCAGTTTTAAGGACCTAAGTGCTTGGCCACATCTTTCTTCCAATAAACCATGCATGTTGTTGCTAAAGATATTCATGCCTCACTATCATGGTTGTAAGCAAGGTTCACCGATGTAGTACTGGTACTTGTACCGGTCAGCAACCGGTTCGGTATGCTACCGTACCAACACATGGTACAGCTAGACGTGCCGGTTCCAAACCGGCACACCAATTTTCTTTTTTTTGTTTTTTCAATTCTTTTTTATTTTTAAGATCTATAATCAATTTTTTTTAGTTTCTTAAATGATTTTAAGCCCCAATTGATGTTGGTCGATATTATTTAATGTTTCATCACTCCAGTACACCATTAATTGCACATGATGCGGATCTGAATCTAAAGTGATGCTTTTTGAAAAAACCTCACAAGAACTAGGTATTATTGAATCCTAATATACTCAAATGAATTAATAAGTTATAAAACATGATACAATCAATTGTATGTCTTTAAAGTATACATACCAAGATCTAGAATCTTGTCGAGTGTTGGTGTCGGTTATAAATATCCAAGTCAATTGCATAATCAAGAGGAATATCAATCTATCCTTCTAATCAAGCGGCATTATAGTCTTGCATGCTTATCCCATAAGGTATGCGCACTAAATTTTAACAGGTCTCAAATCTCTCGCTGAAGCTTTGGCACTGAAAGGTGTTCTTGGGCTGATAGTACAAGTATGGAGAGGCCATCCAAATACACTAGCAGCAAAATCCAACCTATAAGATGCTTCGGACTGCATAAGATAGTAGCCACTAGAAGATGATGCCTCGAATGCACTATACCCATATCCATATGAATCATAAGCTGTCCATGGATCCTACTCCATGTATGAGGTCATCTGCAACTACATCATATTTTAAACGACCTCGAGGAGCCCATGTCTATATGCAATCGTATCCTCACGAGCTATACCAGCTCGTGCACCATGATACCCATCCAGTGTGGCATACATAAACTAAGATTCACCGGTAAATCAAAGACCATCCTATAGCTGCATCAAATGGTAGTCTCCTATCCTTCACTCCCTTCCTAGCCACTAGATTCATGACCATCTGAACTATCATCGCTGCTCTCTCTAGTCTCTAAATCTAAATGAACTAACTCCGCTCTCTCCATTGAGACATGCAACTGGCTTTCCTTTTCCATTGACTTTGTGCTGAGTAGCTACCTACCCCCCCTCATGCCCCACTCTAGCTGGCTATGCTGGGAGGATGGATGTCGTCGTGCTGTTTGAGAGTCTAGTACCACGCTAATCTCGTCTAGATATCTCTTGATCAGATCTCTAGAAGAATATCTCGAACATGAAGTCACGTGATGAATCTCCCAAGAGACCCTTTTGGCACTAAAAGATTAGCTAGAAGCTTGCATGTAATGTTGCTCTCTGCCCATCGCTCAGCATTCATCCTGTTAAGGAATCTTAGTCTAATTAGGAATATAGTCATGAAAAATTTTCTAATTACTAAAAATCCTCTAATTATTAGGAATCCTAGTAAGTGATTTGTAGAGGCATTTATGGCTAAATTGCCTATGTATTAATCTCTGCAACTAGTATAAATATCATAGGACACCACCACATTGTAGTGTCCAATTCTCCTGAATTCCCTCTCCCTCTTCTCTCTTTAGCCTCTATTTTCTAACATGGTATCAGAGCAGGTTTTCAAACCCCATTGAGCCACCAGCCACCTAGCCTCAGGAGCCATCACCGTCGGTTATTGGAATACGCATGCGAGGCAGGCACCAGCACATGAGAGCATTTTCGATGGCGTTTTTTGGCACGACCTCTACAAACATGGTCGCCTCCCTTATCTGAACATAGCCCAGTGGTAGTTTGGCTGAAATCTCAAGTTGTATAGTGATTTTTTCCCATCTACAGTGTTCGGCTACTGTTCATCCGGTGAGGTGCTGTTCATCCACGATGCCAGGATTCTAGAGGTGTTACTGGGATCTAATTTTTGCTTGTATTCAGACCCAAATTAGTGTGTGAAACCTCTATTCTTTTACCTAGAGCTTATCATCCATGAGAGAGCCTACAAACGATAAGCCGGTAGTTTCAACCATGCTACCGCCTCAAATCACAACTCAGAAGTTGAAAGGTCAGAATTATCTTCAGTGGTCGAAGACAGTTAAGGTTTATCTAACCACCCAAGGTAAGCACAAATACTTGACCGAACATCCTCCCACTGATCAGACTAAACTTGATATGTAGATTCAGAAAGATGCTCAACTGGTGTCTCTTTTATGAAATTCAATGGAACCGAATGTTGTTGATATGTGTACACATTTAAATACTTGTAAGGAGATTTGGGATTATGTTAAATTATTATATGCTAGTGATTTGACCCAGATGTATGATTTGCTGAGTTGAAGCGGATCTATGAAGAGTTGAATGTGATTCAGCCCATTTCAGCGGACATCCAGAAGATGCAAAAGTAGAGAGAACAAATAGTAGTCTTTAAATTTTTAGCAGGGTTGCCATCGGATTTTGAACCTGTAAAGGAACAAATATTGGGAGGGTCTGAACTTCCATCCTTTGCCGAGGCCTACTCAAGAGTCCTACGTGCATCTTCCAAGAAAAATGTGGCCAATGATCCAGTCTCTGATCGATCAGCTCTTGTTTCTGCGGTTGATTTTAAGGGGAACAAGGTAGAAGAGGAAAGAAAACCCTCAAGTGTAATTACTATGGTAGATGCGGTCATATGAGGGATCAGTGTTACAAGTTGAATCCTCAGCTGAGGCCAAGAGTGGCAAGCATAGCAATAGCTGACTCCTTTGTGGCTACTGCTACTAGCTCAGTTTCAATTTCTGATGTTTAGGAAATGGTGACAATATCTCGAAAAGATTATGCTAAATTTCTTCAGTATCAGAATGCTCAACATGCATCTATTCCTCTTGCATCAAAACCAATTGCTTCCTTTGCATAGTTAGGTAAATCCACTGCTTGCTTTACTTCTCGATCCTCTGCTCCCACTCCTTGGTTAATAGACTCTACAGCCTCTGATCATATCACAAGTACATCTAGTCTTTTTACTTCCTTCCATTCCATAAATAACTCTCATCATGTTACTCTCGCTAATGGATCCACTACACCTATGAGTGGGATTGGCACAGTTAGTCCTGGTCACTCCTTTTCCTTACCATCTACTTTACATATCTCTAATTCTCCATCAACTTGACGTCCCTTAGTAAATTAACCAAACACTTGAATTGCTCAGTTCTTTTTCTTCCTGACTCTGTTGTTATTTAGGATTTGAAGACGACGATTGGTAGAGGGCATGAATTTTTTGGGGGTTTGTTACTTTCAACCACTACCATCCAATGTTGCTTGCTCAACCACAGCCACTCCTTTTGAAATTCATTGCCGTTTGGATCACCCTTTCTTGCAGAAGTTAAAACAATCAATTCCATACTTGAGTCATTTATCCACTGTAGAATGTCAGTCATGTCAACTTGGGAAGCATCACCGTGTTTCTTATGCTCCCAGAGTAGAAAAGTGTGTCGATCGTCCTTTTTTGTTAGTGCATTCAGATGTCTGGAGTCCAAATCGTGTTACTTCCAATTTAAGATTTCGTTATTTTGTAACCTTTGTTGATGACCATTCTCGAATGACTTGGATTTATCTAATAAAGGACCATTCTGAGTTATTTTCCATATTCCATGATTTTTTGTGCTGAAATTCATACTTAATTTAATACTTCTATTAATATTCTTCGAAGTGATAATGCACAGGAGTATTTTTCTAATAAATACAAAATGTTCATGCGAGAATCTGGAATGATCCATGAATTTTCATGTATTAGTACACCACAACAAAATGATGTGGTCGAAAGAAAAAATAGACACATAATGAAAACCATCCGCACATTGATGCTTCAGATGAACATTCCTAGATCATTTTGGAATGATGCAGTTCTTACTGCTTGCCATCTTATCAATCGTATGCCATCCTCTGTTCTCAATGGCAAGGCACCTTATAATGTTCTCTTTCCTTCTCGACCCTTTTTTTCTTTGCCTCAGATCTTTGGTTGTACAGCCTTTGTTCATAACCATAGTCCAAGTCATGATAAATTGCATCCTAGATCATTCAAATATATTTTTCTTGATTATTCTCGCACTCATAAAGGGTATCGGTGTTATTGTCCCTCTTCGAATCATTTCTTTGTTAGTGTAGATGTCCCATTCTTTAAGTCTACTCCATATTATACAGAAAAACATAATCCTTCGAATTTGGAATTATGTTTACCATCACCTAGTCATGTTACTTCACCTAACACCTTGCCTCTGAGTTCTTCGAGTAGTTTGTCGTCCTGACTTGCAGATTTACACTCGTAGGCCCTGTCACGTGGTTCATCAACCCTCTGATTCAAATGCTCCATCAACCACCTCTCCGCAATCTTAAGATCCGACACCTAGTTCCTCTACTCTTGGTGACTTGGATCTACCTATTGCTCACCGAAAAGGTAAAAGGAGCTATACTATGCATCCTATCTCTCAATTTGTTTCCTATGACCGTTTATCCCCTTCCTATTCTGCATGATTCTTCTTTGTCTACTGTGTCTCTTCCTAAGTCTGTTTTAGAAGCTCTTTCTCATCCCGGTTGGAAAAATGCCATGGAGGAAGAGATGCATGCTTTGTAGAAAAATGATACTTGGGAGCTCATACAGTTGCCTCCAGATAAGTCTGTCGTTGGGTGCCAAAGAGTTTACACTGTGAAAGTGCATCCTGATGGTTCTATTGATAAGCTAAAAGCTCGATTAGTGGCAAAGGGATACACACAGGTGTATGGTTAGGACTATTCTGAGACTCTCTCTTCCACTGCCAAGATTACCTCTATCCGAGTTTTTATTTCTCTTGTTGCCACATTTCATTGGCCTTTGCACCAATTTAATATCAAGAACGCTTTTCTTCATGGCGATCTTCAGGAGGAGGTGTATATGGAGCAACCTCCTGAGTTTGTTGCTCAGGAGGAGTCAAGGCTAGTTTGCAAATTGAAGAATTCCTTGTATGGCCTCAAACAATCTTCAACGATCTGGTTTGGACATTTCAGTGATGTGGTTATAGAGTTTGGACTTAAAAGGTGTGGAGTTGATCATTTTATTTTCTACCAGCATTCTAATACTAGAAGAATTTTATTAATTGTATATGTTGATGACATTATCATTACTGGTGATGACACCAAAGGAATACAAGACCTGAAGGGCTTTCTACAGTCCAAGTTTCAAACTAAGGACCTGGGGCTACTAAAATACTTCTTGGGCATTGAAGTTGCCCGTTCCCACTTTAGCATCTCTCTCTTAAAGAAAATATGCCCTAGACTTGTTGAGTGAGTCTGGGATGTTGGGCTCTAAACCTGTTGGCAGTTCTATGGAGACTTATAGTAAGCTTCTTGCAAATCATCAAGGAGAATTATTAGATGATTATGGTCAATACAGAAGATTGGTTGGAAAATTAAACTATCTGATAATGACTCGACCAGATATCTCTTTTGCCACTAGTGTAGTCAGCCAATTCATGGATTCTCCACGAACGAGTCACTAGGATGCTGTGATAAAAATTTTGAGATACCTCAAAGGTACACCAGGAAAAGGGTTGCTCTATTAGAATAATGGGCATACCCTGGTTAAGGGATATATAGATGCTGATTGGGCTGGATCTCCATGTGATAGAAGATCCACTACTGGCTATATGTCTTTTCAGGAGAAAATCTGGTGTCTTGGAAAAGTAAGAAGCAAACCACAGTGGCGAAGTCTAGTGCAGAATCTGAGTACAAAGCAATGGCCTATACCATTTGTGAGTTAATTTGGTTAAAGCACCTTTTAGAGGAGCTTGGGTTCCTGATGTATTGCATTTTTATAGTAATTATTATTATTAGTTTTTAATGATTTTGAAGAAATTGGTATAATAATTAACTAAATAAATGTAAGAACCTGATATGTTTTATGTCAATTGCAGGTAATTGAGCCAGGTCACACCTAAATGGGCTTAACCATGTTTTAAAGGTCAAATTAAGTGAAATTGGTTGAGTCCGATTCAGCAGGGTTTGTCATTCGGAGTCATCAGGTCTTGCATCAAAATCAGAGTCCATCTCAAAGCAGAATAACCAAATCAAGATATCAATGGACCCCACACCTTATCCTTTTTGGCATCATCATCCAGAAAAGAAACTAGAGGTGCAGGAAATAAATCAAGCAGTTAATCTCTCCCATCTAGTCAACCAATCTAAATTCTAGATATTTTGGTGTGAGGACCCCTAAAAGGTAAGCTACAGGACTCCAAATTGAGCAAGATTAGATCCTACAGAATTTTGAGAGAAGCAAGAAAGGAACATAATTTACAGAATTGAATTTGGATTCCAAATGAGGTGGCTACAATAGGTTGAAGTTGGTAACAATGTTGGACACAACAAGAAACACCCGATACACCCAGATTCTTCTTAGTATTTCTTGGCACAAAGATCTGATATGGCAACTAATTTTGGGTGGCAAAGAGCTATCTTGGAAAGAATTAAATGGAAGAAAATCAGAGTCCAAACTAATTCTGCATGAAGAGCAAACTGAGAAAGAATTGAAACTAATTCTTGAAAAACTTGATTTGGGCAGCCGAAACCTTACCTTGTTTTGCAGATTTTGTGGACCCAGAAAGGAAGAAATTCTTCTCCTCTAATTAACCATGCCTCCTTTCCTTCTTTTACTATGGAAATCATAATAAAATCAGAAAATTTGGGCAGCATAAGGAGTAGATGGCTGGTGGTTGCTTAAAGCCTATCCAAAGGAGGAGAGATTCTATACTAAATAAAAAGAATGATATATAGAATAAAATCATGAAAAAAATACCACCTTAACCCTAGCCCTAGCCCTATTTAAGGATCCTAAAATACCAGCAGGAAAGAGAGGAGAATCATCTTTGAAAGCTAGAAATCAAGCAAGGAGAGTTTGGAGTATCTGAAAGATTTGAAGAGAAGATTCATTCGGCTCTGCAATTCCTTCAGAGTTTTTTCTTTCTCTTGTTTACTTTGAATTTATTTTCTAGAACTCATTGTTAGGATGATTTTGGAGTTTTATTCAAGTAAACTTGAGTTTGATTTTGTAATGATGAAAAGCTAAATTTCTAGCTAGGGTACCTGATGTAGCTTGAATTAAATTTCAATTCCAGAATCTTGTATTAATTTTCTTTGTTAATGCAATTGTTTGTTATTTGCGCTTAATGCTTTTAAGTATTATTATCTTTGGTACTTGATTGATTTCGATTTATAATTGGTACTGGGAAGGAAGATTATAAATTGGAGTTAATAACAAACATCATAGGAATAATAATTGGAGCGGGAGCAGAAGATTTGACCTGTGGGATCTTGAAAATAATCACTGTGCTTGTTAAACTAATTGAAATCTATTTTACTATTGGAAGATAGATTATAGGTTTTAATTAGTATATTTAATAAGACTCGGGAGAGATTATTAAATAATTTAGGATTATTTATCCTTGCATTAATAATTAAATTTAGATTATTAATCGGAATAGCTGGAATTGATAATTGGTCCAAGTGAAATCAGATATACCCTAGTGCTTTATTAATCGAATTTTGATTCAGCTTTCATTAAGTTCTTTAGAGTTAATTTTATTTTTCATTATCATTCAGTTTCGATCGTTTAGATATTAGTAAAATCAGCATTCATTTTTGGTAATTAAACTCAGTCCTCGTGGGAACGATCTCTTATTTATCATTATATTACTTGAGCGATTTCGTGCACTTGCGAAATAGGCTATCAAGTTTTTGGCGCCGTTGCCGGAGACTAGTGCTTTAATATCAAAAATAGTTGATTTTACTAGTAATCTAGATATTTTACTTTTTTAGATATAAAAAAAAAAAATCCTCAACATTTCATAACGCTTAACTAATATAGTATAACCAAAAATATTAAAAAAAAAAAATCAAACTTGACTGGACATCTTGTTTCTTTGCATTGCATCTCCATAATTAACTTTAAGGGCACTTAACCCATTAATCAGATAAGGTGGGGATTTGATCACCCTTCCTTAGCCCAAAAATCACATCCTTCATCCTGCATAACCTAGACCTTAATCTAAAATCAATTAAACGTTGGCCCTAGGATATTCGAGCTCAATAGGACAAGAAAGCCCTAAAGTTAGACCGGGTTTGAATTGATTAATTGCTCGGTGTCTAAGGCAAGTGGTTTAAGAAGGTGGTTTTCAATTGGTTCCGTTGTCTGACCTGGCCAACTCAGTTGGTGTCTAAGGAAAGCAACAAGCAGGGGACCTCCCACATCTTACACTTACCTGGCCGAGACAGTTAGTCAGTTTTGGGCTTGGAGTGCTTGAAGGCGATCTTGGAACAGTTAGGAGCTGTCTAGATCTAGGTTAACCCTAGGATAGAAAGTCCATTTTGTGCTAACTTGTTTGCCATTAAAATTTAAACCTAATTAAAACACTCTTCTCTTTCATCTCTAGATTTAGGACTCCTTAGGACTCATCTCTAGAACTCTTTTCTCTCTTTTTCCTCTTCTCTCTTCTCTTAAAAAAAAAAAAAAAAAAAAAAAAAAAAAAAAAGATAATAATCTTTCAAAATTACAACTTGGAAAAGAGAATCGGGTCGACTGGTAAGAATTGAATCAAATCCCATTTCAAGTCAAGAAATTGAACGCACTTGTAAACAAAACATTAAAGCAGTCAGAGAAAGGAAGAAATCTGAGGCAAAAGTAGATCCAAAAATGGCTGAAGATCCAAGGAGAGAAGTAATCCTAGTAGGGAATAATGAGGTTGCTAGAGAGGCAAACCCCAGGGCACTGCGGGATTATGCCATGCCTACCGTGAATGGAGCTTCATCTAGCATCACAAGACCACCTGTGCAAGCAAACAACTTTGAGATCAAGCCTGCTTTGATCCAAATGATCCAGACAGCAGTTCAGTTTGGAGGATTGCCCAATGATGACCCTAATGCGCACATTGCAAACTTTTTGGAGATATGTGATACCCTTAAGCATAATGGAGTGTCAGATGATGCAATTCGGTTAAGATTGTTCCCGTTTTCACTTAGAGACAAGGCTAAAGCATGGTTACAGTCTCTTCCTGCTGGCTCGATCACCACTTGGAATGACTTAGCACAAAAATTTTTGGCAAAATTCTTTCCACCTGCTAAGACTGCCAAGTTGAGGACTGACATCCAAACCTTTGTGCAATTCGATATGGAGACCTTATATGAAGCCTGGGAAAGGTTCAAGGATCTACTTAGGAGGTGTCCACACCACGGACTGCCTAAATGGTTGGTTGTGCAAACCTTCTACAATGGGCTGAACAACCATACCAGAATTAATATTGATGCTGCTGCTGGAGGTTCATTGATGGGGAAGTCGCTTGATGAAGCCTATGATCTTTTGGAGGAAATGGCCCAATGAGAGAAACATGGCGAGGAGACCTGCTGGGGTTCATGAGATAGATGCTATTACTGCACTCAATGCAAAGGTAGACACTCTTTTCAAAAAATTAGATCATTTGTCTATTAATGCTGTCAATACTTGTGTGCAGACCTGTGAGATGTGTACTGGGCAACATGCTACTCGAGATTGCCCGATTGACAGCTCATTCATGCCTCCAGTATAAGAACAAGTACAATATGTGGCAAACCAAGGAAGACAACAGAACAATCCATACTCAAACACCTACACGCCTGCCTGGAAGAACCATCCAAATTTTTCCTGGGGAAATCAACAGCAACAACAGAATTATCAGAATAGAGGACCACCTGGTTTTCCACAGCAAGAAAAGAAGTCTAACCTGGAAGAATTGGTTGCAACTCTCACCAAGGCCACTACTGATTTCATGGGTGAAACTAAGGCAAATTTTCAAAACCAGCAAGCTGCCATTAAAAATTTGGAAATACAAATGGGACAGTTGGCCAATATGGTAGCTAACAGAACTCAAGGATCATTGCCTAGCAATACTGAAACGAACCCGAAGGAGCATGTGAAGACAATTACCTTGAGGAGTGGAAAACAACTAGGGGAACAACAAGGGAAAGAGCCTGTTAAAGAACAAGGAACAAACTCAAGAAGAGACTATGGTCAAAGAGAAGCTAAAAGAGAAAAAGGAAGAGCCAGTAAAGTCCTACAATCCACCAGTTCCTTTTCCTCAAAGGCTCAAGCAAAGTAAGGATGACAAAAACTTTCTGAAGTTTTTAGAGGTCTTTAAGAAACTACACATAAATATTCCATTTGCGGAGGCATTAGCTCAGATGCCTAGCTATGCCAAATTCTTGAAGGACATCCTTTCCAAAAAGAGAAGGCTAGAGGACCATGAGACAGTCATGCTCACCGAAGAGTGCAGTGCGATCATTCAGAACAAGTTGCCATCAAAATTAAAAGATCCAGAGAGTTTTACAATTCCATGCAATATTGGCAATATCGAATTCACTAAAGCATTGTGCGATTTAGGTGCTAGCATTAACTTAATGCCTTTATCTGTTTTCAGGAAGCTTGGACTAGGGGATGTGAAACAGACCAGTGTCTCATTACAACTAGCTGATCGATCGGTGACATATCCTAAAGGCATAGTGGAGGATGTATTAGTCAAGGTGGACAAATTTATCTTCCCAGTGGATTTCATTGTCTTGGATATGGAGGAAGATAGAGAGGTTCCTTTGATATTGGGGCGTCCATTCCTTGCAACTGGCAAGGCACTTATAGATGTCCATGAGGGTAAGCTTACTTTAAGAGTGGGACAAGAAGAGGTAATTTTTAACGTGCTTAATTCTTCTAAATATCCTCTTGAGAATGATGAATGTTTTAGATTAGATGTGATTAATAAATTTGTTAGTGAAATAATTGACAATTCTGAATATGACTTGATTGATGGTGTTAAAAATAAACAGCATGTTGATGTATTAAATGATGTTGAGAAAATACAGGATTCAATAGAGGCTAAGCCAAACCCCAAGCTTGAGCTTAAGCAGCTCCCTTCTCACTTAAGATATGCATTCTTGAGAGACTCATCTATTTTTCCTGTCATTATATCTGCTCATTTGTCTACGGAACAAGAAAAAAAAAATTGTTGCATGTGTTGAAAAAGCATAAGAGAGCATTAGGCTGGTCTATTGATGATATTAAGGGAATTAGTCCCAGTATATGCATGCATAAAATTTTAATGGAAGAAAACTACAAACCTTCAATTGAGCATCAACGTAGGTTAAATCCTAATATGAAGGAAGTAGTTAGAGCTGAAGTAATGAAGTTACTTGATGCAGGAATTATCTACCCTATTTCTGATAGTAATTGGGTGAGTCCTGTTCAAGTAGTTCCTAAGAAAGGGGGGATGACTGTTATTACAAATAATAAAAATGAGCTGATACCCACTAGAACAGTCACTGGTTGGCGTGTGTGTATTGATTATAGGAAGTTAAACAAAGCCACACGAAAGGACCATTTTCCTTTGCCTTTTATTGACCAGATGCTTGAGAGATTGTCCGGATATCCCTTCTACTGTTTTTTAGATGGTTATTCAGGATATTTTCAAATTCCTATTGTACCTGAGGATCAAGAAAAAACTACATTTAATTGTCCATATGGAACATTTGCATATAGGAGAATGCCATTTGGGTTATGTAATGCACCTGCAACTTTTCAAAGATGTATGATGTCTATATTCTCTGATATGGTTGAAAAATTCATTGAAATCTTTATGGATGATTTTTCAGTTTTTGGTCCTTCTTTTGATATGTGTTTGACTAACCTCTCCCAAGTTCTACAGCGTTGTGAAGAAACTAATCTTGTGTTGAACTGGGAGAAATGTCATTTTATGGTGCAGGAAGGAGTAGTTTTAGGCCATAAGATTTCATCTAGAGGGATAGAAGTAGACAAAGCAAAGGTGGAGGTCATTGAGAAATTACCACCACCAACATCTGTTAAAGGAGTGAGGAGTTTCTTAGGGCATGCTGGCTTCTATAGAAGATTTATAAAAGACTTCTCTAAAATTACCAAACCTCTTTGTAATTTATTGATCAAGGATGCACCTTTTAAAATTACTGATGAGTGTTTGGTTGCTTTTAACAGGTTAAAGAGAGAATTAATCTCAGCTCCTATCATCACTGCACCTGACTGGAATCTACCATTTGAACTCATGTGTGATGCAAGCGACTATGCTATAGGAGCAGTCTTGGGACAAAGAAAGGAGAATAGACTTCATGTGGTGTACTATGCGAGTCGAACACTGAATAATGCACAGTTGAACTATGCCACCACAGAAAAAGAGTTGCTCGCCATTGTTTTTTGCTTTTGATAAATTTAGGCCATATCTTATAGGAGCAAAAACAATAGTTTATACTGATCACTCAGCAATTAAATATTTACTTGAAAAGAAGGATGCGAAACCGAGACTAATTCGTTGGGTGCTCTTATTGCAGGAATTTGACTTGGAGATTAGGGATAAGAAAGGAGCAGAAAATCTTGTAGCAGATCACTTGTCTCGGTTAGAGTTAAGTAAAGAAATTGAGAACACTGAGGTACCCATTAATGAGTCATTCCCTGATGAGCAATTATTTGCATTACTCACATCTAGTACACCCTGGTATGCTGATATTGTTAATTTTAAGGCATGTGATATTATTCCTTCGGAATTTAATTACCAGCAAAAAAAGAAATTTTTACATGATGCAAAATATTATTTTTGGGAGGATCCATATTTATATAAGTATTGTCCAGATCAGCTTATTAGGAAATGTGTGCCTGATGATGAAATTAAAAATATTTTAAAACACTGCCATTCATTAGAGTGTGGAGGCCATTTTGGACCCAACAAAACAGCTGCTAAAGTATTACAGTGTGGTTTTTATTGGCCTAACCTGTTTAAAGATGCTATTGCTTTTGTTTCTTCTTGTGACCGATGTCAAAGAACTGGAAATATTTCTTTTAGACAGGAAATGCCACTAACCAATATCCTTGAAGTAGAACTGTTCGATGTGTGGGGATTAGATTTTATGGGGCCTTTTCCACCTTCTCATTCAAATCAATACATCCTGGTGGCGGTGGATTATGTATCCAAATGGATTGAGGCAGTAGCACTTCCCTCTAATGATGCCAAGAGTGTGCTCAAGTTCTTAAAGAAATACATATTCACACACTTTGGTATTCCAAGAGCTATCATCACGGATGGAGGTAAGCATTTTTGTAATCGTTATTTGGATTCTCTATTGATAAAATACGGTGTTACTCATCGTGTAGGAACACCATATCATTCTCAAACAAGTGGACAAGTAGAGATCTCCAACCGTGAAATTAAAAGAATATTGGAGACTACTGTCAACTCATCAAGAAAGGACTGGTCCCTAAAATTAGATGATGCGTTATGGGCATATAGAACAGCATTCAAAACGCCAATTGGGATGTCCCCGTATCGTCTAGTTTATGGAAAAGCATGCCATTTACCTGTGGAGCTAGAGCATCGAGCTTACTGGGCAACTATGTTGCTAAATTTCAATATGGAAGCTGCTGGGGAGAAAAGGTTATTGCAGCTTAATGAACTTGATGAGTTCCGCCTCCATGCATATGAAAATGCAAGAATTTATAAGGAGAGAACGAAAAGATGGCATGACAAACATATTGTGAGGCGTGAATTCCAACCAGGACAAAAGGTGTTGCTGTATAACTCTCGCCTAAAGCTATTTCCAGGCAAGCTCCGGTCTAGGTGGTCAG